>NC_061131.1:6683709-7029591 GCF_905220365.1 Vanessa cardui
TATAACACAAAGCAACACACACAAGCATATAATAAAATACTATGACATGTGGACGATGCGTGGCGCCAATAGCAAACCTGTCGGAGCCAGACCAAATGTACAATATATTACATTCCTGTGGTAAAACTTCTCGCGCAAATAAACCATCGGCACCGTTTTTTACAATTCACATTGCGCTTCAACGTATCTCGGGTTCACTAGTAAAAAAAGTTATACAAATGCTTCAAAAATATCCTTACACAACTAACGTAGTAACCACTATCAGACGTAAGTCTAGTGAAATGGAATTTTTTTTCACGGCAACGCAAGTAAGAGACCCAACACACCGGAGCGTGCAACGGAGACAGGAGGCGTCGAGTCGATTCGTGTTGAAAAACACCATTTAACATATACATATAAAGTTTAAATAATAACACGTAACATGTATCAATTAACAAAATTCAAATGTACAAAAGTAACGCAATTTTCATTAAAATACAATCAATCTATATAAATGATAATAATATAATCTTTGAAGCGAAACGAGGGAGACATAATGCAGTGGTCGCGCCCGTCGTTTCTAATAAATAGCTAACAGTAAGGCGGGCTCCAGGGTCCAACAGTAGGGCGCTGGCTCGCCTAAGTTGTTTGGACTAGTTTGTTCAAATCCATCCGTCTGGACATAATAAATGTATACTTATGTAGAAAGATATAATGGCAACAAACTTTACAAAAAAAATCTAAAACAATGACTAAAAGCAGTTCGCGACGAGGCCGGGGCCCGTCGCGACTTCAAAATGCACAATTTAATATTCACCGATACAGACACATACATAAGTTGTGAATAACTTCATCATAAAAAACTTGTCAAAAAACCTAACGCGCAATGAGGCGACCCCGTCCCGCGTGAGGAACGAGAGATGCGGATCGTCCGAACTGGTGCTAATATTTGATTAAATGACTTACGATCTAATCTTAATTTCATATAATCAGTTTAGATGATTAAGTTCGTCCTCAGTTCGTAAATTTACACAGTCGGTCGTGAAGTGATGATGTTTATTTACGGTTACACACAATCACAGATTTGTGCCGGGATCTTCGGTGTCACTTAGACGAGGTTGTACTCCTTGAGGTTGGACTGCAGGATTGTGTCTTTGACTGCGGCGAATACGAACCGAATGTTTTCAGTGTCTGCAATCAGATTACGAGGAAAACATTAAAACTTTTCGTCTAACAAACAATACGATTCAATACCTACACTAGTGTTATTTACTTTGACGATTTAAACAAATAATTGACGCTCAAAATTACTGCATTTTCAATCTAACTAATCAATCAAGTATTATAACGACTTATTACTTTTTTCAACTGAAGACGCTTTGTTAATATAACCTTTACATATCGGAATACTAAGCCATTTTTAATTAAATGTTAGTAAAATATATATTAAGTTAGTTATTAAATTATGTAAACAAATTAAAAAAATATACATAGTAATTAGTTAACAGAATACAAGAACACAAAAGCGAATATATATTCAATATAATATTAATTTTCGGTACCATGCAAATATACGAAAATATTTAAAAAAAAAATACACAATAACACATAAAACTATTTATAATAAGGTTAATGAAATGAAATAAAACAAATACAAAAATTAAAATATTTATTGCAAATAAACGACTACAACGTAATTACGCTAAATTAAATTCCTTAAGTGCTGTCTGCATTATTGTATCCTTTACGGCACAAAACACTAATTTGATGTTTTCAGTGTCTTTAAAAATTTCCAAAGCAGCATGCAAAAAATAAAAATAAATAGAAGTAAATAGTGGAAAGACGGTTAACGTGAAAATAAACACTAAAGCAAAATAAGGCATGCGACACATATCTGCTATTTCTTAAGCTCAACTTTATTATCATTCCATTTGTTTTTATTCTAATGTAAAAACTGCAAGCAAATGTAAAAATACTCATATATTTGTCTTGTATTTTTATATTAAAATGTTTCAAAAAATTATCGGAATGAATAAAATCAGCTTTCGAAACTCATGTTAATAGGTACCAATCGAAACGAAAAAATTACAAAGCATATTTTTAATATAAAAGCAGACGTGCTCATGGAACATCTAAAAATACATTAACATCTGTCTGCAAAGCGCACCGGCTTAAATCGAAGTGCTTACAGTCTGTTAAATCGAATACAAACTCTAGTTCTGTTTAAAATATATCGATCAATATCTTTCCGATGGAATTTTGATATGAAGATATTTTTTTTTTACTTTACAATCTTTACCCATTACAAACCATCTTATGTATTGTATATAGGTTGAAAATTTAAAACATCCCTTCTACGTCGAGTCTATTATTGTTCTATATTGTAACAATAGTTACCATGTAAAACAAACAAACAATCCAAAAAGCATTTGGATTAAAATAATTGGGTTTGGGATCTGTCTGAAATTAAATTGTACAGAAACACATAAATGTCTAAAAGAAACCACTAACAACCAAACTTATAACTAAATTGCACAACAATAGCAAAAAGCACCCAGAAAGCGTAAATCTAAAAAAATAAATGACAATTATCTGCCATAAAAAGCAAGCAAAGTAAGAAAATGATAACAGCACACAAAAAACCAAACGAAATACATACCTCATATCCTCTTATGTATATATTAGGGACTTAACAAACTATTATTATTTAGTAAAGTAATGCAATATCATAAAAGTATTTATTTAAAGAAAATTATATGTAAAAAATGCATTTTGTAACAAATAGGAGAAGAATAACAATGAATCTGTAATGTTGGAACATGGAACTAAAATATGCAGTAATTTTGAGTTGATTTCTCAACATCCTATCGTATTTATTTAATATTGTAGAACGAAAATATATATGTCGAACGATCGCTATTGAAAGCGATTTGCACTGTCTTCGAAAAAAAGGCAATTTAATACAAGTTTGATTCCTATCAATATTTATAGACTTAAATAAATTTTGATTGTTTTATTAGTGTATAAATAACCCTATTGCTTTTATATCAAGAAATCAAAACATGTTTATATTGAGATAAGATATATTGTTATTGATGCTAATTTGTATGCACTAACACATTATTATAAATATTAGGTCTCGCTTAAGTGTGCTCCGTGACGAACACAAAACCTTTTTAGTTTTGTTTATTAGTAAAAGTTTCTGACAGGAGTAAAATATATTGCAATTAAATGTGAAGCTGAAAGTAGTTGTCAAAAAAATAAATGTTAACACAATATATTTTTGTTTTAAATTAACTTTATTGACCGTCCAAAATCATCAAACCATCAAGGAAGTAGATTTAAATCGTCGATTTAATAAATTTATTAGCAATATACATATATAATCGATTGGCAGGGGATGTTAAATAAACAGCTTGCCCTCACTGGTCGAGTTCTAAATTCTTTGTGGTATTCAATTTAGACTCACAAAAAAGTTGCGTCTAGAATATTGTTACAGTTGTTATTGGAACTTTCCACGTTAAATTAAATACATAGTACAAGTTCAATTAAATGTTGTAATATTATACAAAAAAGCTAAGGTTTGTTTATACCCCTCATGCCATCGGAATATACATATATTTTTTTCCCTAAACAAAGTCTTGCTTCTATAATTTCCATGATGAATAAGATAATTCGCCGCATCATAATTACAAACATATATATGAATATCATTCGTTCGGGATGTCTCTTTTTAATGTAATACGTTGGCGGACGAGCATATGGGCCACCTGATGGTAAGTGGTCACCAACCTTGGGAACTAAGCTGTTATGTCCTTTGTGCCTGTAGTTACACTGGCTCACTCACCCTTCAGACCGGAACACAACAATACTGAGTACTGTTTTTTGGCGGTAGAATATGGGTGGTACCTACCCAGACGGGCTTGCACAAAGCCCTACGACCAAGTCTGTGTGTAGAGTACTCACCGGTCGCACAAGTGAAGTGCGAGTAGATGATCTTCTCAGCATCGGGGTTTAGGTCGACGAACATTCGTAGGATGAACTCGCGTGCGGTGCTTGCGTCGCGTTGCGGACCTAAGTTCCATAACTAGCTGTACTAAATCGCACTCGCACGCCGATACTTCCCATTGGTTGAAATACTTTCAGAATCATTTTAAGAATTGAACCAACCAATGAAAAGTATTTATTTGTGTTTTAGCGTTTCAATGTTTAGGGCGCACTCGCACGCCGACACTTCCCATTGGTTGAAATACTTTCAGAATCATTTTAAGAATTGAACCAACCAATGAAAAGTATTTATTTGTGTTTTAGCGTTTCAATGTTTAGGGCGCACTCGCACGCCGACACTTCCCATTGGTTGAAATACTTTCAGAATCATTTTAAGAATTGAACCAACCAATGAAAAGTATTTATTTGTGTTTTAGCGTTTCAATGTTTAGGGCGCACTCGCACGCCGATACTTCCCATTGGTTGAAACACTTTCAGAATCATTTTAAGAATTGAACCAACCAATGAAAAATATTCATTTGTGTTTTAGCGTTTTACTGTTTAGCTTAGTCTACCATCACATAAAATTCTTAGCTTACGAAACACGTGCAATTCGAAGACGATTACATTCACTACAATACGTAATCATTCTTCAAATCGTTTATTTTAATATCTAGCGCATTTTGTAT
This sequence comes from Vanessa cardui, assembly GCF_905220365.1. Taxonomy (NCBI): domain Eukaryota; kingdom Metazoa; phylum Arthropoda; class Insecta; order Lepidoptera; family Nymphalidae; genus Vanessa; species Vanessa cardui. The sequence goes on from NC_061131.1 coordinate 6,688,365, forward strand.
GTCAACCTGTGGCTGTCGTAAAATGCGAATAGCACTGTCTATCCGGATCCGGATTTTCCTTAAGATACTTCTGAAGTATATATTCCCGGGCTGGAACCGGATCGCATTTCGGTCCTATTGGAAATCAATGGAAAATAAATGTTTTGTCACATTACTTTATAATGACGGTTTCTCACCCGTGCTTTTGCTGGTACAAAAAGTGATACATACAATCTTATGTGACCCTTGCAGCCCATTATTTATCTGCAGAATTACTTAATCCATTGTTACGCGACTAAGAAGATCCAATGAACTACATAAACATACACTAAAATATATCGTTTTCTGCTATCAGTATTTTCCAGCTAATGTTAGTAAGAAAGTAGAGATAGCAGAAAACGAATTTCAGTTAAACCTAATTTTGATTATATAAATGTAGTTTGTGGGACATACCGTCGTACTCCGGGAAGTAGTCTACAAGATGCGAGTACATGATCTTTTCTTCGAGCAAATCCTTTTTGTTAAGAAACAGGATGACCGACGAATGCTGGAACCATGGATACGTGATGATCGTCTTAAACAACGCCTTTGATTCTTCCATTCGATTCTGTAAGTTTAAATATACTACGTTATTCGATTTACATATTTAGTTTACCTTACCCTTATAATAATAATAGCTTTTTACTCCTAAGGTTGTCTGTAAGTGATCACTAATATTGATAAGACCGCCTTTGCATACTAATGTTTTCTCTTGTCAATTTCTTTTACTTATTGTCAACTTTACGTGTGTGCAATAAAGAAGTTTAGCTATCTATCTAATAATTATTCAAGTCCGTAACGAAGACCATTCTCATAAAGAACAGTTAATTACACAGAACTATAGTGTAGGCGTAAATACTTTCTCTCTTGCATCACAGGGTTCAAAGAGTTCAGACACGAACGGAAACAATGGATTTATGTGCTTTCCAAAACACTTTAAAAAATACTTAAATTTGTATTGGACCGAGACGGGGCTTAAAGCTAAATCAGGACCTATTGGCCTATAGTGAGTATGTAAGAGTGAGCCAAAAAACCAACAAAGTAGAGTTATCAGCTTATGAAAGCAGACGAATTAATAGTTACGACACCTGATATTGGTCTATGTGCTTCAACTATGAGATACAATATGTCCTGTGCATGTAATTGCTCAAGCCTTTTCAGTAATCTAAACGTACTATAAAAACTCGCTCGAACCGGTCTGGACAATGCTCTACTACAGCCAAGGACGGGCCTTAGCTGTAGTAGAGCATTTTCCAGCAAGTAGCAATTTTCTATCCATGCATATTCGCAAGGAATTATGTCCATTAACCTATTACTAAAACTGGATATTCAATCTCTATGTTTAACTAAAACTTAGAAGTGTTTAAATTCGTCTATTATATAAGTGATTAAAACAATAATTAGTAATGAGCTTACCTCGTTTTCAGATTCGAATAAAATTTGATCATATTCACTAAGAGCTACTAAGAATATGATAGATGTGACGTTCTCAAAACAATGGATCCACTTCCTTCTCTCGGATCTCTGTCCTCCGACATCCACCATTCTGTTTCACATAACACATATATTAGGACTAAGAAATACAATTATAATAATATAATACAATGTATATATGCCATATAAATAAATAAGTCGCAATATTTAATTGTGTAAATCGACACACTATATATAGTGATATTTTAATAATAATAATACACAATATATATGAAATATGTATAATTAGTTAGTACTTATTTTATTTGAATATTTTTTAAACTTATCCATCTTAATATTTGCAAAATTACACGATGTATACAAAATGTATCATGTAAATTGTACGTTATTGAACATGATACATGTTTATACAACGGATACAAAAAAAAACAAACACATACACAGATACAAAACACACCATAAAAATTAAAAAACAACTTCATAAAGAAATTTTCTATTCTAGCACTATTATAAACATGCAATTTTAACAAAGCCTAAAAAAGCATTAAGAACTCTTTAAATAGCTTAATATATTGGTGCAGTTTAATGTTGTTTATGAAAAAAAAAAGGTAGAGGTTCTATTTAAGCATAGTAATAATCTGTGGGCGTGTGCTTTTATATTTCTGTTAGTAAATATTAGTATTAAAGATAATCGAATTAAGTCGATCGTTTAATTAATTTAATTTAAATATTTTAAGTAAAGTAAATAATGATGATTTATAAAAGATACTTCAAGATATATTCAAAGATATTTTTATCATTCAAATATATATTTATTTTTATATATAACTTACTATTTCTGTTCAGTTATGTATTTATTATATTTGAATAACTACCTAATAGGTAACATCGACGATTTTCCTTTGCAACATTGAAGACATCCCGCACCGGAATCTTTGAAGAGCCAGTGACTAATGAAACCATGAAAGTGCACGATAAGTAGTTTAATTCAATTACAAAAATGATAAAAACCATATAGAATTTCCCAAAGTCTTAGACATATTACATTTGTTTTAAATAAAAAGAAGTATTCATTTATTTGTATGTAATTTAGATGCATGACTCAGGTTTCAGGACTTCAGCTTTTTTATTTGGGTACACGTTTCGAAACGTATTCGGCAAATATTCCCAATTGGTGTCCAGCTAATAAGTTCCTCGCGGGACATACCATCATGATGTCAACGTAACAAAACAATAAACATACCAGTCGTTGATATTATAAATACTCATTCTTTCAAGCAACTAACACTGAGTCAAGAATCTATTGTATTAGAAATTATGAGTATTTGTTTTGGTTATATTAATCATAATTTCATTCATTATACATTTTTCCTGTAAAAAAAAAAGTGCACTTTTACTATTAATGTCTTGGGGATTCAATTTATTTGGAGGCGACATTATCATTCGAACGAAACGTTCAAACTTATTGCGCACACAAGTAGACAATCTTGTTAAAACCTTCATAATCGAATTCTATAGAGGTCTTATAGACAATATTTTCAAAGTCTGATCTTTAAACAAATCTTCCCACGATGTTTTCCTATAGACACAAACGATATAAGAATTATAAACGAAAAAAAAAAACAGATAAGAAATCAATGGTATTTTTTCAACTTCAGCCTTCGATCTTCGATATATATCCACGTGGTGCTGCCATCTCATCTATAAAATGAAGTCGCTTACGATAAACTTTTAGGAAAAATAGGGATATAAATTATCAGAAGACAGAGTCAATTTTCTAATGTTGGAATACGTTATTCTTTTGTCTATTGAATTAACATTTAAATGCATATTCCAACTAAAAAAGGGCAAAAGAAAAAATAAACAAAATTTGATATCGAATTTACGCGATATCATTGGTAATCCACAGTGGATTTTACGAACGGACGGAAAAATAATTCGCTTTGAACGTCGACGAAGCGGTTGTCGGAACTTTAGAAGTAAATTTTAATTTACCATGTCATATAGCTGAGCTATTAGCAAATCTAAGATTTATTTTACCTTATTCTTTTTTTGGTATAGACTATATGTTGCACTAAGTTACCATTATCTATTTCTCTGCTAGAACACGTGGAAACGAGTTATATTTTAAATAAATGTAGGTATTTAAGCTTTCAAATTATGTAAGTAACTTTGTTTACAGTTTTCGTTAATACTAATAAGAGGTTACATTTATAATAACTTCGAAATTATATTTTATTTTAAAATTCTTGTTTTATTTTTTTTATATATTTTACTTGTTGTTTTTACATTCCATTGTACGTTTTAATGCAAGTTTTAATTTTTTAATACATCTAAGACTTTAAGACGTAATCCTTTGGTTTTAATACGTGAAAAAAAGTTAAAAACGTAAGTTATTTAAAAGAAAGAAGATGTTAGTAACAGAAGCAATACTAAATATAAGTTTAATTATTTTATTTTAATTCTTCTGCGTAACATATGTTTTAAGATTTAGTCACATAGCTCAGCAAATATTATTTTTTTTTTTATGTTTTCGTCCCATTTAATATTTATTATTGATATTGTCGCAAAAATTGGATAACAAACGATTATTTCACATTATATTATAATGTTTTAATTAGTGATTATTATTATCCGCATAGAGTTTTCTATCTATATGTGGTATTGTTATCTGTGATACACGATGCATATATAAATTGTGTTTATGTCAAAATAAAAATAGTTCAAGAAGAAAAAAAATGTTGATTAATAACAACGCATAACATTCTGTTTTTATTAGTAGTATTAACAAGCTAAGCCATTCATTTTACTTCAGGAAAAGTGAGTTAGATCGAAACTGATTCACCGTGTGAAAACTGCCACCTCTCTCAATAGACATTGGAATGTAAGTCTGTTACTAACAATGGCAATTGTGGCAGAGTTTTTATATATCTAGTGTCTGGAATTACACTCGCTCACCCACGTTTTACAATACGAATACGATGCATTGTAGCTAGTTAGCTAGTGCCTTGACAGATTGGGCACTATTCATACAATTCAGTAGTAAAATAAATGCAAACACACACACGCACGCAATACACACATTCAATAATACTATTTGAATTTCGAATGCAAGGAGCGTAAATATATCGGTTTTTAAATGCTAATAACTGGCACAAAAAAATCATAAATCACTACGATTTGTAACAAAATATAATACCATGACCAAAAAATACAAACATACTCACGTCCTCATATACCATGTTATTCTGATAATATGAATGTTTAAAAAGCAGAACTAACTACAAATCCGAAATGATCCAATCATATATTATAGCGTGTGCGTTTAACAATGAGTTAATAAAAATCAAAACCCAAAATGTAAGACCTAATCCAAACCAATAAAAAAAAAAACCTTCAACCTGCATTCGAATTAGTGCAGAGGTTTTACTTGGGAAAATCAGTGGTGAAGTTAGGGAATGGTCCTAGCGTTGCTAAGGGTTGTGACGTCATCGCGACATACCTAAATATGATTCCATCAAGATCGAAAGGATACTCAAGAATGCCCGTAGTGGGCTGTCGTGCTCGTAGAATGTCCTGCTCAGTCGGTAGGTAGTCGGCACTCTCAATTCTTGCCAAATCACTTAAATAACTGCAAATTCATGCAACCTATTGCATCCATACGAAATTTTGAGAACTTCTTTGCTTATAAAATTATGATGCGAATTGTTTTCAGAGCCATTACTACCCATTAATGCTCTATTGTATTATGATTTTGGGTACGAAATTATCAAAAAAATGACTTTAGAAAATTCTTAGAAGATTACGGAGGTTATATTATCTGTAACGAGATCAAATAACGACAAAAGCTAGGCGACCTCCAGGTGCGACTCGAAGGTAATTCGACCACGCGAGTTGCGGTAAGGAGGCTATATCAATGTACACAGCGGAAGAGAACGGTACGAGAATCGAGAAAACAATTCGCACCACACACAAAGCCCTGCAAAAAAAATGCACAAATAACACAAATGTACCCAACGAAATGTAAACATGCAAGACCCCAATGACATAGAAACATGCAGTTTATAGGCGAGGCATGCACAATTTGAACATTCTTTAGACTCGTTTACCTAAATCTTATCTCTTCCAAGTCAAACGGATACTCAATGATACCCGTTGTGGGCACTCTCACGCGCAGAATGTCTTGTTCGGTCGGTAAGTAATTTGGTGCCGCGACGCGGTCTATCTCCTGCAAATAGCTATGGGAAATTCTTTCTTTCAATTTCCATCAAATTTCACCCAAATACAATTACATTAAATATGTAATCCTCTAGTCTTTCTCAACAGTCGCGAGTTCGATTTTGTCCCAGTATACATTTATATATAAACCGTTTTTAATACGATTGTAAATAAATGTGGGAATATGTCACATAGATAAACAATAATTAATAAATTAAAAAAAAATACTTTCATAGTATACAAATAATATGCTCCCGGTATAGATTATGAAAAATATGCGATTTTTTCCATAGCTGACTTTAACTTTAATAGTAAATTGGTATATTTGTACCATAGGCATATAAATGCCGCTATATTAGTTTCAATGACTTTTTTAATCTGCAATTAAATATACTTTTTTTTGTGACCTTGGACAGTTCTAACTGTTTAATTTTAAAATAAAATAAATTATTAATACTTAATTTTAAGTGTGAAATTAATTTGTTTCAAACATTTTATATAAATATAATACTGGTATGACAAATCTGTAGATGATATTAATTCGTATATAATTTTTTTTATGCAATCATTGAGAACATTAATTTAAAGACAAATAATGTTTAATAGTAGCGGCAAATGCCTTATTATTATGTAAAGAAATCTTTAAATATGGCGAATTTCACACACAATAAAGATGGTCGTAGGTATATAATAACTACAAATTAGATACAAATTATAATTTTGTATGTATTTCCTGGTAATGCTCTCATCCTAAATAATCATTACTCTGCTGATAAAAAATACCCAAACAGAGACAATGAATTACATAACAGATTAAATACTGACTGTATGTAACTGAAAAATAAAAAAAGGTTTTACGGTCTAGGAAATATTCACTATCTGACAATTAATACTCAATTCTACTTACTATTTCGCTGAATCAGTGAGTTGGTACTCTCGCCTGCGATCGTAGCACTCTTGTATACCCGAATCAGCCCATAGGCCCTTTATAGCCTCAACGTAGGGACTTTCGAATGTTGTAACGCTTTCGTAGTCGATTGATGATATCAACTCCGCTTTTTCCTGGAAAAATTTAACGCTATTGTTAATATTACGTTTTAAAATATATGTAGGTAAATGTTTGGAATTAGTTTCATTAGATTATTGTAATTAAGTAGCTCTTTTTTCTCTGTATTAATAATACTTTATTAATGATTAAATTAAGCGTATCTAAATTTTATAGCAATAAAATACTTAGATAAGTTACATTTAAAAAAAGTAGTTAATATGATATATTCATATCTGTCCGTAGTTTTATATGTAATTTAGTTTGAGGACTAATCGCTCGCCAGCTACCGGCGGGCATCCTATACGTTGAGCTAGTCAAAAAGCTAATTTGTAAATGACAAAGGCTTTCGATTAAGGACCGGAATTTGTAGCTTCAACTACACTACTTTAGGTCATATAATCAAGAAATTCTTTTGCAAAACGCTTTAGATTAATGAATTTCATAAAAGTTGAGTCTTAGATATTCATTTATATATTCGAAATTATATATAGTAATTTTTGTATTAACATATGAAATGATTTCTAACAATTATATTCTAATAAACAGATATGTTATACCCATACTAAACAACAGAAAAAAGTGTGGACCGTTTATTTTACATTTAGTTACAAGTAAAAAGGATAGCTTGACAAAAACAATAAGTAAAAGGGATAACTAGATGTTTTAATTAAGCAAAACGTATTACTACATAATTTTGATGTATTATAACGTATTACTAGCATAATTATGATGAAAACAACTAAAGGCAAACGTCCCTATTAGGACGTTTTCTAGTCTTCACTATTTGAGCGTTAATGACATATCCGTTTACTAGAACATCATTGATTTCTAATTGATGTTCCCAAAATATTTACCTCATTGGACGAATTTCCATATTGTATTTTGAGTAGATCCATAGCGCGTATCATACTCTGCATCGCCATGAAGATGTTCTGGTACACGAGCTTGATGAAGCCGCGTTTGTCGTCGTCGCTGTAGCCCGACCCGTGAATGATTCTCATCTGCTTGATGAATGTTGATTTGCCGGACTCACCAGTGCCTTTGAATAGTACATACATCTATTTATTTTTAATTTTAAATCGGTAGTCATACCGGCCACCTTATAACTTTCTTGGTGGTAGGGCTTTGTGCAAGCCCGTCTGGGTAGGTACCACTTACTCATCAGTTATTCTACCGCCAAACAACAGTACTCAGTATTGTTGTGTTCCGGTCTGAACGGTGAGTGAGCCAGTGTAACTACAGGCACAAGGGACATAACATCTTAGTTCCCAAGGTTGGTGGCACATTGACGATGTAAGGAATAGTTAATAATTCTTACAGCGTTAATGTCTATGAGCGATGGTGACCACTCACCATCAGGTGGCCCATATGCTCGTCCGCCAACCTATACCATATAAAAAAAAAAAAACTACTATATGGTAACTGGTCACTACCGGTCATAGACAGATTAACTGGTACTGATATAGGTTATATCGCCCATGCCCCAACAACCTTGAGAACTAAGAATTTACAGGGATTGTACTTTTAATAGCAAATTCACTCAACCTTTGAACTGGAACACAACAATACCAAGTAAATCTGTCCAGTGGTGAAGCATACAGGTCAAGTTAGTAGTTTTGGCAGTAGTTTAGTACATCCTAGTCAAGTTTTACACAGAAGTTAGGAAATGTTAACTATTGCTATTTGTACTGTTACATATGAATGTGTTCGAATAAACTTTATAAAATTATTAAGATTTTTTTTTTCAATTCTACCCATGTTTCAAGAACTTGGTCTTTCAAACAAGACAATGGTATAGTTCTTGTGAATAATCTTAGTATGAATGTCTATACTCTGCAATTGCAACAAATATCAGAAGTATATGAATCATTGAACGACTAAAGTATAGTAAATAATCTATAAATATGTATTAATATTGATGTCTTTTAGACATTGCAGTATCCATAAATCAGATTTATTAAATTAATTATAATAAGTTAAAAAGCTATATGTAACTTTCACATAAATAGAGATGGACATTAAAAATAGGGCATATTTCCTAACAATAAAATACACACACATAAGGTATTTTTAACTATCGGAATGCCACAATTGTGAAAAGGGTTTAAAAAGTTAATGCATATATATTGTGTGTATAATTTGGTTAACGCTTTATTTATATGACAGATAAAAATTTTGGTTTTAGATAACAATAATCAATTCTTTATCTGTTTCGTAATTATGATAATTTATAAAATAACAATTCTTATAATTTTCTTCACTAATTAAGCAACTATTATGATTTTGTAATAATATTTAAGATACTTCTGATAAATCATAATACAATCCAAATTAATTCACAACAGATTAAAAAGTTAAGATCAGTGTTAATACTAAATACTACTACACCATACTAAAAAGTTGTATTTATTTGATTCTTTCGATTTTCGATATACCTAACAGTGGCAATATGAATAACAAATAAAATAAAAGAAATAATAAATTTCCATAAGATTTTACAATTAGTTAACCATAACTTATATTTCTTTAATTTCAAATATCTTTGAATAGATAAAATATAGTACTTAATACTCATTATAACCTTTATATAGCATTAAAACACTAATACAATTATTATTGGAATAAAATGATGTGATTTTTTTTATATTTTAATATTGATTGTAATTGCTGATTTTTATGTTGGTTTATGTGGACACCATTGATCAATAGTAATATGTTTACATGATTGTATTAATTTTCCAAAAAAATTATGAGATGCGTTAATACTGTATCTATTGTTCGATGTAAATGTGAATAAATAAAATTTGCAGTTGGAATGACACTAATTCCAAATTTCAATATGGTCATATTTATTACATTATCAACTTAATATTTAAAACTTTACTATGGGAACAAAAAGCAATCATAATGAAAATATGTGTCATGTCTATTCATTGTATGGCCTTATTAACTTATTATTAACCACAAACATATTAAGGCTCTACTTAATATGATATATGTGTGTATATATTATAAATATTAAGTTATGATTTCAAACTCAAACACATATTACTTTATTCAACGTAGAAAAGCATTACACTTTCATATTGATGGTCAAATTAAACACTACCACTGGTTCGGAAAAGGATTATAGATATTTGTAAATTTTTACGTACAGTTGAAAATATTAACAATTGCCAATATAATAAAGCATGACATTAGATGTTTCAAACTAAGATTTATAAATACCAAATTAACATATTCCTTTCTATCCCCCTTGAAAAACAGTAGACATTATTTAAACACACATTTTATTCACTGTATATTATAAAAATAGAATATGCATATACATATATTTTATTTTTAGTTAGTTATAGTTTCCTTCCTCAACCAAATTTGGTCATGACTATTATTAATATCTTTTACTTGTCATATTTCAAAATAGGAATTCTCTATAATAACATACAACCATTTTAATTTTTTGTATTGATTACAGGTGTTGTTATGATAAAAATAGTTAAATTTAAGAAATTTACTTTGTAATATAAAATTTGGTCTTTTTCAGTGTTTCTAATTTTTCTCTCTTTGATATACTAGTCTTGGATTATCAAACCTATCCAAGTAGGATTATGATCGCTAAAAGGCTATTTATACAATTTTTTTTGTTTAACTTGAAATTACAGCATACAGAAGTTATGGTTTTATGCCATAACCATTTTTTATTTTGTTTTACTCTTTAATGCATGGAATATAATTTTACAGATTCATTGAAACCACTACCTACATTATTTATATATTTATTTTATATTATTATATGTATTACTATTAGTGTTTTTTGAAAATACTATGAATTTATAAATTTATAATGATTTAATAGTGACACAGACACAGTCTCCATGTAAACATGGTATTTAATTAACTACAATTTGATGTGTTGTATTTACCCATTACTCAAAAGTGTGTTTTCCTTTAACTATTTTTATTTAATTGATTTTTTACGTTTGATATACATTTTATTAAGTTTTTTCATTATATTAAAGAGCTGATACAAATACAGGGTCTGTGTAAAAATACATGTGTTTTTTATTTTAAACATTATTTAACTAAACTGTATAAAAAGGTTAATTTTAATTTTATGTAGTCTTTACCATTATATTAATCTATTAACATAATTTTTTTTTGATGACTTAAAAAATGTCTTGTAATTATTATGAATTATAAAATGCTTAATTGAAATTTTTTAATGCGATATTTTTTCAAACAAAGTTACAGACCTAAATGAAATTAGAATAAATTTTAGGTATAGGCTATTTCATATGTTAGTGATAATTTGAAAATAATGATGAATAGAATGTTTAAAATGGTAATATCAATCACAAATTTTGTTTTGTAGGTAATGTCATGAATTAATGGCATATAAAACAAAGGTCTAAGCATAAAGCTATGATGTAAACATATAACATTATATACTTATGAAAGTATAGAGTACCATTTTAATTATATTAGGTAAATAGGATTTTGCCAATCATGATTGTAATGCTTTAATAACTTTGTTTTTTTTTTTCATATTTGGCAAAGGTAGAAATTGTATTATTAGTTAATTAACACCAACTCACTGATACAAAATAGAATAATATGTTATTTATAGATATTTTATAATATCATAATTAGGTCTAGAAAAAGTCTATATATAAAAGAAATCCCATATATTTGGGCAGTATATTCTAATTTTAAAGATTATTCATATGCACATATATACTTGATATACTTAATAAGATTCTATTAGTGGTTTTATTATGTTCATATTATTTTAAAATAGCAATTTCTAATTGAAATATAATTTTGAAGTTTAACACTTATTATTGCTGAAATCATAATAAGAAAAGTAATAAATATTGTTTGAGTATGATAAATGACTTAAATCATAAAAAAATAATATGTATTGAGATATTTACCAAGCAGGAGCAATTTAAGTTCTCTTCTTGCATCGCGTTTATCCTTTCGGAGTTGCCGCTCTATTTCTTGATTGATTCTTTTTTGTTCTTTTGCTTCTTCCGACATGCAGCACTCCATGTTTCTTCAGGGCGGAGGGCCGCAGACCGTCCTCGCGCGCGGATCCCTATCCTTTCGGCAGGCCTATCAACCGAGGCACACCACTCCTAAAAATTATATATCATTACACGCACAGCATCACGAAACTTGTCCGCCACAACGTTCACAAAACCACACACTCGACGGCACGTGAACAATCATCCGATCTAAAATCTAATATATCCTAAAACCGACAATCCGGTCACTGGGTGTGGTGACTTATGATCAGTCATATACATATACGCTTCTGTCAACTGCCGACATAAACACTTCGAAATCCGTTTATATACGAGCGTCGAACCTTGTGAAGCGATCGTATAATCTCATTAATGTAACTAGATTCAAGAAACCTATGGCTATTTCCCGCACGTGTGTAATAATATAATTAATAATGTGAGCAAACAGCGAATTGATGATACCTAGGCAATCTACTGATAACTAGAACGGCCTATGTCTAGGTTACGATACGATTTATCATGGCTCTCTGTTTGAGATAAAACACTTTTTAAAGGCATTTACTTTCGCTTTACGTACCCGAGTATATATCCATAGGGCACGATCAAATCTTTCACTTCAAATTATTGCACTAACCACGATTTTATTCACTCGAGTCATACAACGTCCGCCTCTCTCAATATGGCGCTGGGAGATTTTAGGCGAAGTATCTACTGCGCGTGCGTCGTGCCAGTATCAGCAAATAAAAAATAGTGAACCGTAATTCGATCAAGCTATGCAAAAGTTGAGAAAAGAAAAATTAAATTCTTTCTGGTGGAATTCTTTAGTCGAATATATAAATAGGATTTTTAATTTTCATGCTCATCAAATTTTAATGACAGTCATCCATCTGTCAAGGAACTCAATTGTCATTCAATATTTCAATCACAATCAAACCTATGTATGTACGTTTTCTAAGCTACGCTGTCGTTTATTGTTTTATAAATCACTAGACACATAACTAGGTGATTTACTAATTCATGTTGGTATCATCTACTTGAGCTATATTAACTTAATTTATTTGTGTTGAGAATTGACACAAATCAGTATGTAAGGTAATAAGTGTAATTTTTGGGCCTGTATATTATAAAGTTCATTTTGCATTGTTTTTTTTTATAAAAAAATATATTTTGTTTACCTCAAAACATAGTCTTTTAAATATTTTTATATTTTTTTTATTAAAATAATTGCAAAATTACATTTTTAGCCTATGGCAGTATTATTTTGCTGTCAACATAATGAGCTGCCACAACATGGCTACTCTACCAACTCAGTCACCAGTTTTCGATTATAATTTTGCTAACATAAAACAATATAAGCCTACGTTTAGTTTTCATAAAGAGGTGTTTAAATTTATAATTTCGGTATTTTTTTAGTACAGTTAGATTTAACTAATGACTTTTATTCCTTATAAACTAGTTACCACGTAATATAATAAGTTCCGTAATCATTTTAAATGTTTTAAATATCTAATGCAATATTTTGTCTAAATTATTTTTCATGATTTCATGTTTGAAGTATTATATAATATTTAATGTGAAATAACAATATTATAACAGTTTTTTTTTACATACAACCATTTATTTCAAATGCAGCCAGCGCAATTATGTATAAAAATATTGTATTAGCAAAAATATTTCCTTGAATATTTAACTTTATACACAAGATGGCATTGTTTAATTGTAAAATATAAAAAAAAAATTTAAATTTAATTTTAGTATGAAATAAAAACAAATCTTCACAAAAAAAAAATGTAAATTATGAGCTTTTTGAGCTTATAAATATACATAAATGATTTTTAGCATCTGATACATAATACATCATACACAGTATAAACGCACATGTTTCATTTGGATTTTACTCCATCACTAAGGTTCTCTAAGGTCGAGGGAGGTTTTATTCTAAATTAAACTTACCACAAAACAATAATAGGACTATTTAGGATATACTTAGTAGGTGCACTTAGAGAAACTTACCTAATTTTTTTATTTATTTGCCTTAACTTAATACACTATGCTCGAAAATATTTTCGTGATAGTAAATATTTATTTTTAATTTTGAAGATACATGATGTTGCTTATTGTCATACTTCATGCTTGTGACTGGGAAACCTTTTGATTTAAACTTTGTTATATATGTAACATAATACGTCAGTGGATTTAAGTAATAGAGTATCTATTTCAGAAGCTATATAAGTGTGGCCAAGGTACTGAGAACTCTCGCAATGTCGCATGCTCGTCCTAGACCAAGATTAACCTTGCATTATGGTTATTGGCGAAAAACGACCGTGTCAAGGTCGATTTCGTACAATATATTTTTGTACACAATTTAAATTTATATTCTTTGTTATTAACTGATTTTGTAGTAAGTACATGGAAGAGTTTCAGTTAAATTGAAAGCATTTTTAGATTTATTTTTTACATATTTAAGTATCACTTGTCATCTACACTAAAAAGTTTAAGTGTGTTAAACCACAAACTATAGGTATCAATAATTCAATACCATAATTTATGTTCCTAATTAACAGTATTAGATATTTATTCAAAGTTGCCATTAAATAAACAAAAGATAAACATATTTTTTTAGTTCTAATTTATTTCTTCACATCATCACCAGTAATTAATTAATTAGGATAATTAACAAAATGTATATAATTTATTCCATTGTACACAGGAACTTTCTTTGTTGTATTGTTCATAATATATCTGTATGTACCTAATATAATTTAATGGATAGTTAACGTAATACAATTACCAGTAATCCATTTATTTGAGCTAAATCGAAATGCAGTATATTTGTATTAAGCCATCAGTGGGTATAGTTAGTACATTAGCAAATAAACAACAACTCTTAAAGATAGAATTTAATTTCAGTAGTCATATAATTACCATGCCCAATTGACAGGCAGTAAATCTATCAATGCTTCTATCTACACTTTACATCAATCTATCTACACAACAACAACAACAACAACAGCCTGTAAATTCCCACTGCTGGGCTAAAGGCCTCCTCTCCCTTTGAGGAGAAGGTTTGGAACATATTCCACCACGCTGTTCCAATGCGGGTTGGTGGAAAACAACAGTGTCAACTATGGTCTATCTACACGGGGTAATCTTACTTCTTAGGCATAGTACAATCGCCAGGGCGCAAGCAGTTTTCGGACGATCTCCCCTCCCCGCAAAAAAAAATAAAAAATTACTAAATAAAACTTTTGGGATAGTACTCTGTACTCTGGATTAAGATAGAACTGGCATCTCGTAAATCATTTGTTCGTATAGTGATTAATCTAATATATGGTAAATGCGACAATAAATCTGGCTGTCTATCTGTTGCTCTTTCACGGCCAAACTACTGAACCGAATTTGATTAAATTTGCCAAGCTACTTATGTACAAGGAATATTTATGTTGAGCAAATTCTCCTAAATCGCAAGCGATGCCCCGGCGACAACTGTTGTAAGTACATAACTTTTAACGCTATCATAAAATCTCCATATCATTGATATTTGTTATTACTTAGATATAATCGTATGTGTTACTTTTCAATTAAAATAAGTTGTTTACAGATATTATTGAACCTCATGGGCAAGTTTCTCAATGGAGTAGGATAATAAAAATCACATAAATATAAAATTTTAATATCCTTGTAAAATATTTATAAATTCTGATTCATACATTATATTATTCTAAAAATATTCACACGTTGTCATTCTAGTCCTTTAAATTGCACGTCAGCACTTTAGCACTATTTATATAAAAAAATATAATATTCCTTTGGTTATGCAGTTTTAATGCTGTTTAATAGGTCCTTATTAGGTGGCGTCCATCCTCCGAATGCTTTTTCGAATTCCCTGGCAACAGCTAACGTTAAATGATCATTACATTTGTTTGCAACAATTTGCAAACCTACAGGTAGGCCCTTATCCGTGAGCCCAATAGGGCAGGCCGTAGCGGGCAGCCCTAGAGCGTTAAATATTGTTAAATATCCAAAATTTAAAAATCTGTAAAATATCCTGTAGTGTAAATGTGCCGGATATGGGAACGTTGGGAACAATAACACCGCATCGTCGGATAAAGCTTCCTGAAAAAAAAAGTAAACAAGATCGTTGGTCTATTTAAATCGGATTACGGATATAATATATCTTTGGAATTGGATTTGTGAAAAAGTTACCGTTCATTACAAATACAAATGTTACGTAATACTGCAATGAATATACAAATAAATTTAAAAATTATATTAAAATACCAAACATATGAGTAAAAATACGTTTGTGTTTACTACTTAAGCTCAAAGAGCTTATATAAATAATTCTTGAAATTTCTTTAAAACTTCGAACTTATTAAATATATTTAAAAATTTCACATACACTAAAATCAGCCTTGATTTGTTCGAAGACTTCTAAAAGTTTCTTATAATAATTCTTTGGTAATGCATCGAAGAATTTCTTTGCGGGTCCATAAGCGACACACGTCAAGGAGTGGCTGGATAGACCCATCATTTTCTTCAAAACTACCGGCCACATCGATATCAGCTGGTCTCGTTTCTCTGGATCCGTGTAGATGTTTCGTACGTGCTGTATGTTGAAGAGTACTCTTACGCTTATTTCCCACATGTGCTCTATATTCGCTATTTTTAGCTGAAATACAATGTACATGTTACGAACAAGTAAAAATACAGTAGCAATTTTCATGTTTTAGAGATATTTAACAGTTTTTTAGAATGTTTGACCATTTAAATTTGTGATGTTAATATAGAAACTTTAATTGTAATTGTTTTAGCCGCGTATTTATTTAAAGGAATATTAACTTTTTATTTGCTCCAATCAACAATTTATCAAGCCTAGGTAGTAATTCAGCTGTTTCATTGAAATATACCTATTTAGTCTATATCGTATAAATATATATCGTAAATGCTTCCTTAAAAAATAAATGCACTAAATTATTCAATGTCAATTATTAAGTATTTTGTATTTAGCAGCCAACAATTTGCTGTCAACTTAGATTATTATAATATTAAGTCTCGCAAGGCTATAATAGGTTATTTGACTGGTTTTTAAAATCCATTTTATATTATTTAGTAGAAAAAGGAACCCAGTAAAAGCATACATATTAAAAATTCCATATTTAAATAGCGAGCGAAAACGCTACTGGGACAATATGGCGCTGCAATGGGCTCGGTGACGTCACTTGCCTGTAATTTAATCTGTGCTACATATAGTAGATAAGCAAGGTTAACAAGCAAGTGACTTCATCATAAGCCCGGCACATCAGGAGCATTTTTTTTCATGTGACAAACGTTTAAAAAATGCATTTTATTTATGGATTTTTGAATAAATTTAGTATTATTTTCCACTTTCGTTAGAAAATAAGCATTTTTAAACTCATATTATGTACTGATTACAATCATTGACACTTTATTTTTCGCATACTCAAAGAGCCTATTTCACTGAGTCACTCATTAAATTGATTTTAAGTCTATAGGAAACTCTTACTAAGTTATTAAGTAAGCTATAATTGAGATATTTTTATAATTTTAATTTTATTTCATTATTGACCTCTTTAACTTCAACGTTGTAGGTAGATTTAATGTAAGCTTTAGCTTTTTCCATAGCCATTTTGACGTCAGATCCAATTTTGTCCGTAACGTTACTACCATCGCCTTCCATATAATAAAATTTTAGACGTGTAAGATCAACCTGTAAAAAAACAGTAAGAGGGAATTGATTAGTAAAATGATAATACTAATTCAGTATAATATATAAATAATATTAGGAAGAAAGTAATAAATAATATTTTTTTTGAGGGTATTAGAATTATTGGTAAAATTATCCTGCATAGTAATATTACTAGTATCGATTTGTTTAATTATAATCGCTGGGGTACTGGTTACAATTTTTTTGGAGGATTTGACCCACACCTTTAAGTTTTTGTAAAGGGGTATGTTAAATAGTGAATGTATACATATTATTCTATCAATGAAACTTAGAATGTTAATATCCACACATGCGTAGCATTAATGCATTTCATTTGCAAAACGCGTTATATTACCGACCGGTTTGTCTAATGGCACATCTGGACCAGTGGGTTGTCTCAAAACTTTTAAAAGTAAAGGTAAATCTTCAGCATATCTTGTAATAGGTCCTAGTGCAAAGAATTCCTCAAATTCTGGATCAAGGCAGTCTGGTACGTGACCTGAAAATTTTAAAAATGGACTTGTAAAACTACAGTAGGTGATCTTTGTCAAGCTTTTTCATTAACCAAAATAGCTTTTTGATACAACCAAAATTCATATATATATAAAATATGATTTACCTTATTTTAATTATGAATACTTTAACAAGAAAAACTCAGTCATTAATGTTACTCCAACTATGTACGTATTTTATTACGTGGTCCATATTTTCATCTGCTAGTAAGCTGGTTATGGAAGAAAGAAAATACAACTTTTTACTTGCCTTCGATAGATACTAGTTTCGGTGTGGGTTTATGACCAAATATACCATTGAACATAGGTGGTAGTCGTAGTGATCCCGCGATATCTGAGCCCACTCCTATTATAGAAGCCGCTGATGCTATTAAAGCTGACTGAAAATCGAGGATTTTTAAAAGATAAATGTTTTATAATGTTGTTAACAAAATACATACTATTTATTATATGAAAGGATTTTGTGAGAACTCATTCACTCAATCACATGTGATATTCATAGTCTCATACCATTGTTTCAGGGAATAAAAACAAAATTTTTACTCCTGTTACTCGATTTTTTTTATAATAAAAAAGTTAAAAAATGCTTTAAATTTAAAACAATTATTGAGTTAATGGTTGAAACAACATCTTGGGAATTAAACGAGGTGGAGACTCCTGACTATTTCTTTATTGGTATTGAATATATGTAAATAATCATAATTAAAAAAAAAAAACAGTCAAGATACTTTCGCCGGATGTTCTCTGATCAGGGTATTTTCTTTTCCAAACTAGTGTTTTTGTTTATTTGGATAATCAATAACTAAGTTGATTTCTTCTAAATTTAATAAAGGTATTTGATTTGATATTTAATAAACTTACTTCTCCACCAGATGAACCTCCAGTTGTACGTCTTTGATCGTAAGGGTTCATAGTCAAACCTGTGACACTGTTGTACGTCTCCCAATTCATACACAGCTGTGGGGTATTTGTTACAGCAATTGGTATTGCCCCAGCTGCTCTTGCTCTGCGGACTATATCTGCATCTTTTTTAGCTGGATTCCTATATGGAAACACCGTACCACTATCGTTGCTCATTCCTGGAAAAAATATATTAATATTCTTTACTTTGGTATTCGAAATAATGTTACGTTTGATACTATGAGTAGTATCAGTTGACACAGTAGTATCGCTTGCAATAATTATCTTTCAAATTTCAACCTGCCGTTCTTATGACAGACGAACTATACGGATGTTTTAGACTAAAAGAGCACAAATAGAGTTGAAATCTCTATTCTATCGAAATCAATTGAATCGAAAGAGATAAGGCAAGAGATAGGCAAATCTTATGAGCCAAAGTCGTATAAAGTAAGTAGGCCAATTATGCAGTCATTTGTTATTATTGTCTATTACAGAAAGATGAATTTAAATTATCATAATCTTCTCAATTGCATCATTCCTAAACGTTTAATATAATGGCGACCGTCATGAAAAAAAATAAGTGCAGACGATTTAAAGATTTATTTATTTATTTTACCATCGAAGTTCCTTCTTTTACTGAGTTCCGTGGAAATAGTCAAGACGATAGTAACAGACCTGAATGAGTGATATTAATTCTGACAGGACTAGGACGAGGCTCTAGCGTGTGACAAGGCGCTTATATTTTCATGCGTTATGAGCGTGAAAATATAACACCTCACCTTATTGCCTGAGTATTGGATGGTTCGTGTTTTGCCCAGACGATCGATGAACAATTGCTAGCATTCGCGCTACCACTCCACGCAGTCAAGATTTATACAGCAACTACTTTTAATTCATATTCTTATATATTTAAGGACTTAATGTTAATATATAAGGACTTAATGTTAATATATAAGGACTTAATGTATATATAATGTAAATATTATAAGTTTGAAATGTTTTATTACCTTCCACTGCTATACTTTCTTTAACGGTCATGGGAATGCCAAGTAAAGGATATTCTTTAGCTAATTCCTCAGTTGAACGATCGTTAGACGCTATCATTTTGTCTATACACTTCGCTTCCTTTATAGCTAAGTCGTATCGTGGCTCAACTATAGCGTTCAAATATGGATTGACTTCTTTACATCGTTCGATGTACGCTGTCACTACTTCTTCTGATGTAATCTGGAAGATGCATAGATACAATTTTTATTTAAATTGTTACTCGAAACCGACACTAGACCGTTTTGTTTAATAAATAACATAAATTTATATCATATAGTTTAAATTTCACAATGGCGAAAAACGTTAATTTTAAGTGATTATTGCGTATTTAAATCGGAGCAAGTACCAATCAGACCTATGGCCAAGGGTGCATATGATAGCTTGGTTGCCTTAGATCTATGGCAGATTACAGCATCTATTCCTCTGTAAATCACAAAGATATTCATTATGTGAAGGTATTTATTAAGATGTGTTTGTTACACTTGTTGAGTTTTTAAGCGGTTACGTAAGGGTGTACCCTCCAAGCGGCTATTAAAAAAGAAAAACAATCAAGTTTTGTGTATGGGGAAATCCATCCCTAGCACTGGCACCAGAAGATGTGCTTGCTTGCTATTTAGCACGTTCTGTATAATTATTAAAACAAGAATTAAACCACTTAACTCTAAAAATGCTATTAATATTAAATTATTCTTAGGTTAATGCGATACATAATGTAATTACTTTGTATACCATTACTTGTTTTATGCAATACAAATAAGAATTCTCAATTATTATGATATTTTCAAACATTTTTATAATTTATAAGATCGAGGTGAAAATCGTTACGTTCAAATTATTAAACACAAAGCAACCGATGAACATAACCGAAGGCACAGTCGTAATCGTGTTATAAAACTAATAAGTTGTATATGGAATTGAATTGTTCATGTAATCAATCTGTTTTAATATTATTTTTTGATTTCCTGATTCTGTCTTTACATTTACTGTTTAAAAATTAAATAGTTATGTACTATTTTTATTGAGTTTTAGAAAATTTGTTATTTTTTGATGAATTGCTTGCTTTCATATATTTTAAGACAGTTGTAGCCTAGTATTTGTTGCTAACTCTAAATTTGAACATAAGAAATTCCATTCTTGTATAAAGATATATATTCTAGAACAGTTTTCGTTCTTGTGTATAATATAGGGGAGCTATTAGCAAATCGCTTGAAAAATATTTATAAAATATAAGATGTTTGATATCGGTTTAAAGAAGAATTGAGATATTCCTGCTCCGATCGGATAGGTACTTATGGGATGACCTTTTACAAGATGGTTAATCAAAGCGTACTAAACTAAACGTAACGCCACTTATCTACTTTGTACTAGGTCTTTGGGCCAGCCCGTTTCAATAGGTACAATCTACTCTTGATATATTCTGCTGTCAAGTGGCAATACCTACTTAGTGTGGTTGTGTGTAGGGTCGGGTGGAAGGCAAGTGTTACTAGAGGAACAAGATATAAAATATCTTAGTTAAGGTTGGTGGTACATTGGTTAACAAACGTTAATATTATAGATGGCCAATTTTGGGCGATGGGTTACGGTAACCACTTAGCATCAGGTGCCTTGCCTTTTTCATACATAATCTATATGACCTGTAAAAGTACATTTTTTTAAATAATGAAATTAAATGTATGTAAGACATTGAGACATGTTACCTGTTTGTTTCTGATCATCATAGCGAGTGTGGTAGCCGATTTGAATAGTAAAGGGTTTGTCGGTGGCGGGCATTTTCTATTTCTTTTGATGTTTAGCAAATATGTTAAAGGGCGCACTCCTATTGCCAGCAAGGATACCAAGAAACGCAGAAACCATCTCATGAATCCGTTCAACATGACTACCTGAAAATAAAGTAATATTATATTGTAATTGATACATTTTATTGACCCCTTTTCACACATACAAAACGGAAATGTTCAAATAACACAGTTAAATTATATTGATATTTTAATGATCTGCATGATGACAAGCAATGACCTTCATGAAGCTCCATATAATACTAGCGACATTTTTGCAATGACATATATTGCTGCTTTCACAAATTTAATGCTTTTTGCCAATACGACACAATATACTAAATAGAACAAGTTAACCAAAAAAAAATAAATATTTTTTTTACCAAACCAACCCTTAAATCTCATTGGAATAGCGTGGTTTAACAAGGTTTAAGCAGTTTCTTTAATAGGATAGAAAGCCCAGTCCAGGATTGGGAAATTTGCAAGCTAACAGCCTTACGTTTATTTCTAAAAGAGCTAATGTTAAACCTATAATTCATCAATTTGTGTAAACATCTTTCTTTGATTTTGTGGTAAGGTAAAAAGTCTTACATATTTATGGTATTTTCTAACGAAATTGTGGAAGGCGAAAGAGATTTTAGGGAGTATTTTTTTATTTAATTCTCTGATCAATGATCATCAATTCATTTCAATTAATTTGTATAATAATTTTTAATTAAAGCTTCTATTTGAATTAGTTTACTTCAATACACATAGCAAAATGTAAATTTGTAAAGTGGAAGCTATATATTTTGTTTTACGTTTGTTTACGACTAAAATGTTATATTAGCTCAAAAGAAAATGTCTTGTAATTTGTCAATATTGTTATTATTATTATCATCCGAATCGGTCATTAAAAATGTCCCTAATCTTTTTAACCTTATACCTAGTATTAACATCTAAAGTATTTAACATATATTTAGCATGCGTAGAAACCGCACAATTAAAAACCTTGTAGCAAAGATAACACGCGATTTGAACCGCAAAATTTTCATTATGTATACATTTTTTATGACATACAACAGCGTTTAATAGGCGATTGTGAATTTAAGGATGAAAGTAGAAAAAAAATTGCCTATTTGCTGTTTGAGCGTTTTTGTTTCATAGCGATTGAGTACAAACCAAGCCTTGAATTGAGAATTTTTTGATTATGCTTTAATATTTAAAACGCATCCTGTACGGGATTATTATCTTACCAATTATGCATAAGAAAAATTGACTAACGAAAATAATAATATATACCTGTTTGTACGTCAATTACAATGTCAATATTTAAGTAAATCCTAAGTTATTTAGTTTAGGTACTTGATATGCTTAATTAATTTTTCGAATATATAGCAATTAGTAAACAGTGCTTGTGTAAGTGTTTGCAAAAATAATTACTGTAGGTATAATAATTAAGTTAGCAAGAAATTACCGTGATTATATGTGACATGGATGTAGTTATTTTAAAGGGTAATTATAATTTTCTAGTCATTGTTAAAATTACATACCTGTAGGTATTGTGTTATAAGAATAAATATAATCCTTATATGATATTTAAATAATTTATTAATTGTTACTTTTATTAAATGTTCGGTTCAGAAAAAGCAACAACGGATTAGGCACTTAAAACTTATAGAGCAGAACCGGCAAGAAAATTTGTATCTATCAGATATTATTTTGTACGGATTATATTACATTAATTATTAATGATTATAAAAATCAATCTCATATCTTACACGTATTACATTATTTGTATAATTAAGTACATTTTGTTTCACTTATAATTTATTTCATATTTTAATTTAAAAAACTCATACATTTTGAAGTAAATAATAAGTACGTTATATTTAAATTTAATATTTTTTATTAAAATGTTTTTGTTTTAAAAACCAAACATGTGGTCGGCTGTCGAGAACTCTTTTGACTATTACGAAGATAATAATTGTCTATAAGAAATTCCCGTTCGAATGTTCATTTACATTTCTTATTTTATGCATATAAGCTTATCATATAATCATATCTTATTTATAAAATTTCTAACATTAAAAGTTATAATGGCCATAGTTTATTATTAAGTTTTATTTTAATACGTATTGTTTATATTTTATACACATTGCACAAAACACATTTTTAAGCACATAAACAAAAAAATAACATCAAAAATCGCCACCAAAATAAACTTCATAGGTTCTACCAATTCAGCATCCAGGGGGCGCTTGTGTTTTGAGCTCAAATTCTGGTTCTTAAGGTTGTTGCAATCCTGTTATAAAATTTTAATAATACTTCGAATTGAAAGATTCTTTATAGTTTAATTTAATAAAAGAAATAATGTACTTAATACATTACCTTAGTCGTGCTTTTTTGTAAAATATTAAATGTAATTCTCGATATGTTTTCTTGAATACTTTCTACAAAATCAGATAAACGTTTTGGGTACCACACATTTGAATTATTCAATAAAACCTCTGCTATAATGAATCCCTGATAAACACTGGCACTTAAAACTATTAAAAACACCCGTGTAATAACATTTAGTCCAACATTAAAACAAGACAATGAGAAATTAATTAACTTCTTCATTATGAACACAATAACTAATTCAACTGGTATGTAAACACATGTATTCTACCGTCTAAAGAATACTATCGAGTCGTATTGTAATGTGCAGTGCGGAAACTACTATGATTCAATAAATTATCAAGCGAGTAAAAGGTCATTAAAACTGATGTGATAAGTTATCACTTTGTAATTACACAATAATACCTAATATTTTTTTATTATAAATATACATTTTGAGTATAACTTTAAATTGCGTTATTTTAATAACATTGTAAAGATTGTTGACCTACCTACATAAACTAATTGTGCAAAGATGGTTTCGTTGCAGGTAGGCAAAATATGATTTTTATAAAATACGAATATTTAGCAGACCTTATAGATGAGAATACAATTTTCAAAGTTTTTTTTTATAAAGCCAATTCAATATCAGTATTTATCTATGTATGATTATTTTTTACTACCTACACATCCTGGCTAGAATATGGGTTTACATAAAAGGTAATAAAATCATTAATTTATTTTATATAAATCTCAGCCAATTTAGACAAAATCTTAATTATTTAAAACCAAAAATTTTCTGAATATAAATGTCTCCGTTTTATGAATAAATCCGCATAAAAGTCAATTGGGTATTTATTTATTAATTTATTTCATTGATATTTTACTTTGTAGCGTTGAAATTAATAGTAAGAGGGACGGATAATATAGGTACAATTTACAGTCATGTTTTGTATTATACGAAAAAAAAAAATTGTCACACCTTTATTATAAACAACAAAACAAATAAAGTAAAAATAGCGAACAGAGTAATGCTATATATTAAATGAAGAATTACGTGACGATAACACTAACAGCTACAATTCATAAATTGATTATCACTAAAAATCTGGCCATCAGAAAACGATTGAGATATAAACGTTAAGACTCTTATCATCACGTACACCTTGAACCTATATTTATAAAGTGTCTTTTGTACTCTCAAAGTCCAAACTTTTGTATTGTTTCGAGATTCAAAGTGATATTGTTATAGAATAGGCAGAACTGTAAAGTCGTCGCGCTTACATGAGCAAACCGGTTTGCACACGTGCACGTGTGCTATAATTTTAATGTAAGATCAAAAGATCAGCTTTTGTTAT
This sequence comes from Vanessa cardui, assembly GCF_905220365.1. Classification (NCBI taxonomy): domain Eukaryota; kingdom Metazoa; phylum Arthropoda; class Insecta; order Lepidoptera; family Nymphalidae; genus Vanessa; species Vanessa cardui. The sequence goes on from NC_061131.1 coordinate 6,713,791, forward strand.
TGTTACATTGCTAATGCTTTTGTTCAAATGATTTCGATAATTACTATTCTATATTCTTACACATAAAACACAAATTACTATGTAACATTATTTATATTATTTTTAACTAGCGACCGGCCCCGACTTCGCACGGGTGCAATACTTATACTAAATGTACTACAGAATTTGTTTATTTACGACATCACATTATACTTCTAAAATTATTTGGGTTATTTTACTATATTGTCCATGTATTATATACAAAAATCTTCCTCACGAAACACTCCATCTATTAAAAAAAAAACGTCATCAAAGTCCTTTGCGTAGTGTTAAAGATTTAAGCACACAGGGATATAGGGCCAGTTATTTTGTTTTATACTGTGTAGTGATGTAATGATAATAATAATGAAAAAACATAGGCAACAGACAAAAGAGAGAATTCCTGCGTATTTCCTCCATGAAAATAATTTAAACAGCGACGATGCTGTAATTGTTTGCTCAAGCTATTTTGACATAGTAGTCAAAATGTCACAACGTATAATAGGTGCTTACGTGTTATCAAAGATCTAAAGTCTAATCCGGATAAGATGTTTAAATTCAAAATTATACCACCATGTATACCAGTGTATGTAGGATGCATTGGATCAACTTGGTGGAATATATATCTTATATATGTTGATTTTTTCATATCCTTTTGGGGCATAACAATTTGTTACATTTTTTACAGTTTATCTTGATAATAATTTCGCATAATTCTTTTATATAAATGTTCTTAAATAGCTAGTACACTTTTGCATTACCCGTGGATCTTGTACCAACTATGTTACAGCTAAGACTAGAGGTAGCTCCAAACGTTCTCCACAAGAGACGGCAAGGCCTTTACCCAATTGCGAACGAGCTTAGTATTAATTGAGCTACTGTCAATTTAATGATTTTGCAAGAGCTCTATTTCTATATTATAGACCTTGATTTTAACTTTATTGAATGTATTGGTATAATAACATGCACTTGTTTTATAAAACTTTAATATGACACACTGACATACAATGAATGTTCTACACCGGTGGATATAACAGGATGTAATTTAGCATAGGAATTTCTTACGTACTCGTAGATGAGTACTTACTGGTATAGGATTTCTTTTTCAAAATGCGTGTCTTATGAGAGTAATATTGTTGATAAAAGTTTCGATGAAATTTCGTTAATTTATTGTAGAAATAGTTCTATAGTATGCTTCTGTCTTAATACAAATAAATCTTTATTACGACGGTATAGAAAATCATTCCTATATTTAGTTACTTATTAAACAAATACTCATTACTGTTTCAATTAGCAGCGTTTTATATTCCAATAAGACTGACCATCGCACTCTACGATCTGATACAAATATTATTCTCAAAACTATTACTTGCTCTTCTTTTTATATACTAAATCTTTTACCATCTACGAAACTCTTTAACGCTTCACCGAAGACAATCACACTCGATTAAAACATTTAAATACAAAGGCGTATTATTTATCATTACGAACACCTATAGCATGTGGTTTTTATTGTTTATAATAACTTTTTTATTTACGTATGCGTATGTATTATTATTAATCTTATTTAATAAATACAAAGTCAGTCTGGAACAGATCGCTCTTAGCGATAACACCGGCTCTTGGAAAGACCATCAATTTTTTCATTTGTCTATGCTTTAATTGCTTTGTCAGATTACAATTGGGCATATACCTTCTATTTTCTATTCCATTTAACAACATTATATTATGTTACGAGCAATGCAACAACCTTGTTACATTAAGACATTTTATAAGTGGTGCTTTCAAAACTTTTGTCATGCATATTAAACACCTCAATTGTCATACATATTCCATATCTGATTTTGCTTAGCCTAGATTTGTAAACCGAGTCCTTTTTGTACATATAAATCGATACGATCTTATTTTTGTAATTTGTGTATAAATAACGTAAAATATTAGTAATTTATTTGAAATACCTCAAAGTTATTCTTGTAACAAGTTTAATATTTGGAACCGATCAAAATTGATTATGACAAAAAAAATTGCAAAAAAATTCAAGACAATACTTTAAAACTTCTAAATTTGTCAGTATTTCTCTAATATATTGTGCATGTATTATTCATATAACCTTTCCCCTTGAATCAATGTATCTATTAAGAAAAAACCATCAAAATCCGTTGCGAAATTTTTAAGAAACATAGGGACAGACAGCAAGCAGTAAGCGACTTTGTTTTATACTATGTAATTATTAAGTAATTTGACAGAGAATTATCAAAAATGATTTCATGTTTCAAGATAATTATTCGTATACTGTACGAATGTACTATATTTTAAGATATACTGTTTAAGATTATAAAACACGTTTGATTGTTTAAGAATGTATCACCTACCCATTTGCTTTGTCTAATCACAAATATTTGACTATTCCGAGACTATAATCTGTCGTCATATTAGCATGGATTACCAAGAATATTTAGTCGCACGACAATAGATGTTTTGGGTAAGCACGCATTTTGTAATGTTTTACTTGTAAGTTACGACGGTATCATTGAATAAATTTCGTAATTACATCGCCTGATAATAAAAACTTATGAATGCAAAAACAGATGTAAACTACTGTTTTCTACTGTATTCTCTTAAGTATGATAAAAATGTAGATATCTTATTTACTTGTATGTCATAACGATTATTGCAATAAATAAATGATAAATTAAAATTGAATTTTAGTTTGAAAACAATTACAGCATTTTTGATTATTTTATTTTAAGACGAGGAAGTGAATGGCTGTAATGATTAAAAACAATTTAAAATCAATATATTTATAGCTAGTATTTTCATAATATGTGTTACTAGTACAAAAAAATGAGTGAATTATTTCATAATATAAACAATGTTGTCCAAACAACACCTTCAACAGTACCTACTATTAAGTTGAGGAACCTCGTCATGTTAGCCTTGGTTACCTTCTACTACGAGATTCACTAAGAGGTTCTGACCCGCTTATCGAAATACCGCTTTTATTAATCGATTTTTGTATGCGTTTTTTGGGTTGTTTACGTTTTTATCTGAAGACGACTCCGTTACGGGAATTATAGCTTGATACCCTGAATATGTTAAACTTACTATAGATTATCAATTGTAGTATGCAACTGTGACATATTGTGATTCTTCGGAACTTTTTGGAGGCTAATGTGTATTTTATAATGTCTAAAACTGTTAGGTTAACTGTATATTATAAAATTATTAACAAGTATTAATTTAATAAGAAAAATGTTTATTAAGCATTTGTTTATGTTCATACAAAAAATTATAGTAAAAATACATTTAAACACATAAAACAATTTTCTTGCAAATTTTTAAATTTACAGAATTTTCAAATGCAAAGTAATTAGCCTCGATTACAATTTTCAAAATTGTTGGACGCCGAAAAAGTTTTGAAAAAAGAACTTATACCATGATTACACTGTAATCCAGGTATTACAGTATTGTGTATAGTAATATGTTTTAAAAAATAATAAAGCAAGTACTTTATGTTATTTTGTATACGGCTATGCATTGAGAGATTGGAACGTGGAAGGGAATCAATTTACTATATTATCCTTTCATTGTCTGTTAATAAGTACACAATTGATAAAAACAGTGTCTATCATTAATTAGTATTTTATTATTTCAATATGAGATTGGTAGTCCGGGATATTGAGATATATCGTTATGATGATGATCGAAAACGAAAAGTTAAAAACATCTAAAATGATCAAAATATTAGACAATAGTAATTTGAGAAAAAATTTGGGAAGATATTGTTGTCAGCAAGTTTCCGAAATATAGAGTGTACTAGCAAGGTTATCTCAGAACTTTATTACGCAGTATTCGTGGTGTGGAAATCGTGCAAATAGTTAGAGCTCGGGTTGGTCAAGTAACGTCTTGCGCCATTGCCTGCGTTTATAACACGAACGAGTACGAATGAAGTTTGCAATTTTCTAACTTCCTAAAACTATTAAAAATGAATGATTTCGGTAACGTTATTATGTTTCAAGCACACAAAGATTATGCTGCTAAAATTATGAAAAGTTTCTTCCATTAATTAGTCATTATTAAATCTGTATTAAAGGAGCATCTTACTTATTTATTGAATGCCAAAAATCTGCTAATGCTTCGAAACACTACAGACTTGAGAAAACACGGCACTTCTTTTATGTATACTTGAGGGGAATGGTACCTATGTTTAGCTACATTCCAGACGGTAATTTTTTTAATTTTTTTAATTTTTATTGATCATAATTGTCATTTTTACACGTACAACAAGTTATTATTTTTGTATTTAATCGAGAATAAGAGATAAAGATTAACAGTTATGTATAATTATGAAATGAATATAATAAATATTTAAAAAATATATAGATAAAAATGTTAAATCTTTTTTTGGCGGCTAGTTCGAAGGTGTAAATTTTATGTTGAATTTTAGTTCATCGTTGGATTGTTACCTGAAGCCAGTAAAGCCGGAAAATGCATGCTTTCATTTTTGTTATAGATTTCTTAAAGTAATCCAAAAAAAAACATAATATTACAGTAACCACTGGTAAGCCCAGTAAAGATGAGAAAGGAGCTCCTTACCTTGCATTAAGATATTTACAGGTTTTTACTAAAAAAAAGTATAGACGCGGATACATTGCGACGCTATTTAAATATTCGTAAACATATTAATAGTATTGATAAAATTCATCGTATGTATCCAAAATATTACTTAACATTGTTAAGTAGAATGTACGCAAACATGTTTCTAGTTTTATTTTATATTACTTCACGCGATATCTGTCGCTTTTGCGATATAAAATGCGAAACCGCAAAAAAAAAGTAATTAGAGAGACAAAATATCGAGTTTTGCTGGTCGAAAATCTTGTTTTTTGTATGTGTTATTTGTACTCATAAACTTTCTGATACATATAACCAAAAGTTGGTCATATAATTTCGCTCTAGCGAACGTAGACCTACTTTCGTTAGATCACTAACTTTGATTGTAAAGTTTTTAAGTGGCTCTAATAAGTCATTACAGGTTTGAAATTGTCTAAAACATCCACTTGGATTCATTTAGATGCGTTGAATTTGCGCTATTTAGAATACATTCTATTTACATCGTGAAAATACATTTTAATCTATAATAATAAGTATAAGTGCGAAAGTAGCTATGTCTGTCTGTCTATCCGTCTGTGGTTAAACCGTTGAATCAAATTTGGTGAGATTTGTTATAAAGCATGCTTGAACCCCAAGAACAGAAACATAAACCTGACAACCAATCCCTAAAACATGAGCGAACATCGCAGGCAACAACTAGTTTTTAAATATTATGTTAAAAAAAAAAGAAAAATAAACGTTAATTCAAAAAGCAAAGTTAAAAACACGTATTGTAATTATGTATCCTCTAAAAACTTACAAGGTCATTATATTGACATTGTTTCTTTTATTAATAAGTCTTCAGAATGAACAATTATTCAGATTACATCGATTTAAATATTCCCTTAAACACGTGTATATAACATGATATACAAGCTAATAAATATATTCATAATTTTGGCTCGCATTTGGCGCAAAAAGTAGGTAATATATATATGTATATATATATTTGTACTCATTAGTGTAGGACGAAGTAAAGTTAATGTTATTATGAAAACAATTTCTAGCTACATTTTAACCGAAACGGGTGTTATACGAGTTTTATTGTGTAATACTTTCAGTAAGGCATAACGGTTATGCTTCACAAACTTCGATTCCATCCTGTTGATTGATCATTTCGTATGTAATCGTTTATAAATCAGTATTTTATTCTAGAAGTAAAATATATTTGCCAACTTCGGGTTTAGTTTGAAGTTTTGTAAATTCATTCAATTTACTTTGTAATTGTCTTTATTGCGAATAATCTTCAAAGCGTATATAGATACATATATATACTTATACAATTATGTATTGTGATTTTTTCTAATGTGAACTTTTCAAAAGAACTTGTCTTATATGAATAGTTACATCCTATTAATGCCTCACAACTGAGGAAACTCTTTGTTTTGAGGAAAAGGTTAGCTTAGGTTAGAAAACAGAATAATTTATAAAATACATGTCTGTTATAATTATAACTACACGTTTTGTATATTTTTTTTTGTAGTATTAAGATTCATATGTGTTTGGAAAAAGAATATTTTGATTTTAAAATATATTACTCATATAAATAAATAGTCGAAGGCAAAAAAGTAAAATTTCAGAAGAGAAAACGTTTTGTCTGACTTTGTTCTCTGATATTATTAGCGTTATCAATAAAAAAGAGCAAAAAATATGTATTGATAACACTAATGCCATTATTTATTTATTTTCGATACACTTGCCATTCCAAAGCTTGATATGATCCAATATATTTTTAAGCTTGTTTGTATAATCTACGGAGTTAATATTATGACACTAAAGTGTTACCCATACATATTAGGTAAATTGAGGATTAATGCTCCAAGAAAATTTTCTAGGCCGTCTGTATGTATATGCACTATTACTGAAAAATTAACGCACTCTCGTCAAGGGCGTTTTAACGGCCTATTAACAGAATGTGTATTAATTATAACAACATATATAAAACTACAAATAAAGTTAAAATTACACAAGAGTTAAATTCAACAGAAGTGAGAACCATTGACATTTTTGATAATAAATTGTATAGTTTCAGAAATCAGTTACTTATGTATTTCAATAATAAATAATTCCTTCTTATTGTAATTTTTTTTATATGGATTTATATTTTGCAATCTTGATAAAGACTAGACCAATATTCAATCTTAATTTTGATTGTGTAATTTTTTGATTGTTTTTATAATTTATTGATCTGTAATTTATTTATTGATTGTAACTTATTTATTTTATTTTCTCATTGTTAATTTAATATTTTTATAATTCTCAGTCATTTTAATTTTAATTTACTTGTTAATTTTGATAATTTTCCTCTATTCATTATTATTGTAACACAAATAATTTAAATCAACTTAAATTTTTTGTTTATAACTTTTTTTATTTATAATTAATTCAATTTTAAACTTTTTAATTGTATCGTTGTTAACTATTATTTTTTGTTGGTATTATGTAACACCTGTAAAAAAGTAGTCACTAAGAAATATTATTAGAAAATTTTATTCCTTGTAAATGTTAGTTTTCTGCTTGTTGGTGTTCAAATAAAAAAAAAAAAAATTTAAAGTGGTTCTTTATACAGAATCAAAAGTAGTTTAGAAGAACTTAATGCTTTATTTACGCTGTTATTTTTTTTTAATATTTTAAATATTAAGCTACTATCACGAGCGTTACTGCGCAAACTGTGGAAGATACGTTATTAAATCTATTAAGTTTAGGTTATACATTCTTAAGTAAACTAAACAGCTTAAGAACTGTATACCGTCTATACATAAGAGTAGTAAAGCAAAATAAAACATTTTTATATTAAATAAAATATTATTGGTAAGCTCTTTAAAAGATAATATAACGTGATATTCAATGTGGCTTCTCGAAAATATAGCGTCTTGAACGACAAAGGACATGCTATCGGAATTTTTGAAGTTAAGTTAGAGGTGGTTTGGAGTGTAGTGCTAATATAACAGAGCTGTAACTCAATCGCATGGTATACGTAAATGAATGGTATGCACTCCAGATTTGATTATAAAATCGTAAAGGCGAATCCGTATCGATAAATAAATAAATAAATATGAGACAACATCACATACATTACTCTGATCCCAATGTAAGTAGCTGAAGCACTTGTGTTACGGAAATCAGAAGTAACGACGGTACCACAAACACTCAGACCCAAGACATCATAGAAAACTAATGGTAATCTACATCGACCGGTAATCGAACCCGGGACCTCAGAGTGGCGTACCCATAAAAACCGGTGACCACTCGACCATGAAGGTCATCAGTCAATTCGTATCGATGGCGAATTAGAGTAATCGTACAGATAACATATGAATTTGTATTCAATTTATTTTAAGCGTTTCCTTCATAAATGCAATTGCTATCGCTTTCAGCATTTGACTTAGAACAAATTCATTTGCAAGAGTGAATTACAATTCTATTGGTCTCGCAACTGCAGCGTTAGAGTGTCGCGTTTAAAAGGCTATTAGGCTATTCAAAGTAAGGTTTCTCTGTAAAGATTATATCATTGTACAATATTCTTCAATCTTTAGTATATTGAGAATTTTTAAAGCAATTTTAAAGTAACAAATCGAAAACAAGCTTGATAATTATGTAGAAAGTAGAAATATTTGTTTTTTTTTCTAGGTATCTCGTCATCTCCGTGAGAGACCTATTATACAAATCAAAAATTAGAAAGCTTACGTTTATTTACTACTATTACAAATAATTCACGCTTAAATTGCTACGCTGAAAGTAAATTCAGAGTGACCAAGAAACTGATTCTACTATATACAGCCAGTGTCATAATTTGTATTTAATTTAAGTCCGAGAAATTGGTTATTTGTAATTAATTATTTTCTATAGAAATCATTTAAAAAGTAAATCGATAAAATGTAATAAAAATAACAAATGCATAAATTACTTTTAATTTATTTTATAATGTATGTTTTTAAGTTCGTAAATTTTCGACCAAAATAATTCGAACTTTTATTATCTTCAACATATAAAAAGTTTTTATGCCCGTTCTGTCTCTATAAAATATTAATATGATTAATATTGCGTAATTAACATAACACTTTAATGACATAACACTTTTTTTTTAAATAAACATTTATATTTTAGCCTACTTATTTTTACATTCGAAATAAAAAAAAAATATCAAAGCTATTGTTAGAACGAAATTGCGTTTAAAGATTCCGCTTGTGAACTGTGTCGAGAAACTCCACAACTTTCTACTTCTTTAAATCACTCCTCGTGACTTACATTGAACTGCTGATATCAATTGCGTTTGTTAAAACGAATTTTATATAATAAATAGTATGTAAACTTATTTCTGTAATAATCTTTTGTAATTCCTTATTATATAATCCAAAATTTGGCATCGAATTTAATTTACAAAATTGAAATATATTTTTAATTTTTCTTTTATCATGATATTAATAAGTTATAAGTTATACAATGATTTTAAGATAGCCATCAATAAATGTAAACATTGTAATTTTAAGTTATTATCATGTATGCACATAAATATATTTTTTCTTGTATTATTTTCTAAATAAATTGTTTATCACTAAACCACAAAGTCTATCAAATATTGCTATATCTTCTAATGTAAATTAATATTTTTACTTACAGTTAAAATACGCGTCAATCAATTCACAAATTACGATATATTTAGGCTTCAAGACGGTACGAGTGAGTGCGGTTGGTGGCGTGCGCACTACGCCGGCGCGCGCAGTTGACTTACCATGCCATGCCATAACAATCCGTTAGTGACACTCTTATCAGCGAAAGGCTGGTCGTCCATTGGCAACGAAGCGAGCTGATGCTCCCGATTGATATATTTTTTATTATTTTGCCAACCAATACAAATGTATCAGTAATATATATTTTACTAGCAGCTTTTCTCGTGTGGAAGTTTAATATATTTCCGATTAACTTAAAATATAACATCAATTAAAGACCTTTTTGTATACCACATTATTTTATCCCTTAGCAGTAGAATATCCAGAAATACTTAAATATGTATCTAAAAATTTTTAATAATTAGCCCAAAAATAAAGTTTCATGTTTCTAAATTAAAAAACGATGGACTTCCATATAAACTTTCAACCCCTATTTCACCCCCTTAAGAAAAGAATTTCCAAAATTCCTTTTTATTGTGTGTCTACTCAATAAAACGATTCTGCTCAACTAATTTCATGGCCCTAACTTTCGACTTTAACCCATGGTCGAGTGGTGTGTACACCGGTTTTCATGGGTACGCCACTCTGAGGTCCCGGGTTCGATTCCCGGCCGAGTCGATGTAGATTACCATTAGTTTTCTATGTTGTCTTGGGTCCGGGTGTATACCGGTGTGTACCGTCGTTACTTCTGATTTCCATAACACAAGTGCTTCAACTACTTACATTGGGATCAGAGTAATGTATGTGATGTTGAAAAAAAAAATCATTTAAAAATTTGATAGTTTATACGAGAAAAGTCTTTTTAGTGTAAGTGGTGGTGTGCTTTTCGATACGAATCGTTTTACATTTAGAGAATTGTAGTGAGAAGCGTAAAATTAATCTTTTCACATAAATAAAAATTAAGTGAATGGAACATAAGGATTTAAAGACTGTGATGTCGAATCTACATACATTACTTTCCAAATAAAATATTTCCCTTTCTCGTTCACAACGTTCGAGAGTACAAGCGTTCTACAGACAAGAAATCGTGAGGAAAGTATCAATGATTTTTGCATTTTAGATTTGATCCAACTGTAAACCAGTGAAATAATGAAGTAGAACCTCATTTGAATAGTGAAGGATGTCTTCATGCAATAATTATAAATAACATATAATTATTGCACTAAGACATTGTCTATGGAAACTGGATACATACGCATATTTTCTCTTAAATGTTTTGATAAAAGATAAGTATATGAAAAAGCTGTCGCAGCTAAAATTACTAGATATTTTAATAACTAAATATCTACACTATACTAATATTAAATGTTAAAGTAAATCTTACTGTCTGTCTGTCACTCTTTCACTTCCAAATCTTTGAACCGAATTTGATGAAATTTGGTATGAAGCAAGCTTGATTTTGACAAGAAAAGACATAGACAAGACTAACGTATGACCAACAAAACAACAACAACAGCCTGTAAATTCCCACTGCAGGGCTACAGGCCTCCTCTCCCTTTTGAGGAGAAGGTTTGGAACATATTCCACCACGCTGTTCCAATGCGGTTTGGTGGAATACACATGTGGCAGAACTTCTATGAAATTTGTCACATGTAGGTTTCCTCACGATGTTTTCTTTCACCGCCTAGCACGAGATGAATTATAAAGACAAATTAAGCACATGAATCAGCGGTGCTTGCCTGAGTTTGAACCCGCAATCATCGGTTAAGATGCACGCGTTCTAACCACTGGGCCATCTCGACACAACATATGACCACCAATACCTAAAACGCGAACGAAGTCGCGGGCGACAACTATTTTTAAATATAGTAGTAAATTTATTTATTATTCAACTAGATAGTTGTCGTATTACACAGGTTATTTTCGATTTGGAAAAGATACCTCTTTATGTTTACTTGCCCTTGACAACTCATTTATTTTGAAGACATTATTTTATCCAACATAAAATGAATTTGTTTATCAATTTATTTGGAAAAACGAAAAAATCAAACTTTATATCATAAACATATTACGTCATCGAACAATAAATAAATTCCATATATTTAAAATAGTTTTAAAATCTCTCTTAAGGTAAAGAGATCAAAAATACTGCTCGATTAGTTTATTTCATCATTGTTTATGTAATCAAGGTTTAAATTCACAGGATATATAAATTTAATTGTTTTGTGTGTAATAATCACTGCTGTTTCGCGGTGAGTATTAGATAAAACTTGAATTTATAATTAAACATTTATGACTTAAATCAGAAAGACCTTCATTTGAAATGCCGAAATCACTTCCAAGTAACCCAATGATCATATTATATAAAAAGCTAGCTGTAACATAGTGTTGCGGTACAGAATTGAAGGAACACACACACACACACACACACACACACACACACACACTCAGACACAGACACACACACACACACACAGAGACACAGACACACACACACACACACACTCAGACACACACACAGAGACACAGACACACACACACACACACACTCAGACACAGACACACACACACACACTCAGACACACACACACACTCAGACACACACACACACTCAGACACAGACACACACATACATGGTAATTTCAGGCAAGGCAAAGCAAAATGAGGGCTACTTGAAAATTGGTCAGTGAATAAACTTAAGCTTTTGTTTATTGTGTGTAATAATGTGTATAAGTTCCTTAAAGTGTCACGAACGTTTCTAGTGACAAATGATATCAAGTATTTTTAACCCCCGACGCAAAAAGAGGGGTGTTATAAGTTTGACGTATCTGTCTGTCTGTCAGTCTTTCTGTCTGTCTGTCTGTGTGTCTGTCTGTCTGTGGCATCATAGCTCCCGAACGAATGAACCGATTTCAATTTAGTTTTTTTTGTATTATAGGTGTTTTACGGGCGAGTGTTCTTAGACATAGGTTTAGCCGTTTAAAAGTTATGGGGGTTAAAGTGGGGAAGAAAAACCGAATGTCTGCAAATATGCTCAAGTGGGGTATCAAATGAAAGGTTATGACTCGTACATTACAAAAAACATTAGTAATTAAATAAAATTATTAGAAAAAAAATTAAATTAAGAAACAAAGAATATTAATTAGTAAGTTAAATAAAAAAGAACAAGATTGACCTTAAAATGTAATCTTAACTTATTAATGTTTTAAATCGACAAGAACCTACGTATTTACAACTTAACCAGAGATAATATAAGGATGTTTACCTTTAAAAAGTATAAAAAAAGTATAAAATAAAAAATTAAATTAAAATTTTCAGAAACCCCCGCCACAAAAAACATAAGCTACCTTTAAAAAGTAAAAAATAATAAAAGAAAATTAATCCTAAAGTACCTATGTATGATTATGTATTCGTATTTTAAAAAAAAAACTTCACGTTGGGGGACCGAGCGCTATTGTACAAAATAATAATAAGTGTTAGATAAAAGATGAGAGAGGTAAGCATGTGACACTAATTAATTAGGAGCGGTCCCCCAACGCGAAGTTTTTTTTTTTAAATATTAATACATAATTATACATATAGGTACTTTAGAATTAATTTTCTTTTATTATCTTTAGTTTGAATACACTTGAAATTCGATGAAATTTTCGTGTGATGATTAATTTGTCTATGTGATGTTTTGCAACTGACTGACACAACGAATGGAGTGTACGTCCACTACATGGACCCTACAAAATGTGTAACATCGAGTTACAGGAACACGTATGAGCAACCAAGTCGCACGAAATCAACTCCATGAAAGCAATAATCCTCAATAAAACGCTTAGTTCGAATGAAACTGCAGTAAATCGTACGCATCTTTTAAGGTTAAGGTTAAAATGACATTAATAACTAACCAAGATGTATTATCAACTAAGAAGTAATTAGTTTTGTTGTGTGTTTAACAAAATATTCTTTAACAATTATTTTAAAAGTAAATGTTTTATAGGATCCTATTGTAGATAAATACATATACCTACATTGTTTTATAGAAGAGTTACTAACCTACCGTAATCAGGTAATTGAAGGTTAAATTTTCGTTTTATTACTTGAATTAGAATAATTTTTCCTTGTTGGATTTGCACATATACAAAATATATTAATTATTGCAATATGTCTTTTATCGTAGACACCTGCAGCGCTCACCATTAATGAGCTAGTCGATATTCGCTCATTCATCTCATTTCAAGTAATTTACTATTATTTAAATTATATTTTTTTGTGATGTAGTCTCTCATGTCAAAATACAGTATTTTATTTTAATTATGATGACAATTGATTTATCAAAAACTAATGTAAAATTATATTACTCATATCTGTATTTTTTTCTTTATGGAATAAAAAAATAATTGGATCAAGATGTTTTTTTTATAGGCTAAACGTAAGTTTTAGTTTAAAAAATTCATAGGCTAAACCAGTTTTAAGTTTTAATTTAAAAAATATATGCGGCAATTGGAATACACGTTTTTAAATATATCTATAGTTTTTTAATTATATGATTCTTATTTTTGCCAAGACTTAGTCAAAATATAGTGAGTAATAGATAATATTTCTTTTCGCCCAAAAATAAATTTGGTATGTCGATAACTTTTTATAATAATAAGTCAATTTTGGTAACGGAAAATTCCATGGAAATAAACCAAGTTGCCGTCGCAATAAAATAATGTATTAAAAATTACAGACAATAATTTAACAATGTTTGAAAAAAGTGACAATGACAAAATTGTAATTTAACTGAGTATATTTTTTGTACTATTTTTGTGCATATATACATTATTTTAACTTATTTATGCAGTTAGAATTTTTAGTTATACTAGTAATTTATGAATTACTTAGATGGGAAAATAGAATTTTAATTGGAAATTGTGATCACAATCATTAAAACATACAAAAATCATTGTTAAATTTAAAGGACGCTGTTCCCTGAACAGATAATTCGGTGGCATTACACATTATTCAATTATATGTATTTATTATATGCGAAATAACTAGATTAACCTTAAGATATAAATATGTCTGTAATGAAACTTATATAATTTTATATAGATCAAGATGACACAGTAAGTAAAACGTAGCCGCCCCGGTTCATGTTGGCAAAGACCCTGATATTCTTGTGATGAATTTGTGTTTATTGTAATTCATTTCGCAGGCATTTTTGTGGCAGTAAAGGATTTTTTGTCAGGTTTAAAGGGTCAAAGTGTGTCATTGCTATGGAGTGAATAGAGTGGACTCCTGAAGTGACCATCATTAGGTGTAAGCAAGTCGAAAGAGAAGCCGTCGACGACTACCAATCTAAAAGATCGTTCCCTAAATATCCAATAGTTAGTGCCAAAACCCATGTGGCAACCTGATGGAAAGTAAACGTTCTGAAGAGACAAGTGAGTTATACCTTTAATCATTTTGACGGAAAGGGCTGGTCTCTCGTTGTTATTCAAACCAATTGTACTCAAATGTACCTGAGTTATGACACGATATCTCTATTGAAGTGTTTTGACGGAAGTCTTGCTGATGATTAGAGAGGAAATCATTACTTTCTAGTCATACTGAGAGTTTATGGTTTAAAACATGCTCTAAGCCGCCTGTTGCACCTCATGCAACAAAAATGTTATTTTTAGTTTTAAGATTGGGTGCAATAAAGAATAAATCAATAAATAAGATTGCGTTGGATCCATAGTTGATAGAGTGAAACGTCAAATGGTTTTCCTTTTTTCTTTTACCGTATACAGCTAAACTTAATGATAAATAATATTTGGAAAGGTAAAAACGTTAGTCAGAGCAAGCTCGGCATTCAGATTTAGTCTTTAAATGCAACGAAACTGCAAAAATCCATTCCCTCAATTTTATTTGGAGCCATACAGGGTTTATGTGTACGGTATTGAAAAGCAAAACCTTTTTTGAGGAGCGAAACCAAAACGCACGCAGGTTAATCTAATGTAAAAAAATATATCTTTTGCTATATGCATTTTTGTAATTCTAATATAACTTTATTAACATAAGAATATTTAGCATGAAATTCTTAAATATACACATTGAATTTGTTTTTTTATTTTTTTATTTTTAATGAAGTTTTACAGTACTAATCCAAGGGCTTAATAATTATAATGTCCACCTGAATATTTAATTATTTTTGCTCCCGTATCAGTTATAAACTAATAATAAGCAAAGCAATAAGCAAAAAGACCTGAGCCGAAAATTACGAGAGTATAGAGCACTTATTAATTTATTAAGTAATCTGAGTATGTTTACTTTAAAATCAAACCTAAATAATAATAAAACATTATCACCACTCTGGGCTCCAACTTATATTGTATATATCATAGAAAATTACTTTTATTGGTATCCTGACATTTGAACCCAGTGATAGACAGCCTTATGATCTAGCCTCAAGAATAGCAAGGTAATTATTTCTTAATTTTGCCAGTCGAACTGACCATATGAAACCGATCATACATGAATTGCATTTGCTTGGTAATGCTATACCGACACTTACTATCGCAATTTTTTCATAATGCCGGATGAAATACCAGCACTGTATTTAGAAAGACCCAATGCAATTGTTTTAATCAAATACAGCGTTTAAAAATGTTGTAAAATGTTTTTTAATGTCTTTTTTATTCGGGTAAGTTCCTTGTGATGTTTTTTTTCTTGTGTAATATGTTTTCTTTTTTTTTTCACAAAGATAAGGGCTTTTTAGTTTTTTGTTCTTATAATTTCATTTATTTATTTTCTTGTGCGCGCTTGTGTCTGTGCTTACCCAATAGTCAGGGGCCATCTGAAAATCAGTGCTGTGCATTAGCACAGCTTATACTGAGATGAACTCCTTGCTACCTACACTGTTCTTAAATTAAATTATTTTCTTGTATAATCCATGTAATGTATATGTGTAGCGAAATAAATGGTTTAATGGTTTAAAAAAATATGACTTACCCATAAAAAAACATAATTTTGGTATGTTGTATTTTATCATAAAAAGACACGTTGACATTTTACATGAACATAAATATGACATAATACTGAAATGCTTTGATCAAAATTTAAAAATAATTTAAAGTAACATATTTTACCTTCGTTACTTAATAAAGTTAAATAAGGAAGTGTTACAAAGTTATATTTGTAATGCAGTATTTTGTCTTGGTGACAGCGTATGTCACATTTTGATTAAAGTTAAATATGAAACCAGTTCAAAAGATGCAATGCGAATAATGTTTTAGAATTTTCATGCCTATTTTTTAAAAAGTATATGACAGTATTTTTTTTTTATTTATAAAATAAGAGACTATGGTAATATTATAGTGGAAAAACTCATGTCAATATACAACAACAACACAACAACAACAATTTTAAATTGTATCCTGTAAATTCCCAATGCTGGGCTAAAGGCCTCCTCACCCTTAGAGGAGAAGGTTTGGAACATATTCCACCACGCTGTTCCAATGCGGTTGGTGGAATACACATGTGGCAGAATTTCTATGAAATTTGTCACATGCAAGTTTCCTCACGATGTTTTCCTTCACCGCCAAGTACGAGATGAATTATAAAGACAAATTAGGCACATGAATCAGCGGTGCTTGCCTGGGTTTGAACCCGCAATCATCGGTTAACATGCACGCGTTCTAACCTTTGGGCCATCTCGACTTCACTGGGTCATCTCGACTTCAAGTAGTACGTTAGTATACAAAAATAATTAAAAAAAAACACTAACTAACACATAGCATAAGTCTATTTCAAGAACACTTAATAAATATTACTAAAACTAAAAATTCTAATATCTAAGTGTAGTTGGTAGAAAATATTTATCTACTTGATACATTTAAAATTCATTGCTATTTACTTGGATAAGGATTAATATTAAAACGTAGTTTATAACTTTATATACATTATGGAGACCTACAAATCGATATATCTTGGAAGATATGCAGTACACATTGTATAGACTTCTAACGTGAAACTATGAATAAAATAATATGAAAGTTTCATGTCAATCGGATTAGCAGTTTTAGCGTGATACCGGAATAAACAAACAAAGGAAACTTACCTCTTTGTAATCTACAGTAATACTGTAAACGCGAAAGTAATTTTGTCTGTCCGTTTGTTACGCTTTCACAGCTAAGAGGTATTACAGAATTTGATGAAATATGGTAGGAAACCAGCTTGGATCGTGAATAAGGACATGTGATATATTTTGGTGCATACTTAAAACTATAGATTTAAATATATATTACTAGAAAGACTGTTCGAAATTCTATATCGTGATGAGTCAGGCATGTAATTTTGATGAAGGCGTTTGTTAAAAGGCCGGCAAGAAGAATAAGAAAATACGTAATTAATTAGTTACTAAGTATAAATCCTTTCTTAAAGGCCGGCAACGCACCTGCAAGTCCCCTGGTGTTGCAGATGTCCATGGGCGGTGGTAGTCACTTTCCATCAGGTGAGCCTCCTGCTCGATTGCCACCTAGTTCATAAAAAAATAATAATAATTACAAGCGAAAAGTGCGAGTGAATTATGGCTTAACTAAGTCAAAAATGAACGAATTTCTTAAAAATACATATATTTTTTGTTGTTTTTTGGTTTCACTACAATTTCCAGCTCCTCTCTACTCGCATTCGACTAGACAATTGATCGTAACTAACAGATAGCGTGGCTAGTGGTATTCGTACAAGTCAATGCATAAAATCTACGACTGGCTTAATAAAAGGGCCAAGTCGCGTATGAAAACTAGTATTAGTACAAGGTTAATTGAAAATGAGAGAAGTAGACATTATAAAACTTTAATTTTACTATACTACTACTATACTATTAGAAAGTGCAAATGTAATTAGTCAATTAAAATAATAACAACATTGGGAACATGCAAATATAATATTTATAAAAATATTGCTTTTAAAATGTTAAAAATATATAAAAGAAGGGCCACTGCAAGATTTTTATTTGATATAAATTTTTTTTAACAATAATTACGAATTAAAGTAACGTGAAATGGAACGTATTGCAACGTTCAGTGACGTCACTCCTGTTATGAATACTTATTTGAGGTTATAATTAAAATAAAATGAACATTGATATGAAAATGAATTGCATTTATCAAATTAGAAATGGAAGTTGGTTTGGTCAAAGCAGACTCCAGATTCCTCTTTTCAGCTTGAAACGACTTTTATCTCAGTTTTGTGTTAGGAGGTCCAATCAAAACCATTTATTTGAAAACTTTGTTGATGTAGATGAACATAGGCACAAAACATACGTCAATAAAGTATTTTTTCGGAGTATGGATAGTCCGCTTAAAATTCTTAAAGTTCGAGAAAAAATACATAAGTATCAAAGCCAGTGAGAACAAATACGATCATTGGACCAGTGACGGACAGCAGTGACGTCATACGTCTGATGTCAAAGATAGATCCGTTTTCGCGCGAAAATTTAAATTGACTTTTTGAAATCACATTTTTTGCCGTTTACAGAATTTTAGATTTTTAACTTACTTATGGTCTATCCTATATGGAGTTCTTTGAAATAAACACAATAATAAAAATATCGCACCTTCCTTATTAAATTTGTCAAAAAAATTTTGTTGCGTCATAAAAAAATGGTAAAAAATTGCGAAATGAGAAAAAGAGATGTGAGCGCATAAATTACGTGTCAAATCACTCGAAATTGATAACTTCAGACTGTCACAAGACAGATCTTAATAATCTTCAACGGTAGGTTGAAAATCTTTAGGACTAGGTCCTAACGTAGAACGTAAATTATGCAACCAATAAGTATTATCGTACCAGGACGCACAGCGGAGCTATCGTGAAAAAACGAATTTCAAATTTTTTTTTAAGATAGCGGCAAAAGCACTTAGATCGATAATTTCAAGTTAAGCTTTTCTAAGCCACACATTTCCAGATATCGAACTTCAGGATTAATTTGAGAAAAAAAAAATGTATATAATGAATCTTATTTTACAAAAATTTTATTATTAATTTGAATTGCTAAAGTTTAAATTAAAGCAATGCTGAACATTTAAGAAATTACATTATATTAATTTTAATTATTATTTTTTATGAATAAGTTGATTATTATTATTTTATTTTAATTAATTATTTAGATGCAATAAAATCGAAGAAGTAGCAAATTATCGTTAGTACACGCTTATTTTTATATTAGTAATAATTGAAACTTAGTTTTACATTTTACTAATATGTTTAGTGTAGCAAATAAAATCATAATTGCTTTTTGAAACACATTTATGACTTCGAACAAAAGTATATGTAACTAATGTGTCGTTTGTAATTTGTATAAAACATTCTTGCACGCCACCTAGTGGCTTTAGTACTAACTATTAGGTTAAATATATTTAAGCATTATAGCTATTTGCTAATAGATGGCGCTTAAGAAACAAACCTGTGCATAATAAAATACTTTTATTTTAGAAGTTGCATTTCCTTTATTTTAAGAATTGATAAAATAATAATTTTTTTGTTTAGGATATATGCATTTATGTTTTCGCGATAGATTATGGGTTAAAATAGGAATAAGTTATCGTAACAAACCCACTCTGAAATATAATTTCGTTTAAATTTATCTTATAGTATTTAAAAACACCGGATAAATACTTTTCAGTTATGACCTACTTTTGTCATATCAGTTAAATTTGAATTTCTTTTTTCCCTATTCCACGGCAGATGGTGTTATTATAGTTATAAAAATTATAAATGCGTTTAATATATTAATTTTATTATTAAATTGAACTATGTCGATAAAATATGTAGATATTAAATAATATATATATTTCATTGAGAAAGAAAACATAAGCAGAATGTTTATAACGCCATCTGTATTTAACTTTTATAACTAAGAAGGTACAAATTTTGATATTTCATAAGTAGGTACCTTAATTACTTATGGTTTCATTGGATATCTTAATAAATAACATCAACAAATAAGAAAAGAATATTATTTGTTACGTAGAAATTGTCGGGCAGCAAAGGAAATAGAATAAAAATCAGTTAATGACAAAAAGCGAGCTTGCCGTACGCGCTCCTGGCGACATGTTACCATAAATCAGAAGGGGGGCAGCCACCCACTTCGGGTAAGCATGATCTTTTTCCAAGATCCTACATTTTTATAAGGAGCATCCGCACGCTTTTTACTTCAATAAAAGGAGCTACAACAATTTTATGCTTTTATCTCTTAAGTAGGTGGCGAGATTAAAAACAACAATGGTATCATATAAATGAGGCCATTTATATTTCAATTCAGTTCAAGTTAATACAGCTACATGAACTGTATTTATGTTTTTGATATCATTTTTTTTTTTGATTAAAATAAAGTTAATCAAATATTAATGTTAATCTAATATATTATTTAATCGTGTTAATATAATGATTATAAAAACATTTAACAAGCGGTAATAACACAAAATATAAATGTAATTTAATTAAAAATCTGTAAATCTTAACAAACCGTTAGATAATCCTGCCCTTTTAGAAGAGAATAGGAGCTAGTCCGCTGTAAAGTATAAAATGCGCTGGGCGTTAAATTACTCAAACTCAATTTCAGTTTTATATTTATTGGTTTGTAGTTTCAGGACTTTTAATTATTGAGTTCGTTTATTAAGCGACAATTGATTGAAGGGTTTTGTTTATTCTAAAATTGCATTAACCCCTATATTTGTAGTCTTATTTAAATAAATATAAGTAGTTTGTTAGACATTTGATTAAATTTATTAATAATATACATAAAGAATGTATGTATGGAGCTGAGATGGCCCGGTGGTTAGAACGCATGCATCTTAACCGATGAATGCGGGTTCAAATCCAGGCAAGCACCACTATATATATGTGCTTAATTTGTGTTTATACTTCATCTCGTGCTCGGCGGTGAAGGAAAACATTGTGAGAAAACCTGCATGTGTCCAATTTCATTGAAATTCTGCCACATGTACATTCCACCAAACCGCATTGGACCACCGTGGCTATGTTCCAAACCCTCTTCTTAATGAAAGAGGAGGTCTTATCCCAGCAGTGGGAAATTTAAAGGCTGTTACTTTACTTTATACGTAAAAAAAGGAAAAATATAAATTATACTGAGAAAAACTGGCTATAGTTTTAGTAGTAATTCTTTTCAGTAATCATATATACATATGTAATAATGATATATCATTAAAATTTATATATATCTTGTAAGGAAATGGAATCATTATTAAGTGAATCGTCTCTATGTTGGATAAAGGCGCAATACAAGTTGTGCCAAAGCTCCAGGTTTTCGCATTCCGCATCCAGTCGAGCTCCGCCACCTTCTTCAGGCTATCGATTCAAATGGCTGGAGGGCACCCTATGATTTGTTTACCGATCCGCAGAGTCCGGTCTACGACTCGTCTACTTCAACTGACATCGGTTATTTGACTTGTGTCCAAATATTACCATTATGCAAGTTATATTGAGAACTCTTGATGAACTATAAATACTTATTTGTGACGCAATTGAAAACTACGTTACGTCTTCTGCTATATCGTACTTGCCGTTTACTTTGACTTCATATTCAGTCAGATTCAGACTTCTGAAGACGCCTTCTGGAGATATATCCTGACTCAACATTTTGTTGAACTCAATCGTTTTCATCTTACATATGAATCCAGTAGTCTGTACTTTGATCTTTGTAGAAGTGTTATACAGACATATCTTAACCTCGCTTCGATATAAAATTTCCGCTTTGATTTGAGTATTGCTCAGATTTAGATAGTCATTTGATTCTAATCATAGATCCTGAAACAAGGGTTCAATTGTCCTCTTCGGTCTTCTACATAATTTGCAGAACATTGCAGTATAAAAAAATCGGTTTTTTCTCGTTTTTGGTTAATTTCATTATGAAATACAAAGTCCAAGCAAAGTGTTTTGATGGGCTATTTTTGACTGTTTGTATCGTCGATAATTCTCGTCCTCTAATGTTTTAAACCACTTAATGAATTTTAAACATTATTTGTTGTGCATTGTTTGTAAGCGATTTTTCATCTTCGAAGACAAGATTCGGGAAGACCGCAAGCGAAAGCTGGTTTAACAGAATTGTTAGAGGCAGAAAATGCAGATATTCGGACAGATATCCGAAAATCTGCATGTAAGTAAATCTGCATCTAGATAAATGGTAAGGCGAAATTTGACAATTGGGATTAAAAAAAAAGAAAGTCAGCAAAAGTTCAACAGGGAAGGTGTATGATCCTCCACATCCATTATTCGCGTGACCGAGGTGACCAGTTTGGTAAAATCATATGCTAAAGCGAAATTATGATCTAATTCATTTAGCATGGTGGGTATTAAAATCTTCAACATTTGCATCTCTCGGGATGGGAACTGTTGCAGAACTGAATCATTAATAATGGGACCTCCTTGACCAGTGGGTCGCTTTCAGTGTTACCGTTATTATGCTTACAGAGGCACGCGTATATTCACGGATGATCATTGCCATCTACAGGAAGCCACATAATGGATAGATCCCGCTCTTCAAGGCTGTGGAGGTGACAAGATCAAATATCATACCATAAACGCACACCCAGCCAAAGGAATGTTATACCCTGGGCGGGAAAGTGGTAACAGCCAAAAGAGCAAGGCCGGCTTTGCCCAAGATGAAAGTGAACCGCGTTCAGGATGGAGTTCAGCCCCCTTTTGAAGAAATCCACAATGAGAGTGGAAAAGTTTGCCTGCTTCGCTTACGCCGAATAGTGTCGAGCGCAAAATTGCCGGCCCAGGATTCGGAGGGTAGGCTCGGCAACTATCTTCAGTTGGTGTACATCCTGAGCACGGAAGCTCAGAGAGGGATTCTCCACTGAAATAATTGACGGTACCTTCCCAGGAAAGTAATGTTAAGCCAGGATAACATTACCAAATTCTGCATGACTATCATCTTTTATTTTTGGTGGGCCAGCTCTTTAGAATTCTCATATACCGAACCAAATGCGGCAGCTTAGCTTTTACTTTATATCGATTTTGTTAAAGCCCCAAGCACACAAGCCCATTCGATAGTAACAAGCCTTCTTGTGCCCTAATGGACCGCAGCACAACCATTAGTGCTGTACCAGCGTTATTTCATTGTTTACGTTCCAATTTACAAAACGCGGTATCATTCGTATTTAACTTTAAAACGTACTTATGATCATTAGCAAACAATAAAATACCACAAACATCATAGACAACAATAAGAAATCATTACATATCGAAGATAAAATAGGAACTAAAATCGAGCCTGGTGAAACAACAATGTTATTTGTATTTGGTTCGGCATAGTTTTTATGAAGACATCAATAAAACTTCATCAGGCATCAGATTACACTTAATCGTATCCTCATATAAAGCGAGTTACTCGAGTACCAATAGTAAATAAGTTCTTTTGGCCGGCCTGTTATGACCCTATTCCTGATACATTTAATATTCTTCTCATGGTTTTAAAACCAGTTGACCGTTTTTCATTTTATTGCCGTTATAGTCAAAGATTGCTCTTTTGGGCAATATTACTTTTTGATTGTTTCTGTTAATTTATCTCGTGCTCGGCAGAAAAGAAAATCATCGTCAATAAAACGCCATGTATCCGAAGAAATTCCGCCTCGTATATACATACGGGATACCCATATATTGTATCCATCATCCGACGTTATAGTAAAACTGAAAAATTGAACATTCATATTCAATTTTTGAGTCACTCGACTGTGTGTTTGACAACGTTCAATCAAAGCTACTCCTACTTACACGAATATGGCTGAGATTAAAACATGAGCTGATGAATATCAAAAGGTCTAGTTTTCTTTAATACAAGAAGTAATATAGTTTTATGACAGTTCGTATTTGGCTTAGTTCCGCGAAGAAGAAGTAATCTCGATTCACCCGCACCAAATCGTAAGTGCATACAGCAGTGCACTTTATCTGTTACAGTATTTCTTTAGGCTGTTATTACACATCACGCCCACAGCCTGTTTAGAGGGAAAATACAAGGAAATAACTAAGGGGAGCGGGTTTATCACTCACTAAAATCCCTGCAATGGTTATCCTCGACAAGAATTGGAGAGGCTACGGGATAGTTTTACCATACGCATCCGTTGTCCCTCCCGTGCCGCCTTCTGTGTATGTTTCAACGGAGTTCTCCTCAGGGGGCGAAAGTGATCTGCCCCCCGCAATCCTCGATAGTGCTTGTTTATATTTATTGTATTATATTATCTTTATCTTATACATAATATTTTTTTGGAATGTATTATAGACTAAAATTTCGTTATCTTTATTTTTTGTAGAAATATAAATTAAAAAATAAGTATAAGTATCGTGATTGTGACCAATCAACTTTTATCATCCATATCTATACCAAAATTATGAATGTGATTGTATATGCAGGTTTTCTGGTGATGTTTTTAAATTTTATAAACACAGATAATGTGGCATGAAAATTCATTGTCATTTACTTTGCTTCTCCGCTCAGTTATTTGACTAAAGCTTTTCCAAATATACTGTCAGTGAGAGAATTCGGTTTAGCGCATGCTCTGACACTCAAGTGTAGAGTCTGCGTAAGACTTGTCGTAGTCGTAGTTCTACAGTCCATTAGGCTTCAGAAAGTCAGTTAAGGTCTATAAAATATGTGCAATTTTAATTATACGGATATTAAGTTGTAATCAGTTGTAACAATTGCTCTATTTCTAACATTTCATACGAGAATAAATTAGGCAACGTAACAAATATATATATATTTTATATATTATATTTATTCGACTTTGACTTTTATTATTATTTTTTTGAAAATAAACGTAATTGATTAAATTAAAATTCTCATAAAAATAGCTATGGTATCAGTGGGTCTTTTCAAAATCCGTTCTGCAATGTCGGAGATTAGCCGTAACAAACGGGGAGAGAAAGCGACAAAAAAAATTTAGTTTTTATTTGAGTCTCATTTCATCAACATTCATACGTATTTTTATTACTGTTTTAATATTACAAACACATTAAATATTAGTTATTTGTAAGTACAGATTAGTGTTCCATTATATTTGCTTGTAAATTTCAGTATACAAATTTGTCTTTTAATTTGTAACCGCGTTTTTTCGCGCCAAACTTTTTCAATATGTCGTCGGTGAGAGCCACGCTCTGCCACCATTAACCGCCGACACTTCACCGTTGCTATAAACTCACAAATCATGAAACGTGCCATTGCTCCTGACACACACGAAACACAACTTCATCACCCGAACACAAGGTTCATTATCATGCTGTTTCACGACTACGATCGACGGGAACAAAATGTTTATAAAGCAAATCACTTTGAACCCTAACGTCATTTAACGGAAAAGTCGTTTTTAGTTACACCGCCGGGAAATTGAGAAACGAACAAAGAGAGCGAGAAACGAGGCCAACATTCGTTAATAATGTAATGTATATTTATTGGTCTACATTATTCTACCGAAGTCGGCTTACAGTAAATAGGCTTTTATATTAATTATTTTGAAGATAAAAACAAAAACGTTCTTTTTACTTTTTTTTTTTAATTTTCAACCAGTTCGTCGTTTTTCTAATTGTTTTGAAAGAGTCAAAATAATTAGTCTGAATAATTTTTATTTTTTTTAATATTCAATAAAACATGCATTCAATAAAACGATTTAAATGTGAGCAGAATTTTCTAGCACAACATTTCATTGTGTGTTTATTCCTAGTTGTTTCATTTAAGGATAAGAACCAATTAATAATGTAAGCAATTACGTAAAAATGTTGTCTATTAATAAATATTTTTATAATATATTTTTTGAAAATCAGTTTTTCCATACGGCCTAATTTGTATGACATCGGGCGTTCCGCATCTAATCAATACACAGGCTTGATGCGGCGGGCATGGCAGGCGCGTCGAGCGTTCGTGTTACTTCGGCGGCACTCGGCAAACATCGGCTAGAAAAAGACGCCCTCGGCGACATTCGGGTATTCTCGCTTCAATCGTAATTCCATTTTCCGCCCGCCTTGGCAAATTGAAATGTCGTAACTCTTGGGGGAATATCGGCTTTCTAGCCAAGAAAAATATTCTGCTAAGGCATTGTAACGACGGTTCTGATATTATGGAATATTTCCAGTTCATCATACAGTTCCGGTAAAGTCCCCTAAAATGATTGTAATTGTGGGTCCGCTCGGCGCTTGCCCGTTTGTGGTTGATATGGCATCCACCTCCGATACTCATATGAATTTTACGATTTTTTATAAATCATTGCACAGAAGATCAGTGATTTTGAGATATTTTCAATAAATCAATTTTTAATTTCTCAATTGTTTTACTTTCGCGAGTGATGGTAGTATACTTAAGTATCTATATGTTTTATTTTTTTTTAATAAATAATCTTATTCTTATTTAATAATAATAATATGTTGATAAAGTTCTTTAAAAACATAGTAATATAGAGAGTTTTATTGTCTAGTTTTACAAAAAAAACTTTACGTTATATTATATTAAAATTGTTTAAATGAATTTGTTGTTACAATTTTTTTTTGTTTCGAAGTATCAAAGTCCGAAGTATTTTCGGGTGTAGTATTAGTTAAAGGCCTAGTAGGTCAGATAAATTGAACCCTTGGTGGTGTTGTGTTCACACGTAAATAACATGTAGAGCTTGGGCGAGGGGTGTGGGCGGTCCGCTCCCGGGAAACAAGGATATTTTACAATTTACAAATTGCCTTTCGTACGATTATCAACCTTACAGTATTGTCAATAAGAGTTACAATTGGAAATGTTTAATGCAAAGTGACTTAGCCCCCGTGACAGATAGCATCGGAACGTTTGCGAACGGAAAATAAGTTTTTACCCGAAGTACTACCTTATGACGTGGGAAAAGGAAAATTGATGTTATATTACGAATGGAGCGATGGATGGTTTAAGAATAGATTCCGTAGAACACGCAACAAGCGAAGAGGTAACTTTGGTTTCACTTTGGCAGTCTTCATTTTTTCTATAGTTTCTTTTTGTTATTAGCCTTAGGGATTATGGATTATTCCTCAGTGTGGTTTACGGGATATTAAAAATTCGAATTTAATGCCCTTATGATAAAAATTGTAATGTATTAGACACCCAGATTCATCCATGGATGAAAATGATGAACATAACCAATAAAACAATAAAAATGAGCAAAATAAGTAAAATTATAATAGTTTCGTACTTATATAAATATATATTTTATATTACCTACTTAACTTATACTCGCTATTTACTAACAAGAGATAAAGCAGTGTCGGAAAGAGGGTATGACGGCTTGAAAGAATATCATGCCCTTTGCCGTCAAGGTGTACGAGCCGATTTTACTAAGGCACGTCAACTGATTTTAATTTCTATAGTCACATGTTAAAAAAACCATCTTTATTTTTTTCGACACACTGATATCATATGTATATATTGTTACATAATACTGATTAAAATTAATACGATATTTCGATATTTGATCAAAGGAATTTTACATTATAAAACAATTTACAGTTCCCAAAAGCTTATATTGTATCTGGATAAGGTTATTTTGTAACCTTTCGAGTAGAGACCTCTCTGAAGATATTGCGGCCTTTGGGGGTTAGGGTCGCAGGGAGGAGGGAGCGGCAGGGGGCTTCGAGTTTTGAATTAATAATGTTGATATCGGCCCGCCTTGCGATTAATTCGATTATTTGTCTTGTGTTTTGGTTATCTTCCGTTGTTAACGCGTATCTTGTCATTGTGTCCGAGGTAATAAAAGCTCATTAAACACATTACCAGACAATTAATCGAATTAGTGATTAAGATAATGTAAATTACTTTAGATATGCTATTAAGGGAGTAAATTATTTCAAGACGTTTCTTACACTTCAATATATGATATATTTATACGTTAAGAAGAATTATTATTACGAACCGTTTCAAAGAGCATTTATATGTAGTATTGTATAAATTGCATGGTAGGAATTTAACTTGTTTAACATAATCTAAGGCGCTTGATAAATTGCGTAAGCATATTCAAGATTACTGACTGAAACATTTTCAGACGGAAAATAAGAAAACATGCTTAAACATGGCTTTGTGCAAGCCGTCTGTGTATATCTACGCATCATATATTCTACCGCCACATAGTAATACTTAGTATTGTTGTGTTCCGGTTGAAGTGTGAGTGAGCTAGTGTGACTACGGGCACAAGGGACAGAACATCCTAGATCCGAAAGTTGATGGCCCATTAGCAATGTAAGAAATGATTAAAATTTCTTACGGCGGCAATGTTGTAGGCAGTGATAACTCGCCTTTTGGGTGCTTAAAAAAGCATTGCTATAAACATAGATAAGAAAGAAAAATGCTCAAATCAGCAGAGTCACAGATATATCTATAATAGAACAGCTGTATAAGGCTACTAAGAGAATAACAAACAAAGAAAAGCCTAGTCAATTTTCATCGAAATCTGTTAAAGTAACGGTTCGAAAAGAATTAATTAATGTTCAACGATGGGAGATAATAAAGCGGCATTAAGCGATACTTCGGGAATGTTCGGGTGGGCGGTGGGCGCCTTAACCTTTCCTTAACTTAGCGAGATTGAGTACGTAAGTAT
The DNA here is from genome assembly GCF_905220365.1 of Vanessa cardui. Taxonomy (NCBI): domain Eukaryota; kingdom Metazoa; phylum Arthropoda; class Insecta; order Lepidoptera; family Nymphalidae; genus Vanessa; species Vanessa cardui. The sequence continues at coordinate 6,742,646 of NC_061131.1, forward strand.
ATAGAGCAACTTTAATTAAGACGCCGCGTTGTTTTGTTAACGTGCATTGTTTATGAGGATGTAATAATTTGGACAGATTATATAAGTAGTCTGATTTGAACATAACATTTAAAACAGTTCTTTTTTGTTTTATAAATATTTTTAATTTAAAATAAACATTTTGAGTATTTTTAATACCTGATGTATTTACCGTATAATTTAACATTTAAAATTTAAATTATTGAATCTTCTTTGCTTCGAATAGTAAGCATTAAGTTAAGTTTAAGATGGACTAATAAATAATTGTAAAAGTTTAAATTCTTATAAAAAAAAAACAAAAACTAATATAAATGCTAGTGTGTATAATAAATATGTAAGTCTTAGGAACATTAAAAATTTACAACATCTAGTTTGGTTTGCGTTTTTGTTAGTGTAGTTTGGTGTCCAGTTGTGAGGAACAAAAAGGCTTTATTAAGCGTATTAGGTTAAAGCTATATTTTAAATATGATACATCAGATTAATATATAAAACGTTTATATTGAAATGCAATCGTACAATGTAAAATACTTGACTCAGTAAATGCTAATAAACTCAACAACCTTTCGCCATAATCGGATGAATGATTTAGAAACGCACAGAGGACAAATGTACAAACTTTATTATGTATAAGTAAACAATAAATGTTTTAAGCAAATTCAAAAATTAAGAAGATTTTTTTATATGATTTTTCTTTGTAAAAATACATTTTTAGTAGTTACTTGATTTATTATAGCACAGAGAAAAAACTACTACAATTCTTGGCACACTCTTAGTCGGTCAGGATATGTAAAGTAATTATTTATATTTTCGGTTATTGTACATTTATTTTAATTTTTTGTTATTTTGAAATTAAACCATTTTCAATTTTTAGCACAGTAGTAATAAAAATATCAAATTATATTTATCTCGTAAAATATGCGAAGTCTGTGTCTGTGTGGATTAACTACATATAGATAGAGCTTGAGATGCCTCGTAGGAGCTATTGGGTGTGAAAATTGATATGGTCAAATTATATGAAATAATGTCACACCAAAATAATACTGTCATAGTCGTTTCCAACAACGCCAAACATTCCGAGATTCACTTGACGTAAGTTTGACTGCGGAAAGGAAAGTTTCGTCCGATGAGGCTGTAGACAATACGGTACCTATACATCGAGATGTATCTATATATTCTTATAGACCTGGATAGCCTTTATTAGATCCAGCCCGAGTGTGTTCCCCCTGATTTATAGACGCCACGAGTTATGCTTAAGGAAATTCATGTTATTGCTATAAGGTTTTACTCTGTGAAAATATGTTTAAAAATATCTAATTGTAATTGTTAACGATCTTCATCCGTAATTATGTGACGGAAAATGTTTCGGTATAAGTAATATAGTTTCACTTTATCATTCATCAGTGAAAACAGATTATTTGTATGTCTTAAGTAGAATTAAGGTTTTTAATTTTCCAAGTTCTTTCAGTTTCGTTGCGGTTCTAAGAGAGTATGATTTTTTTGGAGCTGCAGGTTTTCTTACGATGCGCGGCGTTCACTTAACCACAAGGGAAAATAAATTAAATTTTAAGTTGCACTAAGCTCTGATGTTTCGTGTAAATTTTTATTTTGTACGTTACTTGTAAAATTTTCAAGTACCGCTGATTACATTAATTTATACATTTTTGAATTATCCAAAGCATCCTTTCGCGTAATCCAAACTTCTATTAAGATGGAGGACAAAGGCGTACCAAGAGTTTCTTACCAGTTGCGGCGTGAATAAATTATAATGATAAGGCCATGCCTCCACAATATTGAAGCCGTTGCGATCATTACCCGGCCCGCCCCACCCGCTCACTTCCAGGAAAATTTTCCGTACCCCAGTGTCCTTTTTCGTTAAGGTCTTCAAGAACTCTTGATACTCTTTCATCTCAACTCAAGAAACCACTGGAGACGGACCGGTGTTTTAAACCCTGTTATTTGTTGAACTTGGCCCAAATATTAGAATATAATGGAATAACATGTTTCCAAAATACATTTAATGTTCTACATTATAGCCGGTAGTCGGTGATACAAGTCTATACATCTGTGTTATAATTTATGAAGAATAGATTAATTAAATATGTGGTAAATGCAAGCTTTATTGAATTATTAAAATAATCCTTTTAAAAAAATATTGAGAAAAAATTAATAAATATCGATATTATTAGTTTTTAAAATATTAAATAAAGATAGAGTTCTAAATAAAATAGTTTTGTTACTAAAAATAATACATTTATTATAATTATAAAACAAAGTAACTAAATATACTGTACACTATGCACCACGTAGAAGACGCTGCGCTGGCGCGAAGAGACATGACAACAGTGGTTTTACCCCCAAGGTGCGGCAATAGGGTTATTTAACTAAAAAAAACAGAAACCTAAACCTAGTCCAGAGTCTACCAATAATAGAGGTTGCTAGTTTATAACTGCCCTTTGTGTTCATAACATAATTTTAATGTACGTTATAATAAACGGAATATTCTTTTAGTTCCAGGAAGGGGCGTTGTAACACACTGACTATTGTCAGTAATTCTATTGAATTCCGACATTCGGATTATTTGTTTTTCCTGCTTGCTCTCACTGAATTTATACTTAAAAGTAACGCATTGCTTATATTTGTTTATATCAAAATTGTTTTCAAAAGAATAGTCATTAAATATCTGTTAAGGTAGTCAAGTCAATAATTGTACAACATATCAAATTACAGGCACTGGTTATGTTGAACTCGACACTGTTTGGGAGAAAGAACGTGGATTGGGCATCATGAGGCGACCTCTTCAACCCTCGTTGGTTTGACTTCTGCAACATAGGGGACTGAACTTCAAAATGAACGCAGTTCACTCTTACCTTGATACCTTCTCTTTCTTATTGAGACCCAGATATTATTTTATGATATCCGGCTGAAGTCACATTTCTTTTGTACCCAGGGTACAAATTGGAACTGTAGGTTAACGTCAGATATGATATCTGCTGACTGCTCTCGTTGTCTCGGTTCTCTCTATTATCTGGCTACATCAAAACTGCGGTGACAATTTGCAAATCAACGTGTACCTCTATAGGTCCCATAGAGGTAATGCTGAAACCAATCGGCTGGTTGAGGATTTTCAACTAGATCGACAACTACAACTAGATACCTTGTTGTAGCAAATTCCATTCGTAAAGATCGTAATTCTTGGCAATTTTAATGTCGATTGGCTAGGATCACGCTCAGATGACCTACATGAGGTTGATCTGTTCTAAATTTCACTTTAATTGATGATCTGATAAGACTAGTTACCTCAAAAATCCAAATACTAGATTTAAATCATAAAAGCTCTCTTTTTGACCTCCTCCAGACATTTCATCCGGAGAGTTACCGTGTACCCCCTCTGAGATCATCGGATCACATTCTCGTTCAGAACATAGTATCGGTGACGCAATCCTCATGCCTCTGCTTTGTATCCTACAAAGCAGATCAGCGGATTGGGATGATGCGGTTCTTTGTATCTTACCCATGGGGGTAGATTTGTTTTTCGCCAAATGATTCAAACGATGTTGCTGACTCGATCGCCGAATTGATGCTTCAGGGCGTGGAATTGTTCGTTTCATATTCTCAATGCCCATCGGTGGCAAGTCCTAGCTTTAGTTTCGTCACTTCTACAAGGCCGCGTCACGTCAAAAGCGGGAATTCTATTAAACTATCAGTGGGAATTGTATCAGTGCATTCCGAATAAAATATCACTCTACCCCTTGGTCCTGAAAAAATTCATTGCTAAAGAGTGGACGGAGCATCTCAGCAGAATTTTACGTCTTTTTTCAAGAAAATGTGCGTTCTGGTCTTTCGCTAAGGCTGTCTCAGGGAATTTCTGTCAGTTCAATTCTTCAAGGTAGTGGAGTCCACTATTAACTGCCAGCTCCTGACGTATATAGAGGAGGTTATGATCGCGTATACTATAAAGCGGTTGTTTCGGAAATTATGCAACTGAATCACCAGCTTTGTGGCTGGTCAGAGCCTCAAGGTCATTGTCGACTATCCATGTTTGTGACGAAATCAACTCTGGTGTTCCACAAGGCTGCATTCTATCACCAGCTCTGTTTCTTTTGCATATCAATGAGTTGTTGCAAATTAGCAATATTTATAAATTTATTTGCTATGTATGTATAATTGTATATGCTATGATCGAATGGGAATTCGATCTCTACATAGAATAAAAATAAAATGGCAATGCGTTTCATAATTATCTTTATCATCAAGATCTTTTATACTTCTGATCATTTTGTTTTTTTTTTATTAAATATTTAGGATTTACCTGCTATAATGAATTTTAGTCGCGTAAGATTTTGTTATACAGAAACATGTAAAATATGACTAAATCTGCTGTTAAAGTAAAAATTTGTATATTTCGGTATTATATTTAATTTCCATTATTCACTTTGACATATCTTATCATTTATTATATGACAGTCATTTATTTAATTAATGATATCTACAAACAAATATAAAATGTAATTATAATCAATGCATTGTAATAATTGTTTACAGTTTAGCAGATTTTAATATTGTAAAGCGAAACTGATTTTGCTTTTTTATCTGTTGGCGAAGACATTAATCACGATATTGCCGGTAAGATAACTTTTCAAAACGTATTGTCTTGTTTCTTAGCCATTCTCTTAATAAGCAAAAGCGCTTGATAAATAAACAACACATTTACCTATTGAGATGTTTACTTGAAAGCGTATATAATAAATAACAATAAGATATTTTATGAGATTATTTTGAATTTAGAATTTTACCGAAAAAAATATATCATAATTTTTTATTTGTAGTGTTTACAAAGATGACAGATCTACATGTAGTAGTTGTACTATCTCTGCCTCATATATTTTTATTATCTTATAAATAGTACCTTATTAATTATTTTACATTACTTTTCTTATCATTCTTTTTCCCTTGGAATAAAAGTTTGTTTTTTGAGTAATTTGATAAAGATACAATTTGATAAAAAGCATTTTTATTTTTAGATATAATTTATTTTGTCAGTTATATCAGTTGCATGTAGGTGTGCTTAAATGTTAATAAACTTGTGTTACGGTTATTTCTGCAATGCAAGGCGTCAGCTTCATGTTTGGTGACGCAAATATACTCTGTGTGGGGTGGCAGCCGTGACCTTTATGTTAAAGGTAATAAAAAGTTCAATTCCCGTTGTTTGTGGGCGGGTAAATATTTTAGGCATTGTTACCTACATGATATCTTTGGTAATGTTAATATTTTCATAGTTAAGGTTAAAGGTTGTTTTGGTATCGATAATCATGTACAGTGCAACCAAAAAGAAACTTAATAATTGGAATAAAATAAACCACAAATATTTTTACGCCATACCATTGTTCGGTCTACGTGAAAAGTATGATTATATTATGGTATCGGTCTGATCAGAGACAAATGTTAATTTCATTTTGAATGGGCTTTAACTAGTTGAAACTAATCCAGTTTTTTTATTTACTATGGCCGTTTTCCAATCAATTAATAATCGAATTGACTGCAACGGATGTTTTGAGCGCATGCATCGATGGATTGACAGATGCATAACGCTTACTCTTTGTGCATGTGTGTGTAAGGATTCGCAGGTGTTACGTGTGTGAGTTGTGTGTAGGGAGTACTGCGCATATGTCGATAGGGTGGGAGCGAAGTGTGAGTAGGGTGTCGAGTAACTGCTCAGGCTTGTAGCTAGCTCGGTACATTTTATTGTAGCTCGCCTCTCTAGATACTACTGACTCTGAGTGGAGCTTTCCCAGTTTATCGATGTCGATATAAAACGAGTAATGGTTCACTGCTATGTTTATCATTCTCAATCGCTTGTAAACGAAATTGGATTGAGAAGTTTTATTCCTATAGGCATATAAGTTTTACTTCAGTGTTTCATCTTAATGGTTTTCATAAAATCATACAATAAAATAAAAAAATATTGAAATAAAAAAAAAACAATTGAACTCAAAATACAATTTCAATATTAGATTAATATAATTCAGATAAAAACCCGCTAAAAACTAGATTGACTTTGTCCAATAAATTTGTACATCGTCATTTCTATATAGTATAACAAAGGATTAAATTTAATATGTACTCTTTGCTAGTACTTCATTTCAGTAATAGAAGCTATGTATTCTAAGGGTACGTTTGTTCGCTATTTCCTTGTGTATTCAATTCGAATAAAATTACTATCCAAACAAGCACACATTCATTTTGTATAAAAAATGCATATTTGCAAATAGATATCGAGAACAGTGAAGTGTACATCACTGGGCAGGTTTACTCGTTGCCGCCGGGGCGTCGCTTCAACTGCCCTCTATGAAGCCAATAATTTTATTACAAGTTCATTACGACGCCCAAGCCCGTTGCTTGCCACGTTTTTTTGACCGATTGTGATTGTGTCTCGATTAGAAATCGATACATGAAAATCAAAATTGTTATACGAATATGTATAAGTTTTTTAAATTGTAAGTCTATACAATAAACAGTATTGCTAATATGTTTATCTGTCACATATTATAATTGGTATTGAAAACTGAAATTAAAGTTGATAGTAGTCATACTAGGAGGAGATATCCAACTGTTCCAACGGGGCAAATTACTTACGAGCATGGTTAATTTTCTTACCTATTAGACTGTGTCTATGTATACAATGGAGAAACTAAAAATGACTGTAAATTGTCCTATATAGTTTTAAATCTAGATTATATGCCGATTTCATGTGTTGATCGTGAACCTTAATAAGTTTAAGTTTCACAAACCCATTCGAATGTTTACAAAAAAAGATAAACAACGGCATATTTCAAATAACATTATTTTGATTAATTTGTGAATCATCAAGATAGGATTGTTTACAAATATAAAATTTAGAAAAGTAAAATTTACACGATTATCATAATAATAATAAGGCAATTTGACAACAGATCATGTAAACAGCGCTGCGTCGCACCGGTATGAATTTATTCAACTTTAATCTTATATTTATGATTCATATTTTTTCAACGTTTCGTCTTGAAAAATAAGGTATAGCGTTTGAATTGAAGAGTAGCGCTGGCGGGCAATTAAAATTCGTAATAACTCCAAGGCCGAGTCAACGTAAGTTAAACAAAGCGACAAAAATAATTAATCGCTGACACGCTAAACAGTAAAAACGTCGCGCCACTGGGAATTTGGCGACACGCAAGATGATTATTTATTCACAATCTCGCTGAAAAGTACAATGAATTAACAGCTACCTGAATAAATGATAACATCGCGGTAAATTTGATGTCAATATGTGTTAACACTAAGCTATTTAGTTCACGACTCGGACCCCTTTACCGCCCGACTCCCTCACTCACACAGACGCCCTGAACCCCATTCCCGTTGGAGGTTGTGTTTGTGTGCCACTTACACTGCGGGAAAAGCAATTTTTCACAGGTTACACGTAAACACACTAACGCAACCGAGCAAATGTAGTGAGTGCTTTGCCCCAAGAAAAGTTTTGTACTACTAAATTTGTTCGCTAGTTGTGTCTAGACATGCCATGCTTTTAAGTTAGAGGTGAATTTTTCGAGACTTGCTTCATGAACTTGATTTTAATTAAGGTTACATTAATTAATCCCTGTCAATTCAATCGAATAAAATTATTTTATGTGATTTTTTAAATAAATTCGGTAAAGATAAATCTTATCGTATTGTATAAGTAAAAGAGTATTTTCGGAATAAAAATTATTATCAAAAAATAAATATAATGAAAAATACATATGTTTAAAATAAAATAAAATCTTAAGTCTTTGTAGATATAGAGTAAATGCGCCTAAAATGGTAGAATACTTGAGTTCGCAAGTGCCGCGGGAAAATCATGGCAAGGGAATGCATCGTAAATGATTACGGAATGTGCTCGAACGGGATGGAGATATTGCAGTCACATACCGCTCCGTCTGTTAGACAGAGATCAAATATTGAATATTTTGTTCATCGCAAGAAAGGGTTATGTTTTTCGCTATTTCCCTAGCAAAATGGCTTGTTTACTATGTTGATTAAGTCGATTTTCCAATAGCAAGTCTCACACATTACGCCATATCAACTTCGGGAACAGAGGCGGCGGCGGGCGGGGGGCTCGGTGGCTCTCAACTGTGGCAGATAATCAATATCCGCTTGGCTTGTGGACACTATAATAATATACGTTATTTTATAGCTGCGTTGTTCCATCCCGCTGTCCTGCGTGTAGCGCCATCTCCCTTCCACCATTATCTAAAATGGACAGTGGCGTAGATTCCGTAAATGATAAGTGTGTGAAAGTATTTATCACTACAATGAAGTGATGCGAAGCGTAATTATATAACCTAGTTAAGTTATAGAAGCGATACGGTATGGTACGGGGGCAAGAAATTGAGTCGGCGGGCGGCGGTCTATTAGTGATATATTTATTTTTATTGACGGTATTGAGGTGATGTTTGTTCGGGCACGCGATGCGGGTTCCACTTCTTCATTAGGCGACCGAATCGAGTGCTATGAGCCACTCGATTGACTTAATCTAATTGAGGTCGCCGTATCTACGCTCTTATTATAATGAATGGATTGTAGATTGATTTTGTCGACAAAACCATTAATAGGCAATGGTCAGCTCGTAGCTGAAACCAAACACCTTTTATAGAAAGGATTTGAAGCTGGTATTGTTTTTAAATAGATAATAGCTGTATATCGTCTTTAAAACGTCATAAAAATTATTATTGGTTTTGTAGTCACCCCTATTATGACCCTGCCAAGTATTTTCAAATAGTAATGGAAACATAATTCAATTGGCTCCCGTTGATAGAATGAGATAAAACACAGATATAAAGTCGCTGGAAATATCGGTAAAGCATTAGTTCGTATTTTGTTCTTCTGTCAACAGACACTAATGTCTGTTGACAGAAGAACGTTTTTTTCATAAGTCGTTGTATTACGTGTCAGACCTCTACACAATAAATACGTGGATTTGCTAAGAACACATCGTAGTATTTTTATTTTGGTTTTTTTATTGTAAAAATTTGAAAAAAAGTACTTACTGTTCAATAACTAAGATAATTTAAATGAATTCTCCCAATATGGGTTATATTTCGATACCAATTGGGTCTTTGTCTTAGTAATGACGTTTTTGAAGGCCCTGAGGAAGAGCTATTATATTCCTTTCTGAATGAGCTGGTATCTACGTCACGAAACATCGATGCGTTAGCCCACGCTTGATAGCGTTGCCGCTTTTGGCGTGACGCTGTTGTCAGATCATATACTAAAGCAGTATAAGAACAGATCTACCCTCAGGATTAGTAGGGTGCGGTCCCAGTCATATGGCTTGATTGGGCATTAAAGCCTTCCATAATTACTTAGTTTATCATTCAGAATCGGCGTTGGTTTTTTTTTTAATCTACCTTGGAAGCTGAATGGTACACCTATTTAGGGCAATATAACTATTACTGACTTACTACTAAAGACTTATTTATCTTCTTTCCTATTTAGTTATGTTTTTCTGTAGAGTACTGGACGAAACGCGACAGATTACCTACCATTTAAATTGAAAGAGTATTACTATACCGGGCATGCTGGCCCACTCGGCAGCAGCCTGAAGGTATGCAGCGTGGCACCATTAGTAAAACTAAGTTAATTTCATAGGGTTAAGTTTAAAACTTGTTTTTCTTTATACTTTGTTAATTTCGTTGGATTATATGGATGGTAAATAGTTTTTCTTACTGTTTGTGTATATAATTAAAAATAAGTTTACAAATTTTTAAATACATTTTTTTATATAATTACATTCCTTCATCACCACAATAACAGCAACAATATTCTCCACTACTATAATAGATTATCAGTATGAAGCTTTTAAATGTAAATGGCACATCTTGCAATTTACTTTAGCTCCTTGTTACCACTATCACGCTCCGATTACTCACTATGTAAATAAATAAGTAAATATCGATCTGTGTTTTATTATACACGGTAGATAAATGAAAACGTAATCGGACGGTATTGTTTGTTTAATATTTCCGTTTAACCCTTCAGTTTATCAATTCATGCAATGGATCAATAAGTTAATCAGAAGCTTTACTTTGCATATAGTGATTGCCTTATCCTGTATTTAATAGAATGATTGTATCTTATTGCGCCACGCTGATGCAATGTGGTTTGGTATATGTCCTGGAATTTCGTTGTAGTATACATACAGGATTCCTGTTGATATTTAATTGATTATCATTTGAATTATGAACATTAATTAGCCGATTTGATCCATTCAGCAAAAGTGATCCACTTGTTTCCTTTTGTTTTATTTATATGATTACAAATCCAGAAGATCTGGTATCAAATCCCGAGTCCAAAATATATTGGACAAATAGTCGCCCGCGGAATCGCTCGCGTTTTAGGGTATTGGTTGTTAAGTGATGGGTAAAAAAAAGCGTATGTTCTTTCTTGGAGTTCGAGTTTGCTTCATACCAAATTTCATTGTGTTCGGTTCAAGGGTTTGGCTGTGAAGAAGCGACACACAGAGTTATTTTCACATTTATAATATTCACATAGATTTATCTTCTTTCATTATTTAAAATAGGTAAGAAAAATGAGTCATCGGATAATAAGTGGTCATCATCACCAAACATAATTTAGTTAGAAGGGGATTGTTTATATTCCTAAATTCGCTGCCAGTTTTGACAAATTCAATGCTATGTTGTGGCTGTTGTTACTTTTCAAATCGGCCAATAATACTAAATATCGCTGTTTGGTGGTAGAATCTATGAGTGGTACTTAACCGAACAGGCTTGGACAAAGTACTCAAAAAATCAAAAATAAAAAAAAATCAAAATAAACTTTATTCGAGTGGGCTTTTACAAGCACTTTTGAATCGTCATTAAACAATTAAGTGAAGCTACCACCGGTTCCGAAAGTAGATTCTACCGAGAAGAACCGGCAAGAAACTCAGTAGTTACTCTTTTTCAACATTTAAATAAATACAGTCATATTAGTTAAAACAATTATTTAAATTAATATACTACATATACTACCAGCAATAACCGTTTTCCGTTAGTAAATTATCAACAGGAACCCCGTCTAAGAAAATAACGCGCATGTATTTTCTCTAACGGGTCAGATTTAAATCCCATCGGACTCAGTAGTGGGTGCATACAGAAAATAGTAGCTTTTCAATATATACACTCCTGCGCCCCTGATTCCTTGAGATTGGACAGCGTGGCTGAAAGGCAATAGATTAAAACTTACGAGAAACATTTACATATTATACAACTAATTTAAATATACAAAAAACTAAACCAATACTAATTACACGCCCTAATAAAATCTCCGAACAATATGTCTTTTTGTATAATTACATAAACTTAATATCGAATCACGCGTAAGTATAACGCTGTTATATTAGAAACGTTATATATTAGAAAACATACAAACAATAAACAACACGTGATCGAAGTACACGAAACTTCACTTACATAATCAACGAAGTTATATCAGGCATAGGCTCTGTATTAATATTGTAGAGACATCAAAATAATGCAACTAACGTCTAAATGTATTTCCATAGTACATCTTATTATTACCGGTCATTGAATTTGAATGCAGGTGATAATATAGGTAATTAATACTAGCTAATTACTATTGAGCGTCATTGGTATGTTGCGCGTGTAATATGTGTATTGAAATGTTATTTTTAGATACTAAATATATTGCAATTAATGTTACACAACCAGTTATGATGATATTTAACAATAAATTGTTTATTTGTATCGAATGTTCGGTAATGTTTTTTTAAATAGCTCTTTGAAATGTATTCATTAATTATTTACATTGAAAATGTTATTTCGGTTTCATTGTGGTTGTTTATCGAGAAATTATTGATACGTTTTGGGAAGAACTCAAGTTATAATAACACGAACGCTTGCAAATATGTTCCAGACATCATAATCTTCTCAATTGTCGAGAATCTCCAGCTAAAAATACATGGAACCTAAACAATTAATAATCTTTCTCTCTACGTGGCATTTATTATTTCTATCTGATGATGGGGTCTGCCTTTGTGATTTATCTTCTCCACTTCGTTCTGTCAGTTATTTGCTTCTCTTCTTTTTACGTGCCCATAATAATGTAGCTGCAAGAGACATCTTACAGCTCATTTGCAATGTTTGACGCGTATACTGAGACTGTTACGAAGGCACTCGTTGTGGATTTTGTCAAATCTCGTCACCCAGCATATCCACCGAAGCAATTTCATCTCACTGAAATGGATGACATAGGCCGTAATTCAGCTGAGTCTTGATGGTACATCAAACTGCCCTACGGTAAATGCTATCCGTTTGGCCTTTTTTTTTTTACGCTGGAAAAACGCTTTACGCGCTTCCCCCACGTGATGGAAAGTGGGGGGGGGGGTGTGGGACTCCCCGGTTTCCTGAACGCCTAGTGCGCCCAGGTCCACCGGGTTTACCCACTAAAAAACCAGCGGTATCCTCTCCGTCTTTCGGTGGGCGCCACGGGATCGCTTACGCATGCTACCGTGACGCCCTGACGGTCGGCCCGCCTATGCGGCCCTCCAATACCTAGAGGGGGTTCCCAGGGTACTGAGACCCCCCTGGTCCCTGCGGCGCCTATTGAGGCGGGAGGAGAAGGTGCGCGTAGCGCCTCTTCCTCCTCCCCGGTCTTCTACGGCGGAGCGGGTCTGCAGCGGCGTCCTCTTCCCGCTCCCGCTCCGCAGCTTCCTTCTGCGACATCACGATTTCGCAGAAGGAGCGCATCTCCGACCAACACGTCTCGCTGCCGAGCATTTCGTTGACGATGCTCGACAGCGAGAGGTCTCCGCCCATAGACGCCGCCAAGGAGTGCCTCCGGGGCCCCCACGCAGCACACTCACTCAGGGTGTGGTGCGCCAGTAGACACGGCGCACTCGTGGCAGGAGGGTGACACCTCCCGCCGCGCTATTCCGTGCAGGTACTTACCGAAGCATCCGTGCCCGGTAAATACCTGCGTCATCCTGAAGGTGAGCGTGCCCTTCTTCCTCGCGACCCAACGACTCAAGTGGGGACGGATCGCCTCCACTGTCGCCAGGCCCGCCGTGGGTGACCCCAGGTCCTCCTGCCATCGGGCGATCAGGGCTTGCTAGGCTAGAGCCCTGATCTGCCCGACCTCCGCCGACCCTGGACGGTCGCCGCGGTTCCTCGTCTCAACCCGGAACCGGTACACCTCCGCGAGCACCTCTGCCTGGAGCTCCCAGGGCGGATCGCCCGCGAGAAGTGTCGCCGCAGTCCACGACACCGTACGGTACCCTCTGATGCCTCTCACCGCTATGACCCTCAGCGGCTTCCGCAGAAGGGCCCGATTGTCAGCGGTGAGGGCATCGATCCAGATCGGGGCACCGTACAGCGCCATCGACCTCACTACGCCGGAGTACAGACGCCGGCATAGCGATCCCGGCCCCCCCACATTCGGAAGGAGGCGGCCGAGAGCGGCGGCGGCGTTGATGAGCCTCGGGCCGAGATGCACAAAGTGCTGCCCAAAGCTCCATCGACCGTCCAGGATGAGGCCCAGATACTTCATCTGGGCCTGCACCTTGATCACCGTCCCCCGGACGGTGATGCTCGCCCCTCGTGGGGGTGGGAAGGTTTTAGATATGGAGACCCTCAGGCCCAGCATTCCCATACGGTCCACGGTGAGGGCCGTTCCGACCTCCGCAAGGCGAGCCGCCTCCCGAAAGTCCCGCCCAGTCGCCGTGACGAGGGTGTCGTCGGCGTAGCACAACACCCCCATGCCGGGTAGGACGGGAGCTCGTAGGAGCCAGTCGAAACCGACGTTCCACAGAATTGGGCCGAGAACCGACCCCTGTGGAACGCCGCAGCCTACCCGATGCCGGACCAACCTCCCGTCGACCCCCACCCAGAGGACCTTCCTGTCCTGGAAGTACGCCTCCAGCAGCCTCCTCAGATAGGTCGGCACCCCATGGTATCGGAGTGCCTCCAGTATCGTCTCGAAAGGGAGACTGTTGAAGGCGTTCGCCACGTCAAGCGACACCGCCAGGACGACCTGCCCCCGGGCCACCGCTTCCATCGTCCGAGTCTTCAGAGCATCCAGGGCGTCGACCGTCGACCGGCCCGCCCTGAACCCGAACTGAGCCTCTGAAAAATCCGGACCGACCTCCTCGAGGTGCTGAACGAGACGGGCTGCGAGGATCTTCTCGAAAAGTTTTCCCGTCTCGTTCAGCAGTACTATTGGCCTGTATGCCGAAGGGGAATCTAACGGCCGACCTTCCTTCGGCAACAGGACCAATTTCCCTTCTTTCCAAGGCTTCGGAAACTGCCCGCTGCACAGACACTCGTCTAACAGCTCCCGAAGCCTTGCACCTAGGAATTCCAGGGCGTCGCACAGAACACGCCCTGGAATCCCGTCCGGACCCGGCGCCGTGTTCTTGGCCCTCAGACGACTGAGAGCCATCTCCATCTCCCGCTCCGTGATCAGTGGTGGAGCCACTGCGTCTTCGATCACGGAGCGGGGAGCCATCTGCGGATGCTCGCCTGGATGGGGAAAGAGTTCCTCAACCAGGCGTAGGAGGAGTTCCGGTGTCATCGTCTCGGTGACGGGGGCGCCTGATTGCGGATTTTCCCGCGTACACCGCGGTACGGGCGCCCCCACGGATCTCGATTGAGACCCGCTAGAAGCTCCCGTTTGGCCTGACCTACTGTTGTCCTCAAACCGATCCTCCGTGTTCTTGTCGACTATGATGTCGAAATACCTTTCTGGGATGTTTTTCTTTCGTGACTGCACTAAATTAATGGTCGAGGTACGCGATCGAATGTATTTTCCATGTCTGAGAACGCAAGGTATAGCGAGTTGTTCTTAGCTCCAAACTCTAAGACAATAATGTTTACTGCGAACTTCGGATCTATAGTCGATAATTCTGGGAACCAAACGTACTGGTTGGTGATAAGGAGCTCTTCTATCTTAATCATCCGCCTACAACTTTCTGGTACAGCTTGATTGTATGGTACATCAACTTTATCCACTGCTAATTGTTGCAATTATGTCTACAGCCTTGCATTTGTCGAGAAGTAATTAGTCTCCATGCGTCTACCAATACGTAATGTTCCCATAATATGACTACTGCGCTATGTTAACAAGATTCGTAACTGGATAATTTATTTTAGTACTGTATGAGCCGATTTTGTTCCAAACCTTCTCCTCAAAGGGAGAGGAGGCCTTTAGCCCAGCGGTGGGAAATTTACAGGCTGTTGTTGTTGTTGTTGTTGTTGTTCAGCCGATTTTGTACGTAATAATATGATCATATTTATTCTTGAAGAAACTATTGTCTATGGCAGAAACATGACCAATGACCGTAGTTAATTTCTGGCATAATTTATTGTACCGTACGCAAGCTTTCCGTGTACTTTTCCAAACGAGCCTATGTAGTCATTTAAGCCTCCACCTATCACATACTATTCGCCATTTGGTATCTGCTTATGAGCGTCTTCCAGAACGGTTCCAAATTATTTCTTCTCATTGTTTTCATATCCAACTGGCAGGGCATACATGGATAACATTAAATACTTCTCCTATAATGAGTGCCTTCACACTATAATGCGGACACTTATACTTGATTTTAATAATATTGTCAAGGTGACTTAGATTGTCGACTATAGCGACAATATACGATACACGATCTTCACATAAGACGGTATATAATTTTAAAACCTTGTCCAATATTTCGCACTTTGGACCCTTTTATTCTGTTGAATATTTCTTCAAGTTCTTCGTCCCAGTAGTTATACTGGGACGAAGAACTTGAAGAAATATTCACTAACGTGAACCAACACTTTATCTAGCAAAGTGAACCAAGCGCCCTCACTACTTTGTAAAGCTGCCTTTTAAGTCTCATACAGTCCCGTGTCTGCTGGTATCAGACATCCGAAAAAAAGACATACTTAGAATTTTCAACTGTGTTATAAATGTTACTATTTTTAATTAATATCTTCACCCAGATTATATCAAGTGGTAGTGCCACGCTGTATACCTTCGGGTTACAGCCGAATGGGCCGGCACGCCCGGGGAAGTACCACTCTCTCACTTAAAATCGGCGTAAAGTGGTAGTTATGCTACCGCGTTTCGTCCGGTAAGTGAGAGTTCCGGAGGCCCAATCCCCCTCCCCCCCAAAACTTGATGGTTGTGCAGAATTTGGTTAAATTACCCCAGGAGGGTACCATCAGCGACAGCGGTGGAGAATCCCTCTCTGGGCATCCATGCTCAGGACATACACCACCTGAGCAGGGATGCCCAGGCTGCCCTCCGAATTCTGGGGGGGGCAATTTTGCGCTCGCCACTGTTCGGGGCAAGCGGAGCAGGCATCATAAGGCAACCCCTACCACCCTCGTTGTGGACTTCTGCAACATAAGGGGACTCAACTCCAACCTCAACGCCGTTCACTACCATCTGGAAACGGCGAAGCCGGCCTTACTCTTTCTAACCGAGACCCAGATATCTTCTCCTGCCGATACGACTTTTCTCTCGTACCCTGGGTACAAATTGGAACATTCCTTTATACCACGAGCTGGGGTATGCGTTTACGTCAGAGATGATATCTGTTCTCGACGCCTCGGCAGCCTTGAAGGACAGGACCTATCGATTATCTGGCTGCGTGTAGACTGCGATGACCATCCGCGAATCTATGCGTGCCTTTTTATGTCCCATAGCGGTAATGCCGAAACCGACCGACTGGTTGAGCACGTCCAAATGGCTACAGATTCCGTGCTTCAACAGATTCCATCCGCAGAGATCATTATTCTGGGTGACTTTAATGCTCACCACGCAGAATGGCTCGGCTCACGCACCACCGATCATGCGGGTAGATCTGTTCTGGACTTCGCTCTAGCATATGATCTGACACAACTGGTCAACTCGCCAACGCGAGTGCCGGATGTGGGGGATCATACACCTTCCCTGTTGGACCTTCTGCTGACTTCACATCCGGATGGCTATCAGGTTATCGTCGATCCCCCTCTGGGCTCGTCTGACCACTGTCTCGTCCGGAGTACAGTGCCGGTTGTGCGGTACTCGCGGCCTCGCTTTGTTGGGTGCCGCCGAGTATGGCACTACAAGTCAGCAGATTGGGATGGGATGCGGTCTTTTTTTGCATCTTACCCATGGGGGCAGATTTGTTTCTCGCCGGATGATCCGAACGCTGCTGCTGACTCTGTTGCCGATGTGGTGCTTCAGGGTATGGAACTATTCATTCCTTACTATGCAGTACCCATCGGTGGCAGGTCCCAGCCTTGGTTTGGTCGCTTCTGCAAAGCGGCATCGCGCCGAAAGTGGGAACGCTATCAAACCTGGGCTAATGCATCTGCGTCTCGAATACAACTCTGCCTCTAGGTCCCTCAAAAACGTGATTCTAGGGCGAAGACGGAGTACATTGGCAGAATTGGCGAGAGACTGGTGCGTCTCCCTTCAGGAACACGAGCGTTCTGGTCTCTCGCTAAGGCTGTCTTAGGGAATTTCTGTCAGCCATCTTTTCCATCTCTGCACAGAGACGGTGAGTCATTGGCCCATACCGCGAAAGAGAAAGCTGATCTTTTAGGCTCTCTCTTCGCGTCGAACTCGACTCTGGATGACCAAGGAAAATCTCCACCAACAATTCCGCGATGTGATACCACGATGCCGGAGGTTAAATTCCGGCAAAGTGCAGTTCGTAAAGCACTTCTTGCCTTGGACATTCATAAGTCGAGCGGACCCGATGGTATCCCTCCAATCGTGCTACGGACATGTGCTCCCGAGTTGGCACCGGTCTTAACGCGTCTTTTCCGGCAATCCTACACATTAGGCGTCGTCCCGAATTCCTGGAAGACAGCTTTGGTGCATCCGATCCCTAAAAAAGGCAACCGCTCAGACCCGTCCAATTATAGGCCTATAGCCATCACCTCCTTGCTCTCCAAGATAATGGAGTCCCTTATAAACTGCCAGCTCCTGCGGTATCTAGAGGAGAACCAGCTGATTAGCGACCGCCAGTACGGTTTCCGTCGGGGTCGGTCAGCCGGTGATCTTCTAGTTTACCTTACTCACAGGTGGGCTGAAGCTTGGACATAGCGAAGGCCTTCGATCGTGTATGGCACAAAGCGCTTCTTTCGAAGCTTCCTTCCTATGGGCTTCCCGGGAAATTACGCAATTGGATTACCAGCTTTTTGGCAGATCGGAGCATCAAGGTCGTTGTCGACGGTGCATGCTCTGACTTAAAATTCGTCAATGCTGGTGTTCCACAAGGCTGCGTTCTATCACCCACTCTGTTTCTTCTGCATATCAATGATTTGTTGCAAATCGGGAACATTCATTGCTATGCAGACGACAGTACCGTTGACACCTTATACACCGGCCGCGCTAATATTTCTCGGGAAAACGTCGAAGAGAACCGGAACAAACTTGTGTCTGAAATCGAGTCTTCATTAAACGAAGTCTCGAATTGGGGCCGGCTAAATCTAGTCCATTTCAACCCCAAAAAGACGCAAGTTTGCGCGTTAACCGCTAAAAAAACACCATTTGTCGTATCTCCACGATATGAGAACATTCCGATAGCCGCTACAGGTAGTATCGGAATACTTGGCGTTGATATTTCGAGCCTCGTTCAGTTCCGCGGTCAATTGGAAGGCAAAGCCAAATTGGCTTCAAAAAAGCTGGGCGTGCTCAGCAAGGCGAGACAGTATTTCACGTCGGCCCATCGCCTTAAACTTTACAAGGCGCAAATTCGGCCTCACATGGAGTACTGCTCTCACCTCTGGGCGGGTGCTCCCCAGTACCAGCTCCTTCCATTTGACCGCATCCAACGTAGAGCGGCTCGAGTTATCGACGATCAAGCTCTTTCCGATCTCCTTGATCCTTTGGCTTTGCGTAGAGATGTCGGATCACTCTGCATCTTCTACCGAATTTTTCACGGGGAATGTTCCGAGGAATTGTTCGGATTAATCCCGGCTGCTGAATTTCACCTTCGGACATCTCGCCAAAATTCTAAGTTTCACCCGCACAACCTTGATGTCCGAAAATCCACAACAGCGCGATTTCTCAGACATTTTCTGCCTGGCACAACCACTTTGTGGAACCAGCTTTCGCCGGCGGTTTTTCCGAACCGATACGACATGGGAACCTTTAAGAAAAGAGCGTACTCCTTTTTGAAAGGCCGGCAACGCACCTGCAAGTCCCCTGGTGTTGCAGGTGTCCATGGGCGGTGGTAGTCACTTTCCATCAGGTGAGCCTCCTGCTCGTTTGCCACCTATGCCATAAAAAAAAAAAAAAATTTACCAATTGATGGTAATGTAGCCGGTAATAATAATTTAGCAGTTAACAAATATACAGGGTTATTGATAACTCGACGTATATCCGTTAGGAGGTGATAGGGGTGACTATTATTGCAATAATTTTAAGCCCCATATGCATCATCCAAAAGTGAACAATTTTTGAGTTATCACGTTCAAAATTTGTCAAAAATGCATCTTCAAAGTTCTTTTTAAAAAATGGTTTCAATTAAAATCTATTTTTTTCTTTTGTTTTGTAAAAACGATTAAACACTGGATATTTGTCAATATTTAAACAATAATTATCGGTAAAAATATAAAAATGCAAGACGGAAAACGAATTTCTATAAATATTTTTTTGATTTTTTTTCTTCAAAAACGCCTTAAAAACTAAAAAAAATCGCTATGAAACTTGGCCTGCAGATTATTTAAAAAAAAATGAAACGTTTTCTTAGCCTTCTAAAAATGTATAAAACGAAGGAAATGATTTCAAATCAATCGAAATAATCTCACAAGAACTGACGCTGGTGGGCATTCGTATTCGAACATGAACGAATTCGTACTTAGGTCGCATTTTAAAATTCTCACAAAATTAACTAAAAATAAAAACCAATGAAAAATAACTTACTTAACTGGTTTGACAATTTTTTCTTATACATTTTTGGAAAGCTAAGAAAACTGTTATGTTTTTAAAATGATTTTGCAGGCTAAGTTTCATAAAGATTTTTTTAGTTTTTTAGGCATTTTTGAGGAAAAAAAAGCAAAAAAATATTGAAATAAATTTGTTTTTCATCTCGAATTTTTAATTTTCGACCGATAATTATTACTAAATATTGACAAATATCTATTGTTTAGTCGTTTTTATAAAACAAAAGAAAAAAATAGATTTTAATTGAAACTTTTTTTTAAATACATTTTTGAAGTTGCATTTTTGACAAATTTCAGACAAGGTTCACTTTTGGATATTACATATGGGGGTTAAAATTATTGCAAATAGTCACCCGTATCACCTCCTAACGGATATACGTCGAATTACCAATGACCCTGTATATGACTCGTATAAAGTACTGGTAGTAAGTTTTCTTCTAAAATTACCACAGGGAATTTTGTACCCGTATGTTTTCATTATTAATTAAACTTTTTTGGTTCCTCAAAATATGTGCTTTATATATAAATGTGTCCGGATAGTCGTACTTATGGGATAGCTACTATTACATATGTAAGTCAATTCCCATTCACGTCTGTCACCGCTCTCATGGGTGGCATATTGACGGCGTTAGAAGTAGTTTATCCTTGTTGTTATTCTACTAATGATCTCCTTGTAACATTCTATGATAAGATTTTACTTAAACACAGATTTATTTCTATTTATCATCATTAATCTGATATTCAAAAGAAATAGACCCAAAATCCATAACATTTATAAATAAAGCTGCAAATAAAAAAAAATATATAGATTTTTTTAGCAAAAGCGTTTTATTTCTTGTATTCCGAAAATACTATGTGTGGTTAATTAAATAAAAGTAATGTTATAAATATTTATACGATATGAACTGAAGAAAATGTCAATTGTTTGTCTCATCTCGTTAGCACATAATCACGTGGCACGTGGCGTGGCTAGTGACATGAATCATTTCACAATCCGTTGCACGTTTGTTTGTTGAAATTCGAAAATATTCAGATTGCTTACAAAACATTCCAGTAACATTAATAACTTATAGGAAAAAGCGTTAAATTAGTATTTATTTTTTAAACAAACTACTCCATCCTAAATAAGTATTGTCATAATTGTCAAGTCTGAGCGCAACATTTGTTCTTAATCAAAATGTGACCAATTTTTAATAATAAAATTATAAGATATTTGTCTGAGCAATCAGTAAAAATACCAAAGTACCTATATATTTCTTATTTTACCTAAAGATAAATAGGTATACCGTACCGCATCTCTTTGTTTACAGATTTTCTTAGAAGTAACTCTCGACTAAGAAATTCGTAATCATATCGATCGTCGGTATCTGAAGGGAGCTTCGTGGTTACATTATACCTACAGTACAAAGTCAGTCAAACCTGTGAGAATTTTAATTTCTGGTAACGTGAACTAATTATGATAGTATTTATTATTTATTTATCTTTCAATCCGATATTAACGTAATAATTAACTATCAAAATATATTACAATATTATATGATGAAGTCGGCTAAATCTGTCATGCTAATGTTTGCGTGATATAATGTTGATTATGTTGATATGGTAAGATATTTTAAACAATTTATTTTGTTTATAGGACAAAACTGGTACTTTGTAGGTCCTGCCAGCCAGAGGTGAGAGCAGTACTCCATGTAAGGATAAATTCGTTCTCAATTTGTTCTCAAGTCGTGGAGATATCTATCTCTCATCTAAAGCATCTACTTTTAAGCTGTTGACGTGCATCCTTGTGTATTTTTGGGGTTAGCAGATCTGGGTCCTTTAAAAGCGCGCCATATCGCGCTAGATGTTGAAATGGTGAAGCCACTAGCGACATGCGACCGTCTCCGCGTGGAACAAAACTCGCGCGCAAGCACATCGTCGGTGTTTTCATACCGACCTTCGAAGCCTGGATGAGATGAAAGCGAGTCATCTTTCGACTTATGCAGGCAATGATCGGCCACGGTTGTTTATGGGAGTACCTGTGTAAGATCGGACGCAAACCGACGACGGTTTACTACCACTCTGGTGCGAGCCGGGACACTGACTAGCATACGCTAGAGACTATTTAGTCTTCGCTATGTCCAAGCTGACTGCTAGACACAGGATCTGTGTCTAATTTGACGTACTTAATCATTCACCATTACCGCTACGGGCCTTATAGTTAGGCACAAATTTGCGTATGATTTTAACGCAGTCTATATATACATATATGTATATATCTCTGATGAAAACGCACACCGTTTTAGTCAGAGATGACATCATCTCAAAGCGATAAATAGAAATATTCCAATTTGTACTCCAGGTAGTAGAGAAATCTACGAAAAATTCTATCAGCTGGAGAGGATGGATGTACCTATACAGACCCACGACTAATGGTGTATACTATATGTAGACGGCGTTCAAGTTGGAGTTCGGCCCTCTTACGTTGCAGAAGTCAACAGCCTGGGTGGAAGAGGTTGCCTTATGAGGGGCTTTCTCGCTTACCTCAAACCACCCTCTCACCCAGAATTCGGAGGGCAGTTTGAGCATTCCTGTTGAGAAAGTGTACTCCTTTAGCATGGTTATCCAAAGAAAGGTCCTACAGCAATCGTTCTCGTAGTAAAAAACCAAAGTACACTAAACTACTGCAAAACAAGCATCATTTTTTTCGGCGGAAGGTGGCTATTGCGTACCTACCACTGTACTATATAAGTAAAATATAACAATACACAGTATTGTTAATATCATAAGAAAAAATGTGTATTTTCTTTTCGATAATTGTAGGCATATCACAACATAATGTTTTCAGTGTGACCTTATTTCCAATTTGACGACCTTAGAGATAATATAATAGAATCATTCTCAAGATAATATGTAAGTCAAATTCGCGAACGCATGTACTTGTACTATTTACAAACGTATACTTCTATTTTGAAGTAAAAAAAAAAAACAATATTAATGTTTTTCTTTTTACAAAGTCGTACATTTTTAATAATAATAATTAGAGCTGCGATTGTATTGTATAATAGTTTTCTTTACACGTATAATTATTATTGTATTTAATTAAATAAACAAATACATCGAGGTAAGCAAAAATAAAAAGAACTTTCTAACATAGTAGATTCCGTCCGCGACTTAGCCCGCGTGTTGGAAGAGGGAGAAATGGGCCTGGGGTTGCCATATTACTGTACTTTTCAGTAATTGGTGGTAGGGTTTTACAAGACCGTCCGGTTAGGGCCCACTCATCAGATATTTAACCACCAAACAATCAGTGTTGTAGTTGTATTCCCATTTGAAGGGTGAGTGGGCAAAAGGGACAGAACATGATGATGATGTGAGAAAAAGTTGATATTCCTTAAAGCACCATTATCCAGGTGGACCATTTGCTTGCCCATCTATGTATATTATAAAAAAACCTCTGAAAAAATGTAAGCAAATATTCATAATCATCGGTTGAGAGGTTAAGAAGTGACTGCGTTACAAGCAAACATACTAACTTTCGCTTTATAATATTGGTGTTTTGAGCGGTTGTATTCTTCCCTGGTTATTCCATATCAAACATAGAAACAGCCATGTATAGAGTAGTTAGGATTTTAGGTAGGCAGAGAAGCGATGTAATAATATCAATGCTAGAGTCTTACTTAACTGTATAACCAATTTATATAATTGGTAAAAGTCTTTACTTTTTGTTTACATTCTACTGAACTTTCTATTATTTACAAAATATACTTTGAGAATTATTGTAATCAATACATTTCCAAGAAAAGCCTTCAAACAAAAAAGAATTCTGTTGTTTTAAAACTTTGAACGTTATGAGTTTCCGTTGTTCAAAATCAGAACTTTTTATTCTATAGTCAATTAATTAATCCTTGGTTACGTATACGAGACCTCTATAAACTCATTTTTTCAATTAAGCTGGACACAAACGCATTTTCCCCTTCGGCACGTGTGCGCGCCCTCGATTTGTCGCATCCCCTCGGAGTATTGACCTACGAGCCGTACATCAATCTATGAATCATCTTACCAATACACAACAACTTTATTATTTGTTTTATTTTTATTAAAAATCCAAGAATATAAGTTCTGTAAAAAGTGTTAAAGACGTAATTTTTTTGTGCAACAAATTAATAAAGGTCCACGGCTGGACTAAGATCTCCCCTTATTGGCGCCACTCCGACCGATCCTGTGCCATTTGAATCGGTATTACGCTTCAGCCCGCCGTGAATGACGCATGCTTCTTCATTCGATTATATTAAAAACAATTATACGGATGACTCGAATTTGTTTTATTCTTGATATAATTTTTGATTGAATAAAAATGATTTCGTAATTCTGTTTAAAAGCTACGATACCAAAGACATTAGATCATGACACACTTATATTGAGGAGGAGGATTAATAATAAAATCAATGAGGTGTCTTGGTACGATATATTTTGTCTTTGTCACCCGTAAATTACTGCAGAATATTTTTATAAATGTAGCCGTGAAGTGGACCAAGAATAGATCCTTGTGGGACCCCACCCCTACCGGAGCCTGCTCGGGAATCAGAAGAATGAGTAGTAAGTAGTAGAGTATGAAGCCTTTGTAAGAAGTGTTAATCATTCTTCAAATCATACTCAGTCAATGATGAGGTTTATACATATCATGTTTTTCGTCCTAATAATATGGCTTATACATCCTTAAATAAAACTTTACTCGATATTGGCAAGGACTAAAATTTAGTGCTGTATATACAATAGGGATTTAAATTATATCAATTTATACTATCAAAAATCGTTGAGAGAACAACGATAACGAGAACTATCCGACACTGACATTGCTTAAACATTTGATAAAATGTATCAAGAAATAAGTAAAAGAAATTCAAATAAATCGCATATAAAACATGTATCGACTTTATTCTAGTGTTTAGAACGGGCGTGAAAATTTGCATATTATTAATTTACATCGCAACAGCCCCAACAGTTAACAATCTCTGTAATTTGGTCGTTTAGCAGTTGTCTACAACGAAACGATATTGCTCGCTGTTGTTTTGTAATGACTTTGTTCAGTGACGTTGAACAATTCATTCGCGAATGAACTTTAGAGATACTGATAAAGTGTTTCCCTTTTTGAGTCATTCATGTCATATCATTCAATTTAGTTAAAAATATACTTGTTTTTGTTATATACGTAATAATGCTTACAGGGTGTTGAAGTAAATTAATAAAATATATCACCTTGTGTTTGTTGCTGATATCATATTTGTTTTATTTCGGTTTTAAATACGTGCAGTAACATAAGTATCGTATCTATTTTTATCAATAAAAATAAATACTCCTCATCCCCCGTCGTTTTAAATAAAAGTAGTTAGTAGCATATTACTAAATTTGCATATTTTAATTGTAACAGGAGGGAGTCCCAGTGCAAATGTGGTACAAGTGATGTATTTGCATACATCGTCGCGACGCCTTATCGACAAATTCTACTCTATATTATGAAGTCTTCCGATCATCGAACACAAGAGTGAATGTTGAAAAGTTATTGAGTTTTTCTTTAATAAAATGTAATTGTTACTGAAGCAATATAATTCTGTGCAATCTTACGAATATTATAATTGCTAAAATAAAGGTGTGGATGACTGCACATACATAATTGAAATTTGTCCCGCGGCTAGATTTTAGTCTAGTATATGTTTATTATACTCATAAAATGTACCTTACATCTGCATCTCACGAACGAGTGTAGCTGCGGGTGGAAACTAGTACTATATACAATATAAAAGTTGAAGTTAGTATTCGTTGACTTTTATAGCTGTGCTGTGAGTTCGTGCGTGTTTGAATTTTACAAAAAAAAGTAATAAAGTAATTTTGCAGCATAAATAACTCTTTATTAGGTACATCAGCTATCTCTTAGTGCAAGTCCCGTCAATCGTTCCAGACCAAACATACATACAGACAGACAGACAAAAATAGGAAACAATGTTTAGTATATGTAACACTTTTTGCTAATTGTATACGCATTTATATAGACACTTATAAATTTCATTTTTATTACTTCATGTGTATGATTTAGAAAAAAGACAAACTAGTCGGTCCTTGCTGGTTCCTTTCGGTACAATCTATCTAAACTCAGAACCGATCAATTGTATTGTGTTTTTACTCAAAGTAAGGCTTTGTGCAAACTCGTCTTGGTAGGTGCGGGTCGTCAGTTATTATACTGAGAATAATCAATACTTTGTATTATGCTATTTCTGATTGATCGCAGTTCGTGTTATTGCAGACACATGAGTTACATAACATACCGTGAAGAAAATATATATAACAGTATATTATATGTGGAATGTTTAGACTTTATTTAGACTTATTCTATGGGCAGTTCCTTTCATCATTAGTTGTCTCATTTGTCTTTTGCCTGCATATCCTACTTATATACATAAAAGGCAAGTTTTTAATCACTGCGATGTGAAATACTGAAAAGTTTGCTGTACGAATTATTTATTATTCATTAGTCATGTCTGCGAAGGGTCTGTAGACTGCGTAGTAATTGCCGCGTCTCAGACGCATTCATGGTCTTGGTACAATATAGTTTTAACATATACAATACAATATCTTCTTATACAACACAGCATTAATATTTTTAGTTATTGAGTATATCGTATAAGAGTCTTTACACTGGTAAAGTAAAGTGAAAGTCAGAAATTGCCCTCTGCTGGGCAACGCCCTTAAAGATGTTTAAAGCTTAGTCGAAATTTTTAATCTAAGGCGAGTTGGTTGTTATGCACATGTGGCACCAATGCAGGCTTTTTAATAATGTGTTCCATTAATTCTCAGGAAAATCAATCAATTATAGTTATGAATTGAGCTCATGAAAAATAATTCTGCCTTCCACGGATTTGAAGTTGCAATCGTCTGTTAGGACGCACGAGTGTAGAATACGTATAGCACTTTGACTTTCTTGAAAGACAAAGAATAAGAACGATTCAAATATACACAAAATTAGTTTGGGATAATCTTCATACTTTACGAAATAGTTACTTTGAAATAAAATAATTTGTTTTGTCTGGTATTGTAATGTTGAGCACACGACGGTCGCCTACGTATGATAGAGTAGACGACTGTCTGGCGCATTCGGTAGCGACCAAGTCTTCAGAACTAAGTATCTCAAGTAAGATTCAGACGTATCTTTTAAAATTAAAAATATGAATACTTATTAATGCAGATTATAAAAAAAAATACTTATTAGTTTATTTATTTATTTAAAATTCTTTATTGACCAACAACATAAGTTGTGACAAAAGGCGGACTTAATGCCTGAAGGCATTCTCTACCAGTCAACCTTTAGGCCAAACAGAAAGTCATGAAGGCGGTAACAATAAATTTTATAATAAATACGATAGTAATAATAATAAAACAAGAACATAGATAAAATATTGTATATATGCATAAGAATACACATTTATAATTATATATACATACATGATATAAAATAACAGAGTCGTAATAGAAATTATAAAAACACAGCGTAGTGAGAAAAAAAGAGAAAATTAAGAGAGGTTTTTAATAAGATGATCCTGTAAACGACGCTTGAAGAATGTCTTAGTAGGAGCCTTTCTAATTTCTACCGGAAGTTTATTCCATAATCTGACAGCTTGGACAGAGAAAGCGTTAGTTACGAAACCAGAGAAGTGACAGGGAAAAGAGAGAATGAGAGAATCAATAAAGCGTAGCTGTCGATCGTGATTGTCAGAGAGAAATTTGAATTTATCTTTTAAGTAATCAGGGGAAAGAGGGTCAAAAAGAATAGAAAAAAGAGTACACAGTAGCCGTAAATCCCTGCGTTGGCGGATAGGGAGCCATTTGAGTTCGGCTCGACAATGGGAAATGTGGTCGAATTTTCGAAGGCAGAAGATGAAACGCAGGGAATTATTTATGAGGCGATCGAGTTTATTTAAAAAAAATTCATTGAGATCGACATAACACACATCAGCGTAATCGATGATCGGATATATAAGGGCTTAGCAAAACTTTGGTTTTAATAGGGAGAAAATTTCTAAATCTATTGAGACACCTTAAGGTAGCAGTGACAGAGCGACTAACTTCATTAATGTGCACCTTCCAGCTCAAAGTTGAATCAATGTGCAGTCCGAGATCTTTAACATTTTGAGAGTAAGGTATGATATTGTTATTAAACACGATATTTGGCAAAGAAGAAATATCGCACTTGGAAATGATACGCGAACTACCAACAATGATCGCCTGACACTTAGCTGGATTTACCATGATACCATATTTATTAGACCAGTTATATATATAAGTAAGGTTTCGATTAATTTTATTTACAGCTGAATCGATATCCTCTAACTTAGTATGAATATAGAGTTGCAGATCATCGGCGTAGAAATGGTAAGAACAGTCGATGTTATAAGTAAGAAAATTTATAAAAATAGAAAAAATAATAGGAGAAAGGATGCCACCCTGCGGCACACCAGCAGATAGATCAAGCCACCCGGAATGAGATTGATCCAGCCTGACCGCTTGCTGGCGGCCGCGAAGATATGAGGAGAACCAGTCCAGAGCTGATGAAGAAAAGTTTAAATACTTAAAAATGGCAAGAACAATATCATGATCAACCAAGTTAAACGCGTTAGAAAAATCAATAAGGACCAGTATGGTGATCAATCTATTCTCCATACCAATCCGAATATCCTCAGTTACTTTGAGAAGAGCAGTAGCTGTACTATGGCCTGGTCGAAAACCTGACTGATATGAGCTGAGAATATTATTGTTATAAACAAAGGAAGAAACTTGTTGGTAAATACTTAATTCTAAGACTTTTGACAAGAAAGGAAGAATGGAAATGGGTCTGTAGTGATCTAACTGGGAGGGGTTGGACACTTTAGGAAGAGGAATAACATAAGCTCTACGCCATAGTACAGTGAACTCTCCTGATGAAATAGAAAAATTTACAATGTGAGTTATAGCTGGCAGTATATAGTCTAGAATAGATGTTATCATGTATCGATTAATGCCATCAACACCAGTAGCATTAGAAGAGATTGACAGTATAATTTTACGAATTTCTTCATCAGACACTGGAGAAAGGACGAAGTCGTTAAAAGAAGGAGAGGCCATGGATTCAATTTCTGAAATAGTACGTAATTTAATATTAGGACATAATAGAGTACAAGAAGAAAAATGTGAGTTTAAACTATCAGGAGACCATGAAGGCAAAGAAAAATTATTGTTACGCTTATTTATGCCTAATGTTTGTAGAAATTTCCATATTGAGGCCGGAGACGAGTTACTTACGTTAATATGACAATAGTGGCGTTTGGCTGTTCTTACCATTAAGTTACACCGGTTGCGTGCAGCCTTATATAACTCCCAATTTTCTTTGCACCTGTCATGTTTATATTTGCGGAAAGCACGATCACGATGAGACATAGCCATACGCACCCCTTTGGTAATCCAAGGAGCGGGCGGTCTTCTTATCTTGACAGGACTCATTGGTGCATGTTTATCAAAAAGTGATGAAATGGATGTATTGAAGTGAGAAACTTTATCATTAATTGTTGATGAATTATACACCAAAGACATGTCAAGCGATACTGCATCATTTTTTAGGTTTTCTAAGTTAATTTTAGCAAGATTGCGCATCCACACTGTAGGAGGTTTAATTTTAGGAGGCTTAAGCTTGTAGGATACATATAAAAGATCGTGACGAGAGAATCCGGGAGCTGATAATTGACCATATTTAATGACATCATTTGTTGAGGAGACTATGATAACATCCAACCAAGTATCAGGCGAGTCAAAGTTATGATGTGTAGCTCCAGAAGGGAGAATGTTGAAATTAATAGAATTTAAGAGACTAGAAAGTTTTAAAGAACGTGGTGTCATTTTTAATATATCTGTATTCAGATCACCCATGATTACATGATGTGTGTAATCCGATGAAAGGGACTCAAGGACAGATTCAAGTGAAGAGAAATAGTCAACAGCAGGAGGGCAATAAATAACTCCAAGAACCACTTTCACACCCCTGAGACGGATTTCAATGAATAAAAATTCAGCAGAGAACGAGAATGAAGAAGGAGATGAAAAAAGAATATTATAGGGAATCTCAGAGCGTAGGTAAACAGGGGCATTGGAAAAGGCTTCAAGAAAATCAAAAAAATGAGAAGGTAAGCTTTGAGCGTTAATATGACATACGTTAAAAAGGTGAGGAGAATTGAGAAAAGAACTACTAAGCAAGTACCCTAGCGTTTCAGGAACACGGAAAGAATCATCGTCTACGTCAGAGGAACAACTACTACTACATGCTGATAAAAATATATCATCATCTGTAGTGGACATAATTTTACAATTTTAATTGTAAGTTTCGAAAAATTGAATACAATATATAAAAATTTATAATTTATAATTATAGTTACTGTAGTTAAAAAAAAACCAATTCAAAAATCGAACCGTGCAATGAAAAGGGTTTTTTGTTTAAAAAGTTTGGAATAAAAGAGGTACTAATATAATGTTATTTAAATATTGTGTCTTTTTATGTTTTCACCATTTAAAATAATTTGACATATTTTTTATAAAGATATTCGTATGAATATTATAGTTTTATGCACCTGTAATCTGAGTTAAAATAAACCCATCCCGGGAAAAAAGAGTTCCCAGGGGATATTAAATAAATCTGTACCCCCTTTTTTTTATTTATTTAAAATACAACATCCACAGGCTCGCAGATGCCCGTGCCTTTTTTTTACATTTTATATTCAATTACATTTTGGCGTTTTATATTTATACTAAACATCAGCAGATCTTCGCTGGAAATCATTTTTGTCGTCTTCTTGGGAGACGTGGCCCACACTGATTTTTTTTTTTTTTTTTTATTTATTATTAAATAATATATACTAATGTATAATAAATAATATATAAACTATAATAAATAATATATAAATAATATATAGCAGTATATGTGTTCGAATTACTACAATCCAGCGGGTCCTGGTCCGCGTTTGATCAGAGAGAGCACGGCCTCGGCGACTCTGATGTCGCGTTTATGTATAGATGTCTTGAGGCTGTGCTCTAGGATGGTCCTTTCTGAAGCAGCCGCCGCTCGGCCGATGAATCTGCCGATAGCTTCGTCCGAATCGTCCGTGTAGTAGACACAGGTGTTAGTGTGTCTAGTAATTGCCACAACTGCGTGAGGAACACTTTCGTGAATACGGAGCCTCACATTTTTCGACTGGACTATGATAACGTCGCCGTAGGTCTGTCCCTGAGATTCGTGGATGGTCATGACGCCTGATCCTTCTCCTTTTCCATATCCCTGGTCCATCAGGAGTTTCTTTTCCTCCTGCGTATGGACCAGATATAGGGTTTCGGTTTGGTCGGATGGTATGTTGGCGTCAGTGAATCTCTTCATTTTGAGGGAGTGGATTATAGAGCTTGCAGAGTAGATGGTACGGTAAACCTCACTAATGGCGTATGCGACGTCCAGGGGGTTTCGGTGCATACAGGATAACTCGCGGGTGATGTTTGTTGTCAGGCTTGGCCGGCAGTACCTCATTTCGAACAGATTTTCTCTGTCGATATAAGGCAACTGGTTGATGTCTCCGATAAGGACCACCTCACTAGCTCCAGACAGCTGTGCCGCCATTACTATGGCTCCGAAGTGGTTCATGAGGGCTTCGTCGACCGTCAGTCGGTTGCACTTTGTGCTCTTGTTGAACCCGTTTACTAGCACGGATGCCATAGTTCGTATCCTTGATTTAGCTTTTTCGCCAAATCGGCGAGTAAGTTGTTCTTTCAGATCTTTGGCGGCTTCGATTGTTGAGGTGATTACCACTTCGTTATCCTCATCAAAATTCCTGACAATGTGAGTCGTCTTTCCGCATCCTGGTACCCCGTTTATCCACGATATCTGTGGCAGCTCCCAACCCACAAGAGGTGCGTCGACGCCCGGACCTTCTGAGACGGACTTTGCCATCACGAGTATCCTGTCGTCTAGCATTACTCTCGTGCATCTGGCCACTACTACCACTGGGTCTCCTGTTTGTATCAAGAATCTAGGGAATGCGTCTTTTCGTCCCTCCGCATCAACCAGGCCAACGAATCCATCTACAGCGCTGTAGGCTGCCATGTACCGCCCCGACATTTTCCCATTGATAACTTGGGATGTGTCGTTGTTGTATATGGCCGCCCCGGCTTCTTCGAGCTCCACCTCCAGCAGCTTTTCGTTACCGCGTCGGTAGGTCTGCATGATCTTTTTACAGGTGGCTAAGTGGACCTCGCGGGTGGCCGTCACAATAGCCCGGAACTCTAGGAAAGCATTCCTACGCTGGTTTCAGCTTTGGTGGTATTACTTGACCCTTATCGGCCCTTGTTAGGTGGGCGCGAGTAGTTTTGGGCTTTTCCGGATGTTTGACCATTAGAAATTCCCTCATTGCCTTCGCCTGTCAACTCGGTGATCCCGACGGGCCAGGGTCTGATTGAGGTGAGGGCGACGTCTTGTTCTTTGGAGATACCAGATTGCGGATTAAACATGTCACCACCGCCACTGTGGGTACAGGACTCGGCCGTCTGTCCCGAGGGCTCTTCGGGGCCTGGGCTGTTCTCTGCGCCGCTATTTTTAACTGCAAGCGCTCAGATCCGCTTAATTGGGACTCGATGGTGGCCGGCTTTGTGGTAGGGAAAGGTGTTGTGACCTCTGGTTTCAGGAAACTCAGGTTTTCTCCCCTATCCTCATATACGATGACCTCGTGTTGTTTCGAGGCTAACAGGCAGCCATAGCGGACTGCAATGTCACCTGTTTGAAAGCCGATTCTCATGGCGTCAACGCTTATCGTACATGGGTTCCCTCCATGGTCCAACTCACCCAACCTCGAGAGCATTTCGCACGCCATTACAAAGGAGGCTTTCTCTTCCCGTTCGAAGAGTGCGACCACTTTGTTTCGTAGTCGCATCAGTCGACAGGTCAAGGCACCCGGCATTTGGATTGTTAGCGCGTCGATGGTGGTGCGTTTAATGCTCACTTTTGAAGTGCTCCCTTTAATGAGTAAGGCTACTCCAGGAGATACTATCAAGCGATCTGAGCCTTCCGGGCGACATAATCCAATGCCCACCATCTCTGTATCTAAACTCATAAAGAGAGCCACTCCTTTAATTTTGATGCCCGGTGTACCGCGTTCACCCACGTTTTGCAACAGTTCTGTGAACGCAGTGTATTGAGTGGGTTGGTTGGACGTGGTGGGCTGGTCTCCCTTTACGAGCAATCCCCGAAGAGTATTTGGTAGAGCCTGTAGCTTCTGTCTAAGGGTGTTGGTGGCCCGGGTCTGGATTGGCTGGGAAGTCAACAATAAGTTTGTAGTGATAGTGTTGTGCTGTGTGTTTTGTGACGTGGTCTGTGCTGGTGAGAGCGTTGTGTTTTGAGTTTGTGGTTGTGGGGGGGTTAAAGATGATGTAGCTGACGAACTATTTCTTTTTGCGGCTACTTGGGCGGCTTTTCTGGCGAATGCGAGGAACGGTGTTCTTGTGGTCTCCTTCTCCAAGATGGTTTGGAGAGAGGACTGGTCTAGTCTGGTTTGGATCTTAATTTCTAGTTCCAGTCTTTCTATACCGAATCTTGGGCATTCTAAAATTATGTGGAGGATGGTTTCCTTGCATTCGGGGTCGCAGACGCAAGAAGGGCTATCTTTGATTTTAAATCGATGGAGGTACGCCGCGAATCCCCCATGACCGGTCAGAATTTGAGTGTCGACTGGTGTTAGTACCGATTTTCTTACCAATTTGTTGGCTTTCTTTATGTCTGGTAAGAATAGTTTAGTGACTGCTCCGGTTTGTGAGGATTCGTATCGCAACTGCCACCTCTTGACAGTCTCCTCTCGTATCTGCCTTCTGACATACGATATTGGGACTTTATCGTAGTCAGGTGCCGTCTTTTTTGTGAGAGCCGCTTTTTTGGCTAACTCATCCGCTCTTTCATTGCCCGGCGTTCCTACGTGGGCCCTTAACCAGAAAAACCGAACAGTTCTTCCCTCCTCTTGGATTTCTCGTATGCACTCCTTTATGTCAAGGGCCAAGGGATGTGTTACCGATGGACACCTTAGTAGGTCAAGCGAGGATCTTGAGTCACTCAAGATGTTGGTAGAGCGGTACTTCGATTTCTTGACCATTTTGATAGCTCTGAGGAGTGCATACATTTCCGATTGGAAGACTGTGTTGTGCGGTTCCAGACGGAACGTGGAGTATCTGGATTCTGTTCCTTGATCCCACCATGTTAGAGCAGCACCTACTTTTCCGTCTATCTTGCTGCCATCGGTGAAGATAAGGGGGCCAACTATATAATGTTTTTCAAGGGCTTGTGAGTCCAGGCTCTCCAAGCGCACATACTCAGTTGTTTCGAGTAACGATGGGTGGGGGTTTTGCAAAGGACCCACCCTGCGCTCCAGTTCGCGTCCAGGATGTAGGAGTTCCACGCAGTAGCCTTTTTTTATCTTGAATAGGGTGGCAGCCTCTCGGACGCGGAGGTCAAGGGGGAGTAGTCCTGCTAGGGCTAGGGCCGATGTGAGAGATACTGTTCTGTACGCCTTGCATATCTTTAAGGCGAAGCCTCTTTGGAGCGAGTTGAGCTTATTCTTTAACGTCAACTTCTCTGCTGCAGGAGACCATACGCTAGCCGCATACAGGACAATAGGCTCTATAACTGCCATGTAGATGGTTCTCACTATTTCTCCATTGAGACCAATCTGTACCCCTTATCAAATGACTACATGCAGTAGCAGAGGAAATAAGGACACTGGTATCAGTCATTGGAAAGTTTCCTTTCTCACTCCCACATCTAATAAATAGTGTATCTCTTAAATCTTATATAAGTTACTGATAACATCTGCCAGTATTAAAAAGTATTTGAGAAAGTTTATATAACGTCTTGTTATTCTAAGCTATTAATAATTACTCGATAAAGGAGCATGTTAAAAAACAATCTGTATACAAATAGTAAAGTTACACAGTTTTATATAACAGTTTTCTTTTTTAAACAACAGTAGGCAGAACTCGTATTGTTGTGTTGCGGTTTGAAGAGTGAGTGAGCCAGAGTAACTACAGGCACAAGGGACATAGCATCTTAGTTCCCAAGGTTGGTGGCGCATTGACGATGTTAGGAATAGTTAATAATTCTTACAGCATCATTGTCTATGAGTGATGGTGACTACTTACCATCAGGTGGCCCAGATGCTCGTCCGAAAAACTATTGCATAAAAAAAAGAACGACTCTGTTATATGTATTAATTTATTCGGTTCGTATATACTAAGTAATCGTGTATATAAATAGTATTTAAGAGTAGATATTTTCAATCATCAATAAGTTTCTATAAAAAATACAATTTTATTAATAGTAATTGCAGTTTTAAATTACAAATGCGATCATTTCTTTGTTTTCTTATTTTAATCATGTACAATGTACATATTCGTTTTTATTATCAGACTCCTTAGGTATAAATATAATCCAATCATCGCTTAATATGGCGTTAGGACGCCTCTTCATAAACAAAGAGGTTAAGTGCGCCATAAATAAATATAGTCTCCCTTCTTTACCTTCCTTACATTTCGGTTTAGGCTATTTTCGTCGACCAATATCTATGATTTGACGAGAATCGAGAGGAAATTGTGAGCGCGTGGCAGCAACACGGTCATATTTATTTTAAGCTCTAGACTCTAGTGTTAGAACGTTCGGAAATCAGTTAGTACAATATCTGAAATAGATATATGTAATCCACATTTATAGAACATTCAGGGAATATGATTTATAGTTTTTGTATACTACAGGAAAATGTAAACGTTTTGTGTGATGTAATCCTTTAAAAAGTACTTATTACATCTATACTAATGTTATAAATGCAAAAGTAACTCTGTATGTGTCTGTTTGTTCCTCCACGTCCAAACTATGATCAAGCAAACTAGAACTCCGAAACCTTCCTTGGACTTCAAGCTCATCTTTTAATGCCTTACCTTATTACCAACCTCTAAAACTCGAGTGAATCCGCAGGCAACAACTATTAAGTTATGATTACTTTAAATATACGCGAACTGTGATGACCGAAATGAAATATATATGTGATAAAATATATTTTAGTAGTAGCAGCGCCACCTATTGGTGGATGGCAAATACATAACTTAATTACTTTTCTTATTATATGGGCAAGTTGTTCTATTGGTTTATAGCTGTTAACTATCTTGTTAATGACAGTTGTTTTTAATATTAATACCTTATTGAAATATATTTAATAAAGACTAGATACATAGTATCAAATATTAAACGCATGTACTCGTTCCGATTATGTTTATGACATATTATGTAGAATTACCAGTTCGTTATTCGTTAGTTAGTTTATTTGAGTAAGTTACGTCGTTCTGTCATATAGAATGCCGTAGATATTGTATTTATTATCAGGACTATTCCCAGTAAACTGAGACGTCAAACATCAGACAAAAATGTAAAGTAATAGGTGAATTAAGGGCACCTTCGAAATATACTTAAGATAATGTAATCTTTATACGCAAGAATATACAAAAACAATCTGTAAAAACGGATACAAATACTATTAATACAATAAATATAAATAAACTTGTAACCCCAGCTTTCTGCTTCCTTGTGGTACAGAGAACGTCTTTAGGCAATGGTATATGTATACAATACCGAGTAATATATTCAATTTATCATGTATATAAAATATTAAATATTAAAGTTTATTAAGACTAAATAATTAATAGTTCTTTTCAGTAAGGTAATACTTTTTTTGTAGTAATGGTTGAATAATAATTGTTAATAACAGCATTGTAAATTTGAAAAGAGCAACTATGCTAGTTTCTCGCTGTTTTTTCTCGGTAGAGGCTGCTTTAAGAAACTGTGGTAAATCTAAATATTGACAATTCAATAAGCATTTATTGTAAAGTTTACTTGATAAAATAAATTTGATTTGATTGGATTTTACAAATAGATATGTAGTTTCAACTCAATTCCTTTTGTAATATTTATGCTCGCAAAAATATAGAACAAATGTAAAATATTTCTTAGACTGGAAAAAATCTATAAAAGACCTAAACAAATTGATTATAATAATAAATAAATTTATAAAAGAAGAATACCTTACAAAGATTTTTTTTACTTAACAACGCCATCTTTTTGCGAGATTACGTAACTAATAAGGACAATGCAAGTTATACAAAAATAAATTATTAGTTTTATTAATAAATTAAACGACATTATTTCATTAATTCACATTATTTATATTAAATTATTATTATTATTTATTAATTCAGATTCAGATTAGTATGAAACAAAATCAAAACATGTTGAATACACATATAAATATATTTTAGTAAATGTTAAGGAATCAAGTAAATAATAACATAAAACGTTTGAATTTTACTAAAGGGGATCAGGTACGGAAAACGCGAGACTTTTAGCATAAGTAGGTCGTACAACGACCGATACACTATGACCTTAGAATCTAGTGGGAATTTCCGCACGTCGGCGAGAAAAATCATCAAAGGAAAAGGGCGGGGAAGGTCTCGTGTAACTGGATGAGGAAAGTTGTACGCGTTCATAACTTATTCACACTACAATGCCTGCACTACGATTTACGAAACAAAATAAAATATCAAATGCTAAGTAATGTTCTAACAGAGAAAATTATATGCATCCAGGAGAGCAAGTAGAAAAGTTAGAAGTTCTTCAATTTGTAATTTAAAATAGGTTTTTATTTTCATTTCAATCTAGAACTCATTTTAATTTAATATTTACTTTATTTATATAACATTTTTGGTACCTACAAATTTTAACTTAATACCTATTTAGTACTTCGAAGAAAATCCAGTTATTTCTGTCATCTGTATAATCAACCCCTGGTTATATAACCAGAGAAAACATTTTTACCACAAAAACAATATATTTATTTTATGTGCACATGATATTATTAGCAAATCCAAATTACAGATTCGTAGACCACCCATATACCGTTAGATGTGCAATGTGGTTAACAATGATCAGCATCTGGTCGGTTTTATACGCGTTATAAATCAGACGAGGGAACGCCAAAAAATATCTATTAACGAAGTGTCGAACTGGGTCGGTCTGCGTGCTTATTCTGTTTTATCGATTTTCATTTGACGAATCTGGTACACATTTTCAATAGAACACGATCGTCGTTGTAAATATCAATATTTATAATAAATTAATTTATGAAATCAATACAATCTATTCTACATCTCCTAATTATTTTTTGTTATTTTCGACATACACTTTTTAGGCAAGAATGTCATGAGTACAATGAAAAGGTAAGTTTAGCGATAATATATTGTACATTTAAAAAATAATGATGCCTGGAATGAGTTCTTCTACAATGCAATCCTTAAAACTATTTAATGTTTTAAAAATTCAGCGCAAATTCGACATGATGCGTTTACGAGCTCTAGGAATTATTTCGAATAGGCCGTTAGCGTACGTCAGACCAAGCTAAATTGAACGGGCTGTAAATTAAAGTACGTGCTGTGTAAATCAATGGAAGATTTACACCTCGGCTCTGAGAATATGTAAACAAAGTCAAAAACAGTGGTGACTAGCCGATTCGAAAAATAATCACGTTGAATTTAAATGAGTATGAATATCGATGTCTAAATAGGTAATTAAGAGTAGCTTTGGTACGTTAACACACAAGTATTTATACTAAATGCGATATTTGATGAAATATTTAATACTTTTTTATGGTATTGGTTGGCGGACGGGCATATGGGCTACCTGATGGTAAGTGGTCACCTTCACCCATAGACAATGACGCTGTAAGAAATATTAACTATTCCTTACATCGTCAATGTACCACCAACCTTGGGAACTAAGATGCTATGTCCCTTGTGCGTGTAGTTACACTGACTCACTCATCCTTCAAATCGGAACACAACAATACTGTGTACTGTTATTTGGCGGAAGAATGACTGATGAGTGGGTGGTACTTACCCAGACGGGCTTGCACAAAGCCCTACCACCAAGTAAAGGCTTTTGTTTTATTTAAAAATAAAAATTGTAACATTTTCAATTAAACAGGCCACTATTTGTCTATAAACTGCAGAACACCGCTTCTGTTTCTGAGGTTAGACGTTTGGTTGTTTTTTTTTTTCAGGCCATGAGTTAACTTTGCTTGCCATATTCATTATATGGTATCTGAAGCTTATCAAATGCTAGGGTTTATTCTAAGATTGCTTAAGAAGTTTAAAATAGCTTCAACCTTATTTTAACATTAAATGCTTTACAGTTCGGAATCCTTATTACAAAACGATTATAAATAAAATTGAAAAATATTCAGTCTTTTTTTTAAACATCGTCGATTTAAAGGTGACTTTTCCGACAGTTCAAACAATAAAGATATCTTTAGTATCCTATAATAAGTAATAGTGTAAGGAACATCGAATCATAGTGGGCCGTTCCTGGTGTAAAGAATGGTTAACACCTCTTATGGTATCAATATCTACGAGTGTTAGTAACGGCTTACCATGAAGGCCCTCATTTGATTTTCTGCCTTTTATTCTTACTCTTCACCCCGTTCTGCAACCGCGATGGAAAATGCACCAAACCTTCTTCGGAAGTGAAATGGCTTAGCTGGTATAAATTTAAGATAAATATTCTTTAATTCATAACTCACACTAAATTTAGCAAATGATTATTTATAGTAATATTGAGTAACTCCAGAATATTTTTTTTATATACATAAAAAAAAGCGTTTTAATGAAAATCTTTTAATTTGTTTTGATTCGTTGGAGTGATGGGAGACTAATAAAAATTTAAAGTAATAAAAGCTTTTATAAATTGTGATCTTTGGTATAAAATAAAAATTTTGATTAATCTGCTTCCGGCACGGATTTAAGTATATACGTATACAGTGCGCCCTAGAGCTATTTGATAATGGCACCCTTTTTCTTTGTATTCGTAAGATCGGACGAACATTACATTTATACTTATAATTAATAATATGAAAAAGGTTAAATTAAACGAATAGATAAAGTTTAATATCATCATTAGCTATTTATAATTTGATTATAATTAGAATTATTAAATAAAAATAAATTGTTTAAAAAAATGGCATCAAGTCTTATGTATCAAACAAACAAACAATTAGTTTCTACAAAAACATTTTTATGTTTAAAAATAGGTAGGTATTATTCTTTCGTAACGTAGATAAATACTTTAAATGCGATTGAAGCAACTAAAAGCTATTAGGAAAAATAGTGCGTCACACGTTGCTCGTATCTGCATGAAACACTGAAACGTAAAAAGCAACCCAGTGGGTGTCCTCGTTACACTAAAATCAATTAAACCCGATTCAAAATCCAATAACATCTAAAATTACTAAAATAAAAGAAAACAAATCCAATACTAGAATAACACGGTAAGTTTACGAAGCCGACAATAAGATAAACATGGTCCAGAAATAACGGTCAAGGAATTTCGATTGCTATCGCTGTATCTATTTAGTTTGTTTTTGAGGATACAGATAATGCGTGATTTCTTAAAGATTGCTAAATAGCTGCGAGTGAATAATATCAATTCAATGATTAACTCTTTATTATTTGTAAAGTATAGTTAATTTAAAAATTTATTGCAAAATTTATATAATAATAAGAACATGCATCAACTAATATTATAAAACTAAAAATATTATTGTTACAATATTATTTTTAGCTAATTACATCGATGAGAATATTTAGTACTACTCATCACAAGATGGCAGTAGTAGTAGTAACTAAAATATCTGTTACACAATTTAACGGAAACATTTTTTATCATCGTTATGTAGTTAGCGATTAATAGTACTACGTTGTATAATATTTTTACTTGTCCGTTTTAATCAATATATTTATATTTTTAATTAATCATAAATTTGATTATACTAAC
Organism: Vanessa cardui; assembly: GCF_905220365.1. Classification (NCBI taxonomy): domain Eukaryota; kingdom Metazoa; phylum Arthropoda; class Insecta; order Lepidoptera; family Nymphalidae; genus Vanessa; species Vanessa cardui. The sequence goes on from NC_061131.1 coordinate 6,783,560, forward strand.
GGGATCTTCGACACGTTATTAATAAAAAAATTACATAAAAGTGCGATGAGTAATGTATAATTAGTATGGTGCTTAAATATCATTGAATTCGGTGGCGACTGAATATATGGTCTCGATTAAGTGCAATAAATTATTAAGAAAATTAGCTGTTATGATGGAAGAGTTAAACGGCGAGCCGAAGAAAACATTTGTCAAGTACCATACGGCGGCTAATTTGTGATCATCGCGTGTAAAGTTGAAGAGTCACCTGGCGGCATACGTCATACGAACAGCGCATGCTATTTTTATTTTGGTATTATTCTGCCTACTTACAACTGCCAACACTCCACTTGCCGCTATAAAAAGCCAATATCAACTTTAACGTAGTTGAGATTGCCCGCATTATCTCATGATTATCGCGTGTCAAAACATCGCCACGCTCGCGATACTTCGCATGTAATCTGATAAACGATGTACGCTGCACGCTTCGCGCTTTTATGTCGTCCCTTTCTTACGTATACTTTTCCTAGTACGCCATCTCGTTCTATAGGTCATCCATTTCATTCATGCGCGGTACACCTCGGCGGGCGCGCTGTTTACAGACACAAACAAACTGTACACTGCAAACCGCTTAGCTTTAAGTACGAGACCGTGAAAGTGATATTGTCAAATGTTTCCGTCTCGCTCTAAAATCCGAGCTTCTAGTTCATGAAGCACCGATAGATGTCGCTAGAGGTACCGTTTTGTAGCTAATGTGATATAAATGTCACAATAAATTCGGGCGCGACGTTGCCGGACTTCGCCACCCGATGCGGTGGCGGGCGCAAGTTTATGAGCGGCAACATTACTTTAGAATCAGTGAAGATGTTATGGCAAGGGTACAGAGGTTAAATTGGGTTAAGCGGATGGCACGTATAAGTTTGCAGGTGTATGTGAGCGTCACGTAACGTAACGAGCGTGGTACACACAGTCACACACGCATGCGAGCTGTCAGTAGCTAATGCGAGCGAATAGCGATGCGCTGTGATCGCTTATTGTGGCGCAGCGTGTCCACGCGGGTTATAGCATTTAATTCAATTTAGTAATTGATACGTTTGTCTGTTCACTTTACTGCCTTGTAATGGCCTTTATTAATTCTAATAAATATGATTATTTTAGTCAATTAACTTCTAATATTTATTCAATTATGTTTTTTTATTCCTAACGAATAATATGCGAAATGATAAAAATACCCTCATAATATGGTCACAATAATCCACGCAATCGTTGACTTTTTGTTGATATTCTATATTTAATTTTTATTAATAAAAAGTTAATTCAATAATACCTCAATTCTAAATCTTAATTCAGTGTTCTTTTTTAAAGCCTTTTTTAGGTGCAGTTGATAATATAATTTGCATAATTAAGAGTAATCAAAACCAAATAAGAGCGAAATTGTCAAACTGACATGTGCCTAAACATGGTAATTCACGCTCCGCATTCTTCGATACACCGTCGGAACCGTTGCGGCTTACACACTTACAAAACATATTCTCATTGCCTTAATACTTGTCTCAATCTACCCTAATTATACTTTAAAACACCAGCGTTAAGACTCAAAATCCCGTTATTATACCATTCGATGTTTCACTTCTGTATTCACGCACACATACATCGTGCATGTGTACGATAGTGGACATGTTGTGTACATTGTGACGCATATTGTACCTACTGTTTTAAATGAAATGTGTAGCTTTCACGAGGCACACAACTGTACTTTAATGTTTTATCAATTTTATGGTATCATAACTTGAACCATATTTATATGTAAACAGAGTCGATTTTCGAACTGACGATTCACGCTACGATTGTGGTCTTTCGCTACTGAGAAGGACACAGTTGTTGGTAAATGCGTGACCTGTTATTGTGTGTATTAGGTTACTTTAATCACAATTTGGAGTGGGCCGCGATATGGCTTTGGAAGTGACGACCTAGCAACAGGGTTAAATTGAATTGTTTTATTGACTTGCTTAATACGATAGATTTGTTTTTATTTGAAATACTTATTACCAATTTTTTTTCGTAAAATTTCATGGGTAAAGTAATCATGATAGATGGTATTGTAATTTTATTAATAATAATAATCTAAAATAAATATTGCGATGATATATCATTTGAAAGCTCAATGATACTGAAAAGAAAATATGTATGCAAAAAGTATAAGAATTCGAAATACTGGTACGATCTTTAAAGAGTATGGTTGCTTTGTGTGGCCTGACCGGCTGGCGTTGGTAAGCGGCGGCCAAGTAAATTAGAGAAAGACCGAGTTGTAACTAAGAGTTGCACTGACACTAAGGTATGTATAATATGGATATTCCTTACAAATATACAGAATAATTCTTGGTTTATAATAAAATATAGTGTGACAAAGAAAGCAATTACAAGAATAGTAATAATACTTTAGTGTTTATGGAATTGTAATCGGTTACGAGTATGCAATAAAACTTGAAACGAAATGGTTTTCTCCTTTTTAATCTGTGTTCAAGAAAATACCCAATCGATTTACTACATAGCAATTGTTTGAAAATATAATTGATTTATAAATATGCTTATTGCCTTTATTGGTTAAAGAACGACAAACGAAAATGTTCTTGCTTATTAAATGTAAAACTAACTTTATTATAAAATAAATATTAAATAATAAAAATATCAATGCTTTTATCTTTGATCATCTTAAAATAAATATTATCACTTGAAATCAGTTTAATCAGTTTTAGCTAAGCATTTAGCCTTTTTCAAACACACACTAGCTCAAAATAAAAAGCACACAAGAGCGCAGAGATAAGGTAGAACATTTTGTCCCATGTGAGAACCATTGCGGTTTTATTAAATACTTACTATACTAGTTATCGTTATCCCAGTTTCGCTCTCGTTTCGGAGGCTGGTTCACTGGTCACTGGTCACACACAAAAAATATATTATGGAGTTTCTTCCTTGGAGTTAAAGCTCGCGTAAAAGAGTAACAAAACAGACGGACAAACCGAGTTCCTTTTACATTTACAGTATCATTGTATATTAAAACCAAGTTAAAACTCACGATACATGGAATTATACATAACTTATTTTGAAACATGTATACTAATTTGAGTCCACAATGCAAGTAATTATCGTAAATCATCTATAGTCTATGACAATATTATAAAGATGTAAAATGGATTTGTTTGTATGTGTGAGATAATCTCCGGAACTAATGATCCAATTTTTGTACATCGTTAGAAAGCTACATCACTCCTGAGTGCTACAGAAAATAAATTTTATCTTTATCAAACTATTTTCTTTCATTAATCAGCTGTACCCTTACTTGCGAAGCCAGCACTAGTCGCTAGTAATATAATATAATAATAAATAAATTTATTTATGACACTAGCATTAACTAGTGGTATTTGTCCTGTGTATATATATTTAGGTTTAGGGAAATGGTATGGAAGTAGAAGTAGTTATAATAATATGGAAGTTATTTCACTTACCGACTTTTAGAATATGTTATCAAACGCAGTCATCGGTCCATACCATCAGCACTAGGGTGACCAATATTACCAAGTAGACAGAAGAGATGACAGGCAACAGTAATATAACATACTTCCAATATAAATAGAGTGAGATCTAGCAAAAGTCAATAAAAATATATCCAATTGTCCTGACTGAAATCAATGGAAATTATTAAAATATGACAACCAATAAGTATTCGATTTTTAAATTAACTTAATTTTGCTCAGCACGTCCCCTTTTTATATCGTCCGAACAATATGAAAAAGCTCTAGTAAATGATTATGTTAGGACTGTTCAGTAAATATGACTTAAATTAAATGAGCGGGTATTATCCACACATTGCTACTGTTCGCCTTAACCTGGAATGTTGCTCCGCGGTTGTTGTGATGCATATCGTCCGTATGAAGGCCCCCTCCCCTTGCAGGGGCAAGCGCTTCTTTGTCTTTCGTGTATGACATCAAATTATAAGATTATTTTTAGAAAATTGTTTATATTAGCATATTATATTTGATTTTTCTTACAGATAAAAAAGACGTGTATACATTTACTATGTCTCAAGTTACATTAAAATGTGTATTAAAGGACAACGCAATCAATTAAATGAGTTTCTTTCGCCGGTTCTTCAGGTCAAGGTATTTTCTTAAACTATCAGTAACTAAGTGTAATGCTTCAATATTTATTTAATTTGGTTTGAATGAAGAAGCCTTATAGGTGATAAAAAACTTTCCAATATAGTTGTAAATATTTAATATGTGTATCTATCCTACATCGTATATAGTATATAAATAAGTAAGTATTGGTTTTAAGCTCAAGTTCCTCTCTGAATATTCTCTCTCTACATGAACCAATGCTGGTGGCAGGTCTAGCTTTGTTTAAAATGACGATTCTAAAGTACTAATAAAAAATGCTTGCATAACGCTTTAGTATGAAAGATGATGATGATAATTCAAGGTGAGAGACGTGGTACTTCTTCTCCCTTGCAATATATTTTATCACCAAACAATTGCGTTTTGACTGAGTTTAATAACATTGAAGGTTTAATGATTGACAGATTATTTTTTTCGATAGTTTCGTTTCCACAACGTTACACCACAGTGGATTGGTATATATATATATATATATATATATATACAGTGTAAACTCCATGTAACGTCACTCGATTTAACGGCAAACTCTCTAAAGCGTCGAAATCAATTGGTTTTAGTTGGTTTAGCTTGTATTCTATACAATGATACACTCTACATAACATCACACCCACTCTCAATAACGACAAAAATTGAGAAATAAAAATTAAGTTTTTTTCCTTTTAAGTTGCTAAAATTAGAAAAAACTGCGCATTTGTGTACGTTCTTTTGTCGCTTTATTATTCTAGCCCTCAATAAACTCGAATGTCGGCACCACGCATTAGGAACTTTCTAAGAAATTCGTTAATTTGTTTACAAATTGGGATTGCTTGCACGTGTAGACTGTGACCATGCCTAATAAGTATGAGTCATGGATTACAACGTTATCATATGTATTCTACGATTGATGAGGTGGAAACAGAACTTGAGTTTGATAGCGACGACGACCTTCCATTAACTGAGTGGATTCAGCAGATCAACATGGCAGGAAATACGGTAAATTTTCAACCTACATCGAAGTAGACAACTGCCTGTTTACAACGGCTTCACTCACAGACATAGAAATTTTGGATTCAGTGAGAAAAAACAGAGGTTCAAGAATAAAGAGATGAAGAAGATGAGACGGATGAGCTTGAGCCTCCGCCAAGCGTTAAAGAAGTTCTGAAAGCAGCTAAATTATTGGAAAATTACTTCCTTTATATAAGATATAAATAAAAAAATTAAAAATATACAACAAAATTGGTCGTGCAGCAAAAGGCGTCAGACAAAAATAACAGAGTATACGCAATAGCGTTCAAATAAGATATATATATTTTTTGTACATAACTACTAACAATAGACTAAAATAAACTTTATTTTCGAATTCTGATTTTTCTTCTCTTCATTTAACGACCACTCTTTATAACGCCATAAAATGCACAGTCCCTTCAGTGTCGTTATATAGAGTTTACACTGTATATATAACTAATGTAAGCCGTTCAGATGTTTTCTTTTTTTTGCCACCGTGATCCATAGTTAGGAGCTCTGCACATAAAAAAAGTAATGATGATATATATACCTAGATAAAATGTTTTTAATATTTGTTCTTCATTTGTATGTTATATTTTAATTGGTCAAAAATACTCGATACTTTTTAAATTACATGTCAGAAAAATGGTCGACTCTATATTGAAAATGTTTATAAAATACTATGTTTTATATTATAATTTTATATTTTATTTATAAACTATATCACTATGAATATAAGTTATTTTTTTTTGCGGCAGACGTGATGATTTCTTTTTTTAAAGATAAGCGTTGGTTAAGATCAAAACAACAAACCAAGTTTTAATTTTAAATTGCTTTTTTATAATTTTACATAAACAGCTATTGTTTGCTTTAAAAAGTTTTTGGTCGACTAATAGAACTCAAATGTAATTAAAAATTAAAATTATTTTAAATTATATTTTAATATTGAACATACTTAATACTCTTTAAACATAATATCAAATATAATACTGAAAGCTCCGTAATAATATTTTTCGTATTTCGTTGATATGGGGGTCCTTATGAAAGACTTCAACGCGCTATTTGTTATACAACTCATTATGGGTTCGGGAAATAAATAGAAAAATGAGGATTTAAGACATTTTAGAGGTGGTAGAAAATATCGTATATATAAAAATTTAGGTATATAATTGGGCTGTAAATACATTAGAATGACAAGAATGGAAATATATTCTTCCTACAGATATTCAAAGTAGAAGTTTCAGTATTGAAACTATACTAGTATTTAAAACAAAATATCTAAGCTATTGATAGAATATGGCAAATAATAAGAAGGCTAGAGTTATATTTTAGAATTACGACGCACCTAAGAGTACTTTATTTTTTAACACTTAATTAAATGATTGATGTATAAATATTCATAGGTCACTCTATTAGTATTTTGAAAATATTGGTTTCGTTTTGAAGCCTGAATTTATAGAAACAAGCATTTATTCTTTTAAAATATCAACTGAGGTAATTCCATAAAAAAATATAAAAACAATATGACTAGCTAAAAAACTTTTTAAAAGGGTTGTGTTGGAGTTTTAAACAAATTAGAGAGACATTAAATAATTCGTTTGAATGAGACCATTTTTGCTTTCAAAACTTTAAATTCTTGAAGCATGCATTAAAAAAAGACATTACACATTTAAATACTGAACTAATAACTAGTTTGAACGGATTTAAATCGCGTATATTAATTATTTTTATCATCCCGACGTTTCGAGCACTTTACAGCGTTCGTGGTCACGGGTAGACTGACATTTCTAATTTTTTATGGACATAGCTATTGGAACACTCCATTTCGTACCCTCAGTTTGATCTCTCCTCTTTTCTTCGTAGCAGACTAATATTTCTTAGATGTTGAGAAATAAACTATCTACCGAAGATTTTTCTTCTTGCAAAATCATGTGTTACCGATCTGCCAATAAAGCTTGCCCGAAGGTATTGTTTGAATATAATTTTTATATGCAAATATGGTTCTTATGTGAAATATCACTGCAAATGTTGATGTATAGATATATGGATGGGTTATCTTATTATTATTATCATACATAGTTCCATCTTTTAAGCGCAGGTTATGGTGAAAAAGTCAATTATAGTGTACTTCCTTTATATGTATTGCTATATTATGAGAATAGATATTTTTTACTACGAAGGTGACAACTCACCCACAGGAGGCATTTCGAAAACTAAAAAAAATAAATAGATAATTGTTGTCTTTCATTTAATCCAGTAATGGATTTATTTTTTACGACATGACAATATTCAAAAGTAACGAGTATGTATTACGACACGTTCGAATTACATAATTCATCTATCAAAGACGGAATCACAAACATATAAAATTCGTAACAAGCTACATAATAACAATCATCAAAACGCAAGGATCGCGAAGAAAAATACGGCAATGAAAGGCGGCGACATTTTTTCACCAAATTACACGCGCGTCAAATCATTACACACCCAAACACAGTCAAAGAGGCAAACCGAAACACTCGTGAAACTTCCGACCGCCAGAGAGAGATGGAGGACCCCAGGGCGTACTATGGAAACTCGATTTACGCAAACATAATTTACAAAATTGTTTTTCTTTTTTCCCATTCTTTATAAATCCTCATTTGAAATGACAACTTTATTAATTAGGTTTGCCGCCTTACTGGTACAGGTCTTTGCGAAAATGGACTATGTTGATAAGTGAGAATTGAAACTGTAGTACGAGTTTGATGGTATGAGAAAGGGAGAAAAAGGGTGTTTAGGGGTGAGGGGTGATTGGGATGAGAAAGTTATTAATTCTGGAAGCGAGAGGCGCCAGCCTACGGTCTCGACTGCAACAGAGTGGAGGCTTACCTTAGATTCGCTAAATGTTCTACTGATATCATTATTACGATGCTAACGTTTTGACATTATTTTTATTTAAGGAGTAAATTATATTGATACGCAAGTGAATAATGATATTTTACTTTTCAGTGTAGTTCAGAACGTATCTCTATTGATAGAAAGTCTAAACTAAAGGTTGAATATCAAAACAACAATATTTTCATACAATAACAACACACCGCTTAGAACACGCGTTGATATCAATACGCGTTATTAATTTGAAAAAAGAATGTTCTTTAACTTCTTTCGAGTAATGAAAGAAGTAAAAGCTGCCGATCTTCTTTTTAGAAATCTTTCATGGTCACTGAAAACAATAAATTACGATTGAAATAAACCGAAATTGCCAAACACGTCTTGACATATTTGTGAATGTCGTGATTGATAATACTTTTTTCTATTATTTGTTGTAGTCGAATTATTTAGCTTGTGGCGTCCTCCACAAAGTTAAAGTTCAAAGGTACTCGAGGGAATGAATAACCTTCACGTATATCATAATAAAATTGAGTCCATCAAGTCGTGAAGACTATGACGTTACTATGAATTGTAAATGTACTTGATACGTACATTCTCTTAATTACAAAGCAGAAATCAAAATTGTCTTGACGTATTTAATGCTGGCTTTAGAGTCATTGTTGTACTTAATTTTATTAAGAAAAAAAAAATATCATTGACGTAGTTTTCTTAAATAAATGCTACGTACCATTTTCATAGTGATCGTTTGGTAGAGTTACTGGTAGTTCTACGGTGAAATATCAACACATATAATAATATCAGTTGAAAATATAAGCCACTATTTACACAGTTAATGCGATAACTACTGCATCTAAGATGTTTCGGCCTTTGTTCATATAATTACACTGACTCAATCATCATTGAGATCAGAACGCAGCAATAATAAATAACTATTGCTATTTAGTTGAATATGAATTTACATAAAGCCATCTAGCCAGAGTACTAGAACTGATATGTATAGCAGTAGTACGAATTAGTACTAATTTTATTTTAAAGACTATTAAAACTCTTTTAATTTGACCTAAGCGCTTTCATATTATTTATACAATGTAAATTGGCAAAGGAAATTCGAAAAATGATCGTTTTTATTATTGTTATTTCTTAATACTCTTATTAGTATATAAGTTACATTAAAACAAAAAAAATAATAATAATTGCATTCAATATTTCCTGAAACATATAGTAAATTTGATAGGCTAAATCATTTAGCTGTTGTATTGTTTACTTTTCAACACAAGCGCAACATATGATATAAAATTAATTTATTATAACCCCAGAGTGGAGCTAAAGTATCATGTATTGCTTCGAATACAATATTAACTTGGAATTACATTTTGATTAGTGAAGTCCGACCTCGGGCTTCGAGCGCATACAGCTGTACCGACTCATATCGATCTCTGTATGAATATTTGAAGCCGACCCGTCCTTGCATGCTGCTATAGAAGTGCAAATAAAAAAAAGAACGTTATTTTTTATGTCATTCTGTTGGTCGTAGATTTATAATCAGCAAGAGTTAGGTGTCACTTTAAAGTATAAGGTATAATGTAAACGAAATATTGACGAGAATGTTTGTACTACTTGTAAAAGTTTTTACAGATCTCTCTCTCTCAGATCCATGAAGGAACGGAATATGGTTCGACTGTGTAACGATATACATTTTATTTTTCTTTATTTACATATTTTATTAATGTACAAGTTTTGTAACAATAATAAAACAATGTTCTATTACTGAGCAACGCTAACGGCGCCTTCGATTCACGATGATGAGAACCGTAGTGTTTCTGCAACACATCGAAAAGTCCTCAATTTAATAACACAAATACTATTCGAATATTTAATAATAATAACTTAATAAAAATTGTTTATTATTTGTTATTAATGTATATTTATTCGAATTTTAAAAGGAAGGAAATAATTTTGTGTATAGGAATATTTTAATACGTTTCTATTCCATTAGCCATTTAAATTGAAACTTTTTACAGATGTTGTATAAAACTGGATGAACTGACGAAAGAAACGAAATATACTCGGTGGTATACTCGTATAGGGTTTTGTGTAAGCCCTTCTGGGTACAACACTCAGGCATCGGATCTACTTCCGCAAGCAGTAATACTTAGTATCGTTGTGTTTCGGTATGATCGGAGTGCGTTTGTGTAACTAAAAGAACAAGGGACCCCGGGTTAGTTGATGGCACATTGGCGACTTAAGGTTTAGTTACTATTTCATACAGCGCCATATCTATAGGTAGTGTTATCACTTTTTTAGCTAAAATCTAAAGATGGTAAATTGAGATGACGAATCATGAACTGTTTAGCTAAATAGCACCCAAACCAATCTACAAATCCAGTATCACACGAAACTAATTAAACCAATGCAGATAACTAGCACACAGCATTATGGACGAATGAAGAAGTTTTACGGCTTCCATTTAAAAATTAGTCACACGTAGCCTTTATGATTTTATAGCTTACAAAATGATGAGAGATACTAGATTAGAGCCTTATAAAATATAGTCCTAAGCGTTAGATTACAATGCTGCCTGGAAATAAAAATACGCAATGTTAACCAATAATTGAAAGGAAAATACGTCTGTTAGTTGATTATTTGAGCAGAAAAAAATACAGTTAATATTGCACGATAGTTTCTGGTTTAGTATCATCAATCTGTACGCATAATATCGCAGTAGGCGTGCGATACTTATAGAATTTTTTTAAAAAATAACGTGGCATTTCAAGGGATTCTGGCTATTAGTTTGTTATATACATTTTTATATCGAACTATCGCGAGAAACATTCTAACGTAGAAACTTTAGAAAGCCGGGTAAAGTCACATGCAAAATTTAGTCTTCAATAATAATCAACGTGAACCAGTTACGACTCTCCATCCATATTCGAGGTAATTGGATTGTGTCGGGAGTGTATTCGGGTCACCATTTACACTGACCTCTTGTGGACATGCCCACGTTTGACACTGACTGCGAACTTTAAAATATTAATAACTGTATTCCAGTAACAAAAACAAATGTCGTATCGTGTCTATATTGTATAGTACTTTTGTTTGAATACTCATATTTTAAGTACCTACTTTTTTGAAATGGTATTCCTTTTTATTAACTTTTCAATAATATAGCAATTACAAAATAGATACCTACAACGTTTTAATTGAAAGTCATTAATTCTACGATTCTATTGTGGAAAGATTGATTAACTAAACAGAACGAAACAAAATGTGCTTACAGTATTTAATTATTATTATACACATAATAAAATAATTTTCATAAAAGTTACAATAACAATTGCTTGCGTTCACTCAAACAATTTTATAAACGTTTCGATAAACGAGACAATATTACAATACTAGTGTGTATAATACGTATTGTTATGTCGGGTCTTACCTATAGACTAACAATATACATATGCAGTAATTGGATTGAATTGAATTGCTACGATGTTCCTAGTTTATTTAGGTCATAGTAGCAGCCTAGTGATGTTTAACGTATCGGTTTTAATAAAACTAATGTTATATTCATAATTTAATTCAATATGCATGATGTTTATACTTCAGTTAACTAGGTCGGGCGTTTAATACCGACTGTAGGTCCGAGGAGAAGCTTTCGAATTATTCGCGTATTAGAATCTCGCTTGCCTTTTGTGGCGAGAGAAAGGAAAATATCACTAACTAGTAATTACGACCTAATTTTCTTTTCACTGGATCCTATTTAACTTGTTTATGTTTAACAAGAGATAGTGTTATTAAAGACGCGAATAACGTATAATTTATAAGTGCATTTTTGGCATTTTCAGGAGTTCTTAGAAACTTTATAAAGTTTATATTATCGTATAGCGGACGGACGTCCCGTGCGACAACGGCCGGCCCGTTACCGTGAACGGGACGTTTGAGAGAGTCGAGTCGGGACACGCGCGAAAAGATGGCGTCCGCTCTTGCGACGCTTATCATTAGTTTATCTAAAATGTTTGTCAATTTCATTGATTATTTACAGTAAAGTGTAATTCCTTAAAACCGATATTATTTACACGCACACTATAATAGCCCCAGTACTTGTATTGCAGAGAAAAATATATTTTGTAAATACTTTGATTAATCGGCGGGGTATACATGGATATTTAAACTTCGACCTACCATTACACTCCTTCAATATCAGATAACCTCCCTGACTCAACAGTCGGTCCTGAATGAGTAATCTGGCATGTTTATCGTCATCTTACAAAGCCCATCTTGAAGCAGGGATGAAGTGATGCTGTTTTTATGATTACAGACCAACGCGAGTCACGTATAAACTTCACTTGGTGGTAGGGTTGCACGGCAACCAAGCAAATCATAATCATCAACCAAGCAAATCTGGGAAGGTACCACTCACTCATCATCTATAATATTACTTTAGTCATTAATAAAAAAATATATTAATGTCTTGATTAAAAATATAGTTTTTTTTGTGTAAATAAATAATTTCCTTTAAACTTAATTAATTTGATTTTATTTTGTTAACATTTCAATGTCTAAAATAAACAAAAAAAAAACGAAGTAATTTACTGTACCTGAGTCAATAATCTTATAAATATATTGCTTTAAGAACGTCTGCAGGTCGTCTAAGGGTCATGAAGATCGAATGCTTCGTACATAAAATATTATCATTGTTACTCTTATTGAAACTTTGCTTCTTAAATATCTATATTATTAAAAAGCTCGAGAATTAACGGTCCATGAAATTGACTTGCAATTTATATACTCACAAGGATTAGTTTCTGTTTGTTTACTCACTACGTGATATATTGGTGTACGTTGTTCTAGATTGCTTTTATCATTAAATTGTTTAAAAGTAATGTTTTATTTGAAAATAAATCTTGCTATCGTATAAAAAGGCCTATTGATTTTTTTGGATTATATAAGTGCTTAATCTAAAAGCAGCCATTAATGCCGTCGATACATTGTCAACTATAGGATCTAAAATGTTATGCCTTCGTCCTGGCCAATGAAGTGTCACAGCCAAGTCAGTGATCTTATTCACTATTCAAACACTGCAACAAAATTAAGGGGACTACAGGAGCTAATTGCCCTTGAGAATCACGCGCACACATACATACACTAACGAGTCTAACGACAAAAACGGCATGTCCCCCCGCGCACTACGCTTAGCGAGGCGGCGAGGTTACGCCTGAATATTCCAACAGATGGCGCCGAACCGCCGCGCGCCGCGCCGAGCGAAAGCGAAGCGAAGTCAATTCTATCAATTCTATCAATCATAGATTTCATAAAAATAGACAGGACAACAGAATTATTTTAATTTCTTTGTGTCATTTAAAAAATTATGATAAAATTAAACAGAATTAATTAAACTTAAATTATTATTATTTTATGTACAAAAAATAGTTAATTTAAACATTTTCTTCTTTAATTTTTACTGTATCAATTCAATTAGTTGTAATACTAAATATTAAATCGTACCTATTTTTAAATTTTGTAAGTTTGTTAAGCGATTTATTAAATAAAATTGGAACTGTTCGTAATTTGTACACTGACAAAAAGCGTAGAGTTTGTTCGTTTTACTAATATCGGTACACAAAGAAAAAAAATTAAGTTAAAAAAGTCAGCATCAAAAAGTTACTATAAAAATAATATCGTCAAGTCAGTTTAGTAGAATTATTGGTTAACTCGGTCAATCACAGTGGGTTTAGTCATAAATCTCATAAAAATAGTTTGGATATTAGAATTATTTGTATTGTTTTTGACTGATATTTGAAATAAAACTGATTCAATTAAATTCAAATATTTTTATTTATTTTTGGTTTAACAAAAAAACAAATAAATTTCGTTTCAATTTTTTTATTAAAATATTTTTTTTTAATTATTCGTTCGTCGTCGTTCGTTATTAAAATATCTTGGATACTTGCAATCAATATTTCACCCACTTTCACTGAAGCTACGAGCTAAAATTTTTCAATTGATATTATTTCCAATCTTTAAAAAATATTGAATTACGTATATGACACTTCTAAATATTTTAGTTCTTTGGTTCACAAAAATTACATATTTCAAGATGGCCCAGTGGGTAGAACGCGCGCATCTTATTGCGGGTTCAAACCCAGGCAAGCACCACTAAATATTCATGTGATGTGCTAATTTGTATTTATTTATTTTTTTTATTATTAAATTTCATCCATACATAACTATATTTCCTATTATACACAAAATTGATAAAATTAAACTCTAACGTAATAGAAATAGCTTCCGTGTTATTTTTTTTCGATTTTCTTAATTCTGAAAAAATAAATGCATAGTTGTTAGGAATTAAATTTTAATAATTATAAAATATATATATATTTTTAAATATAGTCCTTTAAAAATAATAAAATTTTAGTTCAGAGTGCGGGGATCGAACCCGCACATTCTTCTTGGACTTGCTTGCATTGACCAAATACTCCATGGTGACTGTAAGAAATCTGTCGAAAAATCTGATTCTATGCGAACTAATTGCATTGTTTTTAATAAATGTTTCCAATAATCATTATTTATAATATATATATGTTTATTAATTAAATACTCTTACCTTTTCATATTATCTTTCATATGTTCGGCTTTTTAATTTATATGAACGTTTTTTAGTTTTCTTCACAGATTGTACTTTATTTCCCATGTTTACAAAATTAAACTTTATAAAAAATAACTTAACAAAAAAAATAAATGGCTAACTACAACTAGACTATTTTAACTTAATATATTTATTTACATAAAAGAATAATATTCGACAATTAATTTACAATTAAATTTACACAAAAATAAAATCTACGAGATTTTATTCGCAACGATGCGGTGAAAAGAGCGACACGTCTGTATAGCAACAGGCCTCGGCCGGCAGTGTCTGTACGAGGCGCTCACGCACACATGCTTACGCATTTTGGTCGAAAATAAGAAAATCTGATTTAAAAAAAATCTATTGATTTTACTAAATAATTAACATAATAAATTTTTAGTATATTGTTTGTAGAATAATCTGACAAAAGACCAAAATTATTGAAGGTATATAAGTGTAGTTAAAAAACAAAAAAAGACTTTTTTAGAGGTAACTTTGCGATTTTTTTCTATCGTACCAAATTAATTACATCATGTTTTCAACACAATTAATAACTAGCATCTATCCTGAAGATTAACATATATTTTTTTCATTTGGTTTATTGCATTGGATTATATACTTTTTGGCATTTTAAAACTTGCATTTAGCTCATGTAGTCCCCTTAATTGATGTTTTATAGCTGAACAACTAATGAATACTTGAATCGAAGTTATATGAAATACCTATGGTTATAAAATATCTTATTATTGGATATCATATTGTAATTCAAAAACTTCTATATTATGAATATATTGTTTGTTACTAGTAGGGTAAGGAAGCTTAAGACGTAACCCCTAAGGATATTACACTATAATATTCAAAGCGATTAAAATAAAACAAAATCTTCTATGTATACTTATTGTTTATTTATTTGGCTTTTATTTAACAACCATCAACACTTTAATGTATTTAATGCAAATAAGTATTTAACGCTGTTTTGGCTCTTTTTAAATCTAGTTTAGGTTTTTTCTTTTTTATGATTCACCATATTTATTATTTACTTGATAAATAAGAACATAAATTGTACAAAAATTCTCTTAATATGGGTATTAGTCATACCGAAACGACTAAGGAATTGTAAGTTTAAAACTAAAATGCTGACATAACCTCCGAAAGTTCGACCGTTTGAATACGCCTAAACAATTTCCAAATAAGTGTTGCAAATTAGTGTGAATAAAGAAAAAATATCGATATCATAAATCTGTCACAAAAAGCGTACAAATGAATCAAAAAATTTAACGGAAACTGTACAAAAACTTACTTTTTTATGAATTTTTGCTTCACGAAGGTAGGCGGCGATCTATGTGTTTACGTTTGCTCAATCGACTGAAAAGTTAATATTGACAATACTAGATGGCGATATTCATAATGATCAGATGATATATTGCCGGACTTAGGTTGTGGTACAACTTAAGCAACCTTCCCCTATAATATCTAGTGAATGGTCTTGAGAAATTAACATATTAGTGAATTCAACAATCGATCTAAGATACTTATGTTTTGAATAGTGCAATATATAAGTTGATGAAGCTAATAATAATATACTCATAAATCAATACACATTAAAGTTTCACAGGCAACACTATGTTTAAAAAACTTATTCTCGAAACAAACTCGAAAACAAAACACCTATGGTAAGAGCTAACAGACTACACTGCCCGGTATGAACATTCGAATCTTGGGGGTGGTCACCCCCTCTCATTTAAAGTGATTGAGTAGGTAGGAAATTGTTTAAAGTAGCAGATTTTTTTAAAATTCTTATTACTAAAAGTGATCTTCGTCTAATTTTGATGGAGATACCGCTAGTTGCATTTAGTACTTAAATTGGTATAAAGATTTGAAATTATACTTTGCGTAAAATACACATGTACATTATGAGGTACTCTCCTATTTATGTAAAATAATTAATTTTATCAATAAGTGCGCAAAAAATCTACTAATTTTTCATATCGTCTGCCTCTTCGAATCTTCAAATTTGCCATTTGATCAGCCGTTTCTCGTTTCTTTTTTTTGCGCCATAATGCAAAGGTAGTAATTGAAATTATCTTAGATGAGTAGTAGTCAATGGGAGTTGTTTGAATATGCTTTGTAAAAGAATAAAGATAACTAAATGATAATAATGATAAAATTGACTAAATGTTTTAATATACTTATTTAATTTAAACATAAACAATTTCATGAGAAATAATAATAATAACAAACGATTTTATCGGCATTTGAAGGGACTCTCCGGGGATTATCGAAAACAGTATTTTCACAGAGCAGATCGTATTATGTTAGAATAGTATTTTATTGACAAGTATTTGGTTACAAGTTATATACAAAAATATCCAATAAATACTCTTATGTTTATTATTTAATATTTAATGTTTTTAAGCGACAATCGTTCAAGCGGTTTTCGTACTGTTTTGTTGTATAATTAAACTATATTGAGGAGAAATTGGCTTACGTAAGATATATATTTATTTATGCAGCTTAGTTATTTTATTCAGAATAGGTAAACAGAAAAGGAAATATCTAGTTGTAAATGATCATTACCACCTTTAGTATTAGTACTGGATGGAAGACCATCCATCACATCGTCAACGCCCCACCAAAACTTTGGAAATAGACTTTTGTGCCTAAAATAATATTATTTAAGTTGTAACAGAACAATACTTAGTGTGCGCGTCTGTTTGTTGGTAAAATAAATGATTAGTGGTTGGAACCAATCCGAACAGGCTTGCATATAGTGTCACCATAATTTGTAAGGTAACTTTTGATTTTAGACACATTTATTTACAAGGTATAAGAAAGACTTGAGAAGAATATCAAATTCCAGATGATTTTCTAGGAATCTACTGCTTTTTTGTAATTTACTATGTAAGCGCATCGTACTTACTGGACTATGTAATTGGTAATATGCGAAAAAAATAATTATATAATGAATATAAATTGAATATTGTTTCTAGGAATTACAATAAATGCAAAAAAAAATTGGAACCTCGATCACTATGGTGTGCTTGGACGCGGCCCGTATTTAATTAAAAATAATGTCTGAGGCAGTATTTTCTCGACAATAATCGAGCCCGGGAAAGATAGCTTGTTATATAAATTTCTGCCGACTCCTGGGGGACGAGGAGGATAAGGCGAGAAAGCAGCGGCGGTAGTGTGAGTATATTATACCCATTTTCTGGGTCGTCCTTCCTACAAATACGTTTTATGCGGAAGCTAGTCTGACTCCCGCGTTCAATCTATTGTGAACTCTATCGCGATCGTTTATAGTTTAATTTTAAATATGTTATTACAAGTCCCCGTAAAAGGTACTTATTTGATTAGGGTGTCAGGCGTATCACCGCGAGTGTGAGCGCTTACCCGAGGTTTTGTATATTTATTATTATTTTTTTTCGATTTATGCATGTATCGCATTTATTGATCATCTTTAAAATTATTAAATCGTTATCATATTACCGCCAATCTACCGCCAAACAGCAATACTTAGAATTGTTGTTTTGCGGTTTGTAGGGTGAGTGAGCTTGTAACTACAAGAGCAGGTCGGTGACGCATTGGTGATGGTAAGGAGTGGTTGGTGGAATTTGTTAATATTTCTTGCATTACCGATATAATAAAGATATCGGTAATGCAACTTACTGGTAGCCCAAATGGGCCAGTCCACATACATACTTTATAAAAAAAGTATTGATATGTTTACTTTCGAAAAATAAAAAAAATTTAATGCTCATAAACTATGTTCGATATTCGATTTTTATCAATAGTAAAAAATAAAAGTAGTAAAGTTGAATTAGTAAAAAATAAAATCAAAATATCAGTGATTTTGAAATAACCAAGAGGCGAACGTTTTTATTTTATTTGTGTCAATGTTGTTTTTATTGCTAGAGTTTTCCTTGAACTGTTAAACCGAGTTCGGCGGACTGTCAATACCAAGCAGAGAAAGATGCAACATTTAATCAAGGCACTTTATTGTACGTAATTATTAAAGTTTCTAAGTAAAAAAAACATTCCAAGTTTACGAATTTACTGAGAGCAATAAATGATAAATTGTTGGTAAAATAAAGTCATAAAAGACGAATTGTCATCATACATTTTAAGTAGTGTTGTTATTTGTAACATTCGATAATAATTAAATATTTTTCTTTAATCTGTCTCGAATCTGTGTGTTGTATGTTAAAAATAAAGCGATACAAATCTGTAATCCATACGACCTTAGGGAATAATGTCCTTTAACTAGAGGACGCTTGCAATGTCGCATGAACATTCGGTCTAGTATTCAAATTAAGCGTCTGGTCAATATGAAAATGTAAAAGAAAAAAAATGTTGGCGAAATGAACGGCCGATCGATCTCCGGTGACGCTCGGATTTTCCATTGGGAAATGAATTAGCTGAGAGCTGAAGCGAATTTACATTTTTATTGACAAGCGATCTATTTTCGAAGCAGATGGCAATTGAAGGAAAATATCTTTTGTTGGTTCAAACAAAATATTATAAAACCGTTTGAACGTTATATTTAATTAAACCGTCACTAACAAACTAATATATAAGTGAGCATGAAATTAAATAACATAAATATATACCTATAATGGTTATTAATGTGTTCCATTATTAAACAGTGTTTAATAACCCACGAAGCAATAAAAGTGTAAAACTTAACGTAACTACACCCCTTGTTTTAATCACAGCATCAGCAGCTTATCACATTAAGCCGCAACGCTAAAGTAATACGTATAAATGTCACCAGCACCGATACGGCGCTGGCTCATCTGCAAATTGAGCCAAAAACGCGGAGTAATTATTTAAACCGTCATATAAATTACTGCTCAAACTTTTCACGCCGGGGCGCGTGTTTGTGTGCGTGCGATGTTCACGACCGAACGAGAGGGTGCGTGTGTCTGAGTGGGTATCTCACCGTGGGCTGAAAATGGTTCCATCATTTCATTCCTCCATCCTTTTTCAGCATTGTGTAACTTCTATATCGGGTACAGTTAGCACCACACTTTTAAAAGTAAATACACAAGCATTTCCAAGTAACAAATACAATTCTATATTTGCATTGTACCGATTCTATCAGATTACTTGAATTTAGAATATGATGTAAAATAAATATTAATAATTTCACAAAACAATTGTCTCTCAAGTTTTATGCGTGATCCTTAGTACTAATTTTAATGTAAAATTTCCATCATCAGTGTCTAAGGCGTAAATAAGTGGTCGCTACTTTTCCGCGTACCATACAGGGGTGAGTATCAGCTTGAAACATATTTAGCTTTGTTCCCTTCACTACGGTTAATCTGTCCCGTTTCCTCCCATGTCAAGTGCAGATAGACTTTTTGGGTCGGGCGAGGGCGGCGGGAGGGTGTGAGGGAGAGGGCAGGTCGGACCCCCACCCTTCCTGATGATGAAATATTGTACACGTGGTCTGATTTTGAATGACAACGTTTTCCTCGGCGCGGGGCACCCACTTTCGTCGCGACGTTTTATAGCGAATTGAGGATTTGCTCTCTGTAACGATCATCCTCTTTAATGTGAATTGTTCAGTATTCTTCACTGTCTTTGTCTCTTTGAAGGTTTTTTTTTCTTATTTTAACTCTAAAGTGATTTTTATTAAATTGGGGAATCTTTTGTTAAGATATTTTAATGCGAGACGTTCGCCTGAATTAGTAAAGTTCGATGTCGATGCTATTCAAAAGGGACGAAGACGAAATCCCAAGGTTACGTGACTGATGGCCTTGGCCGGTTTGTTTATTAATACCCGCCCACCGACCCATGCGCCCTGTCCCTAATAGGCGGGAAACAACACAATATAGGTTTAAATTTCACCTCAACCCTCACCTACGTTTTCAGATTCTGCTGAAATATATTAACTTAATAATAATCCTTTATAAATATGTAAAATTGTATCAAATCAAGTTTAGGTGTAGCTAAAGTGGTTACACGAATTGTATTGGATAATCAAAGATTCTGACTTTTTCCTAATTTATGGTACATCGCTGAACCCGAACACTTTAATCTCTTCCAAGTGTATCACCGAAGAAGGCCTTACTATTTATTCCCACTTCTTATTTTCACCTTGCTTTCTGTAAATAAACTTATTGTTGCAATAAACATTGGACTTTATTATCTAACGAGTTGAGTCTGTTTTTCTTTAAACGTAAAAGTTTGATCTTCAGATTGGTTGCCCGATCTGTCGAGTGATTAATTCGGCCCTTACCTCAAGAGGAGATTTATTGGTTCCGCCGTACGCAAAACTGCGGGTTCGTAAAAAAATCTCTATCGAAAATTGAATAGAAAAGCCATTTCGGAAGCTGCAAAGAGCGAATCTGTTGATAACAATTCGTGTTTACTTTTTATATCTACTTTAAGTAACTATAGTGTTCATCATATACACATAAACATTCATACAAATTTTATACTTAAGCGTACTATCGAGAGATAGATACCATTTTCATGTCTAAAAAAGTCTTATTTTATAACTACGTAATATATGTGTAAATAAATTTACATTATGATATGATAATTCATACAAAATTATGCGTATGCATATTATTCATAATTTTAAGATTTGTGTAAAGAATATGTATTAACTTTTACGTGTGACGTATAAGAAACGTATGACGTTATACCTTTTCCGCTAACGTGAAATCCATTCCACGATGCAGTCGTCAGAATCTATTAATAGTGATATGTCAAGGTTCTATAGTTAGAAGAAAGTTAACACAAACAGTTGTAATAAAATACATCGCCATATCTCAGTCCCGGTTGATTATCGCAAAAAAATCGGGACGTACGGAGTCGACCTAACATCCCCGTAATATGTTTGGGGATTAAACCCCTCCGCCCGCGGGGAGTTTTTATTTTCGATCTCCTTCCTTTATACGTGGACGTATGGGTATGTGCGGGGAAATCATAGAATATTTATAACAAGTGAAATTTCAGCCCGTGTTGCCATTTCAGTCGTTCGCAATATCACCTGAAATTGTTTTAAGCGATTTATACAAATTTTCATAATAATATTTTGCTCTTAGCATTTATCAGTTAATACTTCGTTTGCATAAAAATCTCTAATGTCACTAATATGTACTTTATATAAAACAAGTAAGTTAATATTTGAAAGATGATGATTGATTTATATTGGAAAGGTTTTATTTGCAAAATTTAACACTTTGATAAGCATACTACATTTTCAAAAAAAAAAAAAACGGATTATCTGTTACTGAGAAAATATTATAATAGTATGAGATATAGCTGCTATCATTGATTTTGTGTTTCTGAGTATGCAAAGCCATTATTATTCATTCCATGTAAAGCGACGTTTAAGTCAATATTGACATCCACAAGTCAGACCTTGAAGTTGTGTAAGGTCGCACCAACTCGGGTCAATCATGAAATGTTAAGTATGGAATCGCCTGACTCAACTGCCACGGTATAGGTAATATTATATCTATAAAGGTGGATGAAGTCGTGTCACCGCCGTATTACACTTTCATAACTATTATACAGATTCCGATTAGTTATTTATTTTCAAATTGTGAACAATGATACCAGCGCTGTGTACGTTTAAATAGGTAACATTTTGATTGTACGTGCTTATCGATGAAGAATTTTGATCCATTTAATAATTAATTTATTAAGCCTTTGATTTTTTTCCTAAAATAACTTTTGTAATGTTCAAAAAAGTATTTATCAACAACGACAAAAAGTATCGTTCAGTGCGTCTCTATTAAAAGACTGGTTTTCAATATTGGGGTAGATGACATTTTTATTTGCTGATAACACTAAATGTGCTACGCCATTATCGCTTATCGATTGCGAAACAATGTTCTGACTTGTTTTAATTATTTCATTTTCAACGCGATAATTACTAAATTAAATACGCTATCGGTTTCTTTTTGAATTCACGTAACTAGTTACATATAGTTATATATAATTAGGAAAACAATTACATCAGTACATTACTTAATGAAACGATACGTGTACATGCAATTGAATGGACTTCTTCGTTGTATGTGTAACAGTGTTGCAACTTCAACAATCACTTTGAATGCCACGGTTGAAATAAAATATTCAGGTAGATCGATCATTGGCCGAGAAGACGGCGAAATATGGCATTGTTAAAACAGGCGTTGCTTTTCTCACGTACCCGGCCTTTCACTAACTTGCCTATTACCAAACAGACACAATCCAATTTAAACTAAAACACAGCCTGTATTCAAATCTAAACCATATAAGCATATTAATAAAGAACACGAGTGTCTCTCGAGTTTATGACCGGAGACATTCGAATTATTATTGTTGTCCAAGCGTGGAAGTCATTTGTATGTATGTAGATTAGAGGTCATCATACCGTACGGATACATTTTTTAGAGAGTTGAATAAGATCACTGCACTTTCGCCTTCAGTAAATATAAAAAATCTTAAAATGATAATTGTACCAATTACTAACTTTATTATAATCCAAAAGACAGGTGTATTATCTATTTTAACCAGATAATCTATTTTGCCACATGATATATTTTTTTTACTTCAGTAACGTACTAACGTTCCACTTACCTGGCCTATATGGACACTTACAAATGATCGTTTTTATTTCGCCTGCGCCCGCGCACCGGATACGCATTGGTTCCTGTGAGAATGTCGAACCCGATTTTTTTACCCTCCAAAAAGCGGATGTCCTTCGTTCGACCGGTTATGAAAGGTGTCGAACATATGCCTCGTTTATGGGTTGATACACTTCGATTCAAGTGTTATATTTGATTAACGATTCATAACAACGGGATGAATGGAACAATCTTAATTAATTTCATATAATTTCATTGATGATTTCCAATAAGTTTTTATACTGGTTAAAAGTATTAACAAATATTTGAGAATTAACTGGTTAATTATGTTGGAATGTTATTTAAAGATAGATCATCTTCGTTGTGAGTCAGACTTCCGATTGTGTTAAGATAGTAGTAATTATATATGTTCTATGCGTGTAATTATATTATGATGACGAAACGATAAAAGATAGTATACTATTATAGAGCTTAAATTTTATAGTTAAGCTGTTTGTTTTAATTAAGTTATTAGAACTGCTACTGATGTAATGTAACACATTTTATTAATATAAATACTTGTTCAGTATGGTCTGTTGTTTTTTATTGAGCGATTTTAAGGTAACTTAACTTACTTGATTATTAAAGTGACATATTCGGACAACTAACTTACTGCGACAATTCATAATGCATGGCACCTAAAGTAATAGGCATGTTGTTGTTCTTTCACTTTGAAAGAATTTTAATAATAACGTCTGTAATTAAGAATAAAAGTAAATGGTTTTAGTTAAACACCTGCCAGTGCTTAAGATCACCTGCTTAAGAACAAAGCGAGCTATTGAGTTAACCATTTATGATGTCAATGTTTCCATTGTATATATAAGTCCTACGCAAGCAATATGGATCGAGAACTTTGTTTTGACAAATATTTTAATAGTTTGGTTCATTGTAAAGTATGACTAATTATATCATCAAATAGTTTGCAAATATTTTAAGACTTATTTCGATCAATTAAATCAAACCTTTTTTGTGTATCATACGTGACTTTGGCAAATATTCCGTCTCAGTTTGGCACAACTAAAATGTATAGGAAAAAAAGTAGACGGAAAATATATACGCGCGTCTGGAACAGTGCAGAACTCGCCACTCATTCCTCCCCTCGGTTACTCTTCTGCCAAAGCGTAGATTTTCTTTTTTGATATGAACCGTAGAGGAGCTTATTTCATTACTGTCTGAAGGACCCTTATTTTTATTAGCAGTTCCTTACATTAACAAGTCTAGCCTTAATATAAATAATAAATAAAATAAATTTATTGTGTTTTGTTGTGTAAATAAGTAAACTCTATGTACCAACTATAGTAGTATTCATCATTGGAGATGGTCTTTAATCGCAAAATGGAAACCGACAAATCTAAATGATACATCAGAGTGTATAGAGGGTACGTGTGATTATTGTGACTCTTTAATCAAACAATCTTACCACTCATCCTAAAAACAAGGGTATACGTTTCACAAAATTATGGATAATTATCAGAAATTGATTAAACCTTATTGTTTCAGAGTCATCTTTATTTATTTTTACTATAAATAATATATGTCGCCCGCGGCTTCGTTAGCGTTGCAGGAGTTAGTTGTCAAATGTTAGGCATCAAAGTAGCCTATGTTCTTTCTTGGAGCTTAAGTCTGCTTCATACCAAATTACATCAAAATTCGGTTAAGTGGTTTTGGCTGAGGGAGAGCGGCAGATAGACAGAGTTACATTGCTCCCGTTTATAATATTAACATAGAAGTATAAATTAACTTAATTGATTCACAATGAATTCTAAATGTCTAATAAATAATCAACATTGTCAGTAATCAAATGACAAAGAAAAATCCACTAGAAGATAACTCAGCCTATAAGTAGGTGAGTTGGACAGTAATACCTGAGCTAAATTTAGAATGGATGCGGTTAAAAATAGTCTTGATAAAAAAGCGACTACAGACTCGAAGACAAAAGGTGTTCGTAACACGTGCGCTCTCGGCAGATGTCATAACGACTCGCGCACCGACACTGACGCTGGCCGCGCTGGTCGCATATGGCCAGTCATCGACGTATCAATTGTTTGTATAAAAATGAAATGAAACAGTAAAGGTCGAATTTTCCTATTCAAATATTTTTTCGTATAAAAACCTACAAACATTTTAATTGGGATTTTGTTGAATAGTAAGTGCCATAGCATGGAAGCATTTAAAAATGAACGAAACTATTTTTAAAACAAATGTAATCTACTCAAACAATATTATTCCAATATTCGATATGAAGTACTTATCAAATATATATATTTGGTATTGAAATTTCGACTGGCATAAATTCCTTTATTAATTTTACAATAGCACGAAATATTTTGTATATAAATTTGTATGCGATTTATACACGTAGCTGATATAAATTTTTAGGGGAAAATAATACTTTGTGTTTTTTTGAATTTAAAGTCACAGTAAGCTATGACATGGTCATACAATTAACGCGTGGAATCGTACCTGTTGGCAAGTGGTCCTTGGTGTGGGAACTACGTGACAAAAGTCGCACGGTTTGTTCTATTCGCCTAAAAATACTACGTTAAAATAAAATGCACTCTACACCATCGTAATAAGGCCTAAAATATATATGTAGAGGAAATGCTATAGGCTCAGACTTTATAGATACATTGCAAAAATAAGTGTCGCTACAGAGCACTGAACTTAAAACTGTGTACAATTTTAGTAAAAATAATGTAATAAGTAAGAACGTGATGGAATAACAGGATTATATCAATGAAATTGTTTCGATAATAGTATCGAAACTTTTTTCGAAAGAAAAAGATAGACTGCAAAAATTTAAAGGTGATGCATTTATTTACTTTCTTAAATAAAAAATGCAATAGCTACTTTGGGATGTTAATATGTTATAGGCCTTAAACTTTATGTTAAATACAATTTGGCCAATGCCGGAAACAGTCACGTTGACATTGTAGAATTACGTCTCATAGATACAGATGCAGTTCACATGCACGACCTTAATGCTTTCAAAATAGAGTTTTAAATGCAACGACGCTTTGTCTCGTCGTGGCCATGGTATTGAGTGCCTCCAACGTCAGTATAACACATTCTATCCTCATTTGCATGGAAATGAGATCCCAGAACATTCTCGGAGGCGCAACCCTCCGTCTTCCGGCGCCTCCTTTACTTAATTACAATGACGACATACTCGTTCAATATGACGTAACTTGTATTTAAGTCCAGTGCAAGTATTAAGTACGTAGGGCTTTTCGAGGCGATAGTTTCTCTATGCATCCTTCCTAAACGGGTTTTTTACGATAGAAGAAGCTCGCTTACTTTTATACCGTTATTCGAAAGTCACTAAGATCTTGAGTTAAACTAACAATGACAAAAAAATAAATTTAAAAATATAATAGTATACTTTTTTTGTTAGTAGTATATTTCATATTTTTTATACAATATTTCCGTGTTTCAATATAAAAACTAATAATGTAGATTATATTTCAATGAAGGTTGTTCGAATGTCACCTTACATAAATGTTTAATATCTTTCAGAGACTTTAATTATGATTCGTGAATCATATTAACAGAGATTCCGGGCTATTGTTTATTGCTCGGACGACAGCGTCTATAACGATAACGATTTTATTGTTTAAAAGCTTTCCGTTAATTAATTAAACCATGTCCATGTGCATAATTACCTTTTATTTACCGGTCAACACACATTCGCATGTTTCAGGGCACGCGACCACCACCGCCTCCCTCCCCGACTTCCATGCTAACACCATTACTGTAATTAGAATATGCTTAGGCATAATTGATGCAGTCATAAACTAGTTTCGAGATAGAACATAGTGTTACATGAATAATCGATCCACTTAATTTTAATGAATATTAACCTTACGATCAATAATATATAAAGCAGATGTGATTTGGCATATTATAAACATTTATATGACTAATTATATTTTTTAATCATATTATTGATTGACAACTATGTGTTTGCATAACAGCAATGGATTTGCTTTTTGTATAGATTAAATCGTAAATTTGACAACAAAAACAACATTTTACTCGAGTATACTATGTTTTTGTTATAATAAGATACACCTTAGTGTTGTACCATAGTGCTTATCATAGTCATATACAATCAAGTTTAGTTTAAATAAATAAATAAAGTAATTTAAGGGTTAATCTCAGTTTATGCAATATATCTCATTTAAGGCTAGATGACTTGTTAGTATCTTGTTTATAACATCTCCAGAGGATCCCATGTTAATTACTTTAAGGTGTTTTACTATTCATAAATTAATATTGTAATATATCATGAATTTATAATAGCTCATACCGTTGATTAAACCATTTGTCGAATGAAATATATGCAGTTGCAAATAGATAATGTTATTATAAATATGAATAGGTATTTATTTGATTAAAGTTGTTATGATATGTTTTCAAAATGAATATGTTGGGTGAACACGCTTTTCATATATGTATATTTAGCGAGGTTTCGGATATCAAATTAAAAAAAGTTAATAGTTAAATACTGGTTTCAATTTAGAGATGTACATATTATTAGTGCTAAGTTGAGGTGCAAATAGTGCAATGCAATGGGACCGGTTCTGACTCCAAACTGACTGCATTCCCGGTTTTGCAAACGCGCGGTTTGCTGGCTTCCTATGTTATGGTATGTCTGTTGAGATGGTTAAGTCAGATGGAATTTCTTATATATCGATACTCATCGTAAACTAATAAACGAAAAACTTATAGTAATAGAATTTTTATCTTTTAGTTGAATTTTATCGAAACAAAAAGACTAAAATGTTTTTAGTAGTTTATTTTGATTTCAAAATGTTTATTTTAAGGGGATGGTTTTTCGTTTGTATGCCCATTTTCTTTCAGCAAAGACGTCATAGATCTACGTGATTTTTACATGCAATTTGTTTATAGACTAGGGAGTAGTAAGCGCTACTTTTTATCCCGGAAAATACAAGGGAGTTAAAACTGTAGAAACTCGTAATTAACTGTTTTAAAATAGAAATCTGATGGTCCGGAATGCAAATGACGAAGAGTAAAACTAAAAACATACGAGTGAATCAACAACACTTTAAACATAGATGATTTGATCACAAGAAAATGATTAAGCTTTGATTTATCTACGGTAGTTTTATGCTAAGGACTGCGTCCTAATTAAAAATAAAAAACGACTAGAAGGCCCTTTAGTAAAAGAACCTTTGTGCCCACCGTAGTTTCATATGAATTAAAAACAGATAGAAACATTCAGATAATTTTAGGGCTTATTTCAACATTGTAATATTTTGTCTACGTTGTAAATATAACCGAATTTATAAGAAAAATTTTTTTTTTTTCTTTTTTTTTTTTTCTTTTTTTTTTTTTATGTTATAGGTTAGCGGACGAGCATATGGGCCACCTGATGGTAAGTGGTCACCATCATCCATAGACAATGACGCTGTGAGAAATATTAACTATTCCTTACATCGTCACTGCGCCACTAACCTTGGGAACTAAGATGTTATGTCCCTTGTGCCTGTAGTTACACTGGCTCACTCACCCTTCAAACCGGAACACAACAAAACTGACTACTGTTATTTGGCGGTAGAATAACTGATGAGTGGGTGGTACCTACCCAGACGGGCTCGCACAAAGCCCTACCACCAAGACAAAGCCCTACCACCAAGACAAAGCCCTACCACCAAGAAACATAGACTTTTCATTGCGGGTCAACTAGAAAAGCCTTAAGAACTCATTCGTCTACATTTTTAGCAACAATGTGTATATACACTGTCTTCCTTTTTAGTTATGTACTTTAGTTTGGAATACATTGTTAAATTATATTTTAAAGATCCATATCGATTAAAAGCTTCAGCTAATACGTAACGTGGCAAGCAACTGCTTACAAACAACAGGTGAAGTATTGTATTAATTTTATTTTCATAAGAATATTATTAGTATCTTATAATGAGAATATTCATAAATTGTAAGTCACTCCTAATATTCAGAAAGTAACTAAAAGTACCTATATTAAATCACACCGCGAAATTGCCATACAAATTGCAGAATTATTAAGTTTGCACATTTTCATAAGGTCGGCTCTGAAGTAATCGCTTTACTTGGTCCAGATGATTTTAGATATACCAGCACAACGGCCACCTAAAAGGGATAGAGGATTTTAAATGCAACTGGTTCGAAAAAGACAACATTTCCTATTTATTACACACGAATTGGCTTAAATCACTCGGATACAGTTACGTAAAATAAATCGTTATATTCAAGAGAATAGAGTCTATTTCAGTGTGCGCAATTTTAAAAGTTATTTTCTTTTCTTCTAAAACTTTAACGGGCGCACATTTTTATCCATAGAAAGAGTGAGTCGGAAATTTCAGTAGCAAAGAGTGTGAAAAGGACAACGATATATAGCATTTATATTCTGTACGTGTAAGTTTCAGGCAACGGTCGCCGTGAAACTCGTAAATGGGAAAAAAGCAACAACGGAAAACTCAACCGCCTAGAGAAGGAAAAATCGTAGCGATATTTTTTTGATCCGTGAATGTATCTTAGTATGAATAACATGTTGTTTATTTTTGTTGGCTTTTCATGTACTTTAATTAATTTAAAAAGATCATTATTGATATTTACTGTTTTTTAAGACGCGGCTCAGCTCTGACGCGTATTCAACATTTCCATGTCTATGTTTTTCATAAATAATTTATTGCAATATTTTTTTCCATATCACATATTACAGAGATTTTCAAGAAATAAACAAAAAACTGTTCATGAAAAATACAATTTATTAAAAAAAACATATACAATCTATAGTAACATAGCAAATTAGATATGACATAATGAACTAAATTAAATATTCAAATTGTCGATAAGCCTACCGAAAAAAACAAATGAAAGTATCGACTAGCAATTAAGATTAACCGCTGGTCACATCCCTAGCTACTCGTCATCAGAGTACGAGCCACGTTGATATTTCCACGTAGATTTCACTCCGTAAAACCTTTGCCGTTTATTTTTATATACATTTTGGGTTGGCACATCTCTTTTTATTCACGATCACTTCAATATTGCGCGTGAACTTCTCAGACTGAGGGTATTTTAAGCATTTTATTTGATTCAAAGCACAACGTTCCTTCAATGCAGTCTGCATTACGTACTTGTCGAATTTGAAAAATATTTTATATGCAAAATTTAATATGCATCGCTAAGCTGCTGTAATATTAATGAGTACATTAAATTAGTTAAGAGTAAATCAATCAAATTAACATGTATACGTATATCGGATCAATATTAATTAAAAAATATAAGTGCAGGTTTGCGTGGATTGCATAGTAACATATTATCATTACATAGTGAAACAAAGTTACTTACCGCGTTATGTATGCTTAGATCTTTAAAATTACGCAACGGATTTTGATGCCGGTTTTTTTAATAGATACAGTGACTTGAGAGGAAGGTTTTTGTATATAATACATGGACAAAGTAGTAAAGAAAATCTGATGATTTTAGAAGTTTCTAACGTGATATCGTATCAGTATTGCACACGTGTGAAGCCGGATCGGATTGCTAGTTTCTAATAATTCGTGAGGAAAATAATTTTGATAGCGAATTTTCTTAGTAATTTTACTCGGTGCAAATTTAGCAGTAATTTAAGTATTCAATTCCATAATGCACCTCAACGATGTTGCCTAAGATCGGTTACATAACCTGATGCACCGATTTCGTCAAAGAAACGAATTGTAAACAATCATTATGTAAAGAGAAAGCTCTCGGTACTGAACAGTACTATTAAGTATTAGGTAATAGATTTCATTCGAGATACATACATTTTTATTTTTCCTATTAAATATTTATATTGATGACATTTATCGGTGGAATAACGATAGTGAAAATGATATATGGTTAATAGCACATTTTGATCGTAATTTGAATAAGATTAAATATAAAAGTAAAAAAGTAACAGCCTGTAAATTTCCCACTGCTGGGCTAAAGGCCTCCTCTCCCTTTTTGAGGAGAGGGCTTGGAACATATTCCACCACGCTGTTCCAATGCGGGTTGGTGGAATACACATGTGGCAGAATTTCTATGAAATTTGTCACATGCAGGTTTCCTCACGATGTTTTCCTTCACCGCAAAGCACGAGATGAATTATAAAGACAAATTAAGCACATGAAACAGCGGTGCTTGCCTGGGTTTGAACCCGCAATCATCGGTTAAGATGCACGTGTTCTAACCACTGGGCCATCTCGGCTCTTAGATTAAATATAAATAAAGTGTAAATGAAATTGTCTGTCCACGCATTCACCAACCCGTATTGGAACAGCGTGGAATATGCACCAACACCTTCTCCTCAAAGGGAGAGAAGGACTTATCTTAGCTGTGGGAAATTGGCAGACTGCTGTTATCGTCGTTGCAATTTTTTTTAAAAATATTTATTGCATGCAATGACTCAATTTACACATTACATGACTAGTAAATAACTAAAGTCAAAAACATTCTAATTTGGGGATCAATAAAATTTTGCCTTTTCGAATGAATAAACATTTAATGATATTTTTATTTTGACCATGAATATAAATTTAAAATAATAAAAGTCTTACTTATAAAAGTATGCGTGGATATACACATCAGTTATTCTAAGTCAATACATCTCAGTGTTACATATAACTAAAAATATACTATAATACATTTTTTTTCGTGATTTTCTTAACACTTGATAAGACAACTTATTGTCTGTTAATAAAGTTGCTCTTTGTAAAAGCTTTGTCGATCGCGGATGTTTTTTTGTTAATGTCATATGCATTAAAGTATCAAACTATCCTACTCTATTGTAGATATGATCACATTTTTATGCGTTAATTACTTCATTTTTAATTACAGACCTTAAGAAACGAAAGTCAGTCACAATCGCTTAAATCACTTTAAAAAAGGAATGCACATGAGTAAATAATATTTATAAATGTGAATGTAAAGAAGAACAGTATTTATAACGAACAAAGACAATAAAGTATATATATGAGCGTGTAAGGAGCAACGCATCGGAGGGCGGCGGAGGTGCAGCGTATCGACGCAGGCGGCGCGGCGTGCCGGTATGTAAGATTAACTGATATCTTAATAGAGCTGTGAGCACCTCCGCACTTTCATATTGAACAGTTTTATTTGCACTTCATTAGGAAACTAGCGACCCGCCCGGCTTCGCACACATGAATTGCTGATACTAAATATACTACAGAATTTGTTTATTTACGATATCACATTAGAAACTTTTAAAGTTGTCAGCGTTTTTTTTTCTATATTGTTCATGTATTATAAACAGAAACCTTCCTCTCGAGTCACGTTATCTATTTAATAAAACTGCTTCAAATTTCGATTTTTGCCTGTAAATTGTATAAATGGTTCAACAAAAAAAATAGTTTCATTAAATATCAAACTATTTTTTTTGTTCTTCTTTTCCCTTCTCGGTATTATTTGTTTTAATTAAACGTAGTAGGAATAAAATATACATTTGTCACAGTTTAAATATCTTAAGCACACTCAAGTCTCCTCATACAATTTAAATGAATGAATATGTGGACAGATCGGTCCGATAGCCGGCGAGATGTCGAATGCACTGTCGCAGCCTTTCTTACCCCTTCGGGTGTCATTGATCTGAAGATCAGATTATAATAAATCACCCAAATATAAAACACATTTATTCACTCGTAATTATATAGCAGTGGCCTGACATCTCACCTTGACTGTTTTGAATGATTTTCATTTAAAGCTTCAAATATTTTAATCACAGCTCGAGATCAAATAGTATCCCGACATTGTGAGTCAGATGTCGCATAAGGTATCCACGTACAAGATAATTTCACCTGACCTCTGCCAGTTCATTGACTGCGAGTGTGGCCTGCATAGTGGCAGTGCTATACGCATGTCTAGTTTGAATCGGGTCCAAGTTAAATGCGATAACATCATTATGTAAATTTAGTATGACGCGATGGAGATAAACGTACCTATTCCATGGTTATTTACAAATATTTATTGTTATTTTCATTGAAACTTGTATGGAAAGAATAGAGTAAAAAAAAACCCTTGGATACAAAGTTGAGATACAATTTTAGCTTAAAATTTTTAAGGTTTTTCCTTTACCACATGTCGAGTTTCACGATAAGTCTCTTTTCCTCTTGGAGAAGATTCGGAAGATGGTCTAGTACAGTTTGTTGGTGACACATGTGACATAAAATCATCTAACAGAAGCAGCTTAATTTATAAACTCTCCACTGAACACTATACGATTTATAAGTAACTGCAAGCGCTTTAACACTGTTGTATCCCTTTGTACTTACCTGACTAATGAAATGTTTTATGGTATTTATATTTACAATAATATAAAATCTTCTAGTAAGTTTACGTAATCGACTCGATATTGCATTGATTTATTCAAGTATTTCACAAATAGACTGTTTATTTGTATTTACAAAACTATTTAATAATAATCTGGCGTTATAGTTCTAGGTGTCCATTATAATCAAAAAAACTCAAAATATAATTTACCCGAATAAGTAAAGTGTTTCAATCGTTAGAATTATACTATATGTATGGGTGGTATGCAGCCACCACAGACAGATGCTGCTTCAATGCAGGTTTGTTAGTACGCATGTGGCAAAATGACATACAAAAAAATAGCTACATTAAGGTTTTCCTAAGATGTTTTTCTAGACCACTGAACAAAAAAGTGATTATAAACACAAATTAAGTACATGATAAATCAGTTTTAATTATCTTTGTTTGAACCACAATTATCGGTTAAAACGCTCACAGACTGACAGGTCGCGGTATTGACTAAAACAATTAAACCCTTTTTTTCTTCAAATAAGTTCTACTTACTTTATTTATTGGGTTGTCTCGGATTTATATGGAACTGAAATATTAATAACAGTGAATTGCTAAGAAGCTCATCACTTGCACCGCAAACTATCTATCCGAGAGCCTACTGTGTATAAAGTGTTTCGATGTATAAAAGAGACGTAGAAACAACAAGGAAATTTATCTCTGGCTGCGTAGGTGTGAGTACTTGAATTATGTATTTACAGATGAATCTAAAAATCAAGCTAAATCGATAGTAAGACGAGTTGTTACAAAAGTGCACTAATATTTGAAACTTTTGTGCTAATTGAAAATAATTTGAAAACCAATAGGTATTTACTATTTTTTAAGTTAAATTTAATTATACTATATAAAAATCATTTTGTAAAATATATTTAAAAAAATAGATTTGCTGAGAAACTTGAAATGACTAAATGAAGAATGCGTGTGCGCATAGTTTTATGTTCATTTTATTAGCTTATGCACATCGCGCGTACTGCAAACCGGACAGTTCGAATTTGCAAGTGACTTCCACAGACCAAGGAAACCAAAAGATATAGCATTTAAATATAAATTATTTTTAAAAGGTTATTACTGAATTCTTTTCTAATTTTCAAAGACGATAATATCTGACTAAATGCATGACTTGTAGCAATATTTGCAATTTAATTAAGCTTGTAATAAGTTTTCTGCCTACCTGTCATTTCTGTATAAATTTTGGAATCAAACCGTTATTCATAAGCGACATCTTCAACACAAAGTTACTGAAATGTTAAACCAAAAATGCATAAAATCGTTGACCTAAATAGTAAGTCAAAAGTTCAAGGAAACATTAAATAATTGAGTTAAATAGTTTTCACTCCACCACTCTCACCACTGGGTCCACTGCGTAAGGATGTGACGAACAGTGTTCGATGACGCGCCACACTCGTGACAGGATAACCGCCGACCTTCAAACTCAAACTCAAATAACTTTATTCAATATAGAAGCATTACACTTTCTTATTGATGGTCAATTGGTCAATTGAAACACTACTACCGGTTCGGAAAAGAAAATACCCTGACCTGAGAAGAACCGGCGAAAGAAACTCAGCGAGTATTTTTTTTTGTTTGTCTCATATTATATAAACAATTTAATATGAGATGAAATAGCCAGGAGGCGATCGTTTCATTCCCAAGGTGTGCTATCGATCATAAACTCATTAATTGTATAGTAACCTTTTGTACACAAGCGTTCCTTAATATTTTTTTAAATTTGGCAACAGAGGCATTTTGAACGCTTTCTGGGATCCTGTTGTAAAACCGTATACATTGCCCCACAAAGGAGTTACTGACTCTATGTAGTCGAGTAGAAAACTTCGAACTGCTAGCCAATGTAACTGCCTACTGAAATGGTTGCTTCAGTATTCATGGTTACTTCAGTAGTCGGAGTCAGTCTGAATCTCGGTTTGCCTTAACTTCGATCCACCCATAATCAAGTAGATTCAAACATATTATCTTACCCGTCACTAGGCCTGCTAGTGATGGTGAAGATAATCTGTTTGCCTCAGGGACCCAGGTCCTCCTTCAACCTACGAATCATCACGAAATGAGTCGCCGCAAGTAATTTACAACGTATCGCCATCACTGATAACAATTTGCAGCCTCCGCTCAAGTACTGTTTAAGTTTCCAATTGGTAACTGCGCAAATGTTATTTATTTTTATATTACTCTAGTACAACTCATACCAAATATTTGCGTAATATAAGCTTAGGCAAAGTTGGCTAGAAAAGTTCCAAATGTCCCATTAATTACAGAATTCTTTAAACTAGAAGATACATTTTCTTGGTTATTCAAATGTATATTAAATTAAGCGTCAGAGATATTCTAAGAGTTTAGAAAAAGTTTTGTTGAATAACTAGTTATAGATCCATTTTTCTCCTGCGTTAGATCTGTATTGGTGATCATAGACAACCCCTCTCCAGAAAGTCTACCTTTCGACAAATGCTTTCCCCAAATATCTTCACAAGAGCAAGTGTTGCGCTACTCGTTTTTCATTAGCTTATCACGACCCTCACCAGATCTACACCAGCAGTACACCTTGTATGCTTGTTTCCTCCCTCACCTCATATGTCCATACCAACTCAAACTGTTACCTTTTACTGCCACTGTCATTGGCGCTACTTTCAGGAGTCCTCTAAAATATCTCTCTGGATCTACGTTAAAATGGGTGGTGTTCCACAAGGATCAATTTTGGGTTTAGTTCATATAAAATATTTTTTTCTTTGTTAAGATAATTTGTGAATAATAAAAAAGTTAAATAATTCTGTAGTATTTACCAAATGAGAGAGAGCAAATTAGTATATCATAAAACAGTTACTTTCTTGACGTAACCGATACTACGGCGCTTATATATGTATATGATTGGATTTCTAAAATTCACTGAAGTCTAGACTCAGCAAATTCTAAAACCAATGAATATTGCTAGTTTACTTAATTCAAGTTTAATAAATATACTTACGAAATGTTAATCCTTTATGCCGAATAAATAATTTTATTTTAAAGCGATTATTTATAGTTAAAATTCGTCCATTATTTTATAAAGATAATATTTTTTAAGCATGTGCTACATACTCATCATTTTTAATTAACTTAATTGGTCATTAAATATGAAATAATTGACCAAATGCATTCATCAGATCTTATAGCAAATAAATAATGAATATTTAACTCATGCAGTAGAAATTGCAGGCAACTCTGTAAGATTCTATATTCAAAATCATTTGTGAGTGTGTTTCTGTGCAGTTTACGAGCGATGTCCTATCGGGTACTCTGCCTGCGCCTTGCGAAGATTCTAGATTTAAAATATTCCTCAGCCAGTGAGCAAATAGTCTTTATATTTTCTATAATAATATATAGACACACGAAATTTTTTATTTATATATTTCCAAATATGATTGTACTATTTAAGTAGGTACATATATGAATTCAGGTAATTGTAGCTTTGATGATATTTTTATATGATGTTATTTTTTTGAAAAAATTCCTGATCCTTTTAGACCAGTAATATAACATGTAAAAACAAGCTGCGTACCGATTAAAGTTTAGATTCTATGACTCTATAATATAATATAATAAATAATAGGTACATGACCTTTAAATTACGTTCCTTGCGAAGACCATGCAGCTTCTGTCAGATAATAACGATATAAGTTTATAAAAGTATAAAGCAAGAAGGAATTCCCATAAAATCAAGTTGTAAATTTTCAATGAGTGGTCATCGAAAATATTCGAGGATGTTTACTACTTTTCCTCTATAAAACGGTCATAGTAAACAGTCAACGTAGCGTAATATGCTAAATATACAAAAGTAAATGATTTATGTTTAAGCTTAGTTTAATAATCAACAGTTGTAAAGTGTGCAATATCAACAACCATTTAAATAATTTATTTATTGGTTTGATAGAGACATTTATTATTGTTAAACAAATTTATGTTGACTATTTATTAGCGCAAACTGAATATAATAGAAACATAGATTAGATGAGTCAATTATGTCGCGGGTGGTCTCAATAAATTGTTAAAATCGTTAGGCATTCGGAGAAAAAGGTATATAATTAGCATACGAAAAGGCGTTAGAATAGATTTACTGCCTTTTAACTATTCACGAATACAAATTTGACCGTTGATCTCCTATGAATGAGATATTAACGTCATAATATGTTTAGTTTCGAAAAACGAATGGATGCAAGTTACAATTTTAAACTAACGTATTATATAGTACACGTTACATGCGACAGTACTTGTATCGTATATGTTCAAGTTAGTAAGGTATATATTATATTCATAAAGGCTTAGGCCACCTGTTTTTAAGTCGATATTGCTGATAAGATAATTTATAACCATAGACGAAGACTGGCACTAAAATATTTATAAACTACTCCTTACACTGTCAAATTCATAGCAGCATCGGGATCTAAGGTATGATACATCTCGTGTCTGTTTAATAACTCAATCATCCTTTAACCTATACTGATGTTCTTTTTTTTTTTAATTCATGATCATATGATAGGTTTGCACGAGCCTCGGAACACCCGATGGACAATGGCGCTGTAAGGGAACTTTAGGAATACGACATCCGTTATGTCCCTTTTGCCTGTATCTGAACTGGCTGACTCACCCATTGGGAACGGGAACACAACAACATTGAGTACTTCTGTTTGGCGGTAGAATATATGATAAGTGGTTGATGGGCTTACAAAAAGCATTATCAACAAGTAATAAAAAACATATATTCAAATCAGATATGGCGTAAGTTACATAAACCTAAAAGTAAAAAACATCCTTCCTTGGGAGTCCTTCTAGCTTGCTTCGTACCATATACCTATCAAATTCCATTCATTAGTTAGTTAGGTTAGGTTAGCTTAATATTACTATAGATTATAAATGTTTAATAAACCAACCATTTGATATTTAATTTAAAAAAAAATACAGACGAATTGATAACCTCCTCCTTTTTGAAGTCGGTTGAAAAATGGCATTACGATATCTACATACGTACCTACTATTTATTTAATGGCCTAATATATCTATTACGTTAAGGTTAAATTCATATAAAAAGTGCTTCCGATAGCATTCTATTCTTAAGCATGTTAAGTTAGCAAACATATTTTCAATAAATAAGTTGTAAGATCTACGAAATCATTACACTGGTTTTCTCATCCTTCACACCAACACAGCGCAAGGCTTTCCTGGCGATATACGTGAGTGGGTGGTGCTGTTTGTTTGTCGCGAACTCTCCGAACTTGTCCCTTCGATAAACTTTAAGCTCGATCTGATACTTAAATTAAAAAAAGGACATCAAGTAAAACTAGAATTTATAGTTGTAATGCATTACATATTGTGTCAAAATGTATTTAATTTTTATTCCAATAATTGTAAACTATTTACTGGGTATTATTAAAATAAGTTCTTCTTAGTAAGGATAACAAAGTTTATTATCATTGAAGTAAGAAATATGTACAATTACTATTTATATATTAATTGTTATGTGGTCAAAGTAATAATAATGTTTCACGAGCTCAAATAACCGATTTATTTTTCATATTTACGATTGTTATTAAGTTATAGTATTTGACTGTTGAGAGATCGTTTAATTAATTATGACCTCTAATTAAAATATTTACAAATTGAATGTTGCTGATCTGTGAACCGCAACCTGTGAATCTCAATGATTGAGAATTTTTATTATGTGTAATATTTCATTGAATATAATTATGCTCTAAACAAAACAATATACAAGGGCGCTGAACGTTTTTAAGCCACTTCATATCTTAATAAATAAATATATAAATAAATAAATTTGATGAAACTTAATCAATTAGAGATAATTAATAATTCTACTCGAGCGAAGCTGCAAGTATGTATTAGCCTATTTATAATAAATAGTCTATCATCACAGTATACGTTTCATTTTCAATTAGTTTATTAACCTGCAACAAAGTTAGCATATCAACAAAACTAAATAATAATTCATAAGTTGACAACACGTAAATAATTCGCGACGTGAGCTGTTATCAACCGCACTTGCGCATTGTGACCGCCCGCCGCCCCGCGCGCGTGCCTCTTCCACTCGCACCTATCTCGAGCAAACATCGCCCGTACCACCAGTGGCTATGCGAGCTCATTCAATTTACATCGCCGCTTTTGTACCTTAACTCACTCCTCACTCGTATACGACACATCAAAAAACTCGATGTTACCGACCAATCGTCACACATTGCTTAACAGTTATACTGCCGAAAAAGTTCATCGAGATAAACATTAATTAACCACCACAATTAGGGCTGACGGTAATTTAAAGATCGCTAAAAAGAGAAAACTAAAATTCGTCGTTCCCAAAAAGCAGTAACAATTTGAGATAAAAAAGATAAGAGTCAATGTAAGTTGAACAAGATTCCGCCACGCTGCAGTGTTAAACGCCGGCCGCGACTAATTGCCCGATAAGTCGTCGATTCGCGTCTCGTTTTAATAAGGTGCGCTGTATACATGTAGTGTGGATGCCGATGGAATGCCACGGTCAGGTGCCTCTGTACGAGTGAGTCGCCTGTGTGTGCGAATGACGTCTGCCGTACGTTCATAGGTCCAATATAATTTGAGCTCCTACTCTTCCTCGGTCGCTACTACTTTTGGGTATCAGCGGCGTTAAAAGATGAGAATCCGAAGCTCAAGCTTAAACGGTCATGTTATACTGTAACTACATGATCGTTGTTGCCACGCGAAGCCGCACTGATAGGTACGTTTGTGTGTAACCCCGATTCCGACACACTACGATACGAGACATTGTGGATATAAACACGTAGTAATTCGCGAATATCATTATCCTAATGAGCATATACCTAAAGCAAGTTTTCGTGACAAGATTGAAAAATAGTAGAAATTTTGCTCTCATTATGATTTTATAGTCAATCCGGCTTAATCAATTTATCGAATAACAAAACTTTTAAAGACTTATTAGATACTTAAAATATTCAACAAGATTTTGTAGAAATCTACAGACACGATTTTAACCATTTATTTCAAAATGATAACACAATGTATTAATTGTTTATATACAACCGTAATCATCAAGATTAAACTCGTTTCTGACTAAAATTCGTACATCGATAAAAAAAACTATATAAATATGAACGAAAAAGGTATCATGCTTTTTTTAAAATCGGTTTAAAATTTAAAAAAAAAGCAAAAAATTGTTTTCCATTTACGGCTGTTCCCAGTGTTCGAACGTTTTCCCACGGTTGGCTGTGTGCTCGCCTCCCTTCCCGCGGTGGCGTGTGTTTGTGGTTCACTACGGGTTTAGCATTCAGAGCAGCACAATCCTCTCGCGACATTATACTTTGATATTTATTGCCGGGACACCTCATCCTAACCTTCAGCCTGTGGTCGAATGATGTTCGGTAGTAAATACATTAACTATCATTGTTAATTCACAATGTAACATACCTACCTAAAACGTTATTTTTATATAATCTAATCTGCTTGATTCGATCGTTTCGTTTAAATCTGAGAAAATAATGAAATGGATTATTATTTTATATGCATAAGCGATAAGTGTTTGTAACGATCGCATCCGAGCAAAGGCTTTATTTGCTGTAAGGGAGATAGCAGCTATTTAACCTTGTTGCTTCACAGTAGATTCATGAATACACGTGTCAGAACGCAGGGGCAGACTTAGATTTTCTCACGTTTTCTTCTACTGCCGATAGAAACCCAAATATTGAATAAATAAAAATTAGGCACGTGAAAAGACAAGATGCCACTTAGAAGCAGCAAGAAATTGTAACTAGAGATTTTGGATAAGGCTCTACCACTCTATCATATCAACTTATTCAATTGAAGCTTGCTACTTTCGAAATCGTAATATCTTCAATCCAAACGGTAAAGCAACTGGGGAAATATAGACCCAAGAAGATTGTAAAGTTTACTATTTAAACAAAGTAGAAAACGAACAATATAGCTCTACTTTATTTACTTGAACACTGTGACACGATGATTATCTATAGTTCCTATTTAATTAAAGCCTTAGAATTGATTGAATCTCAAAGCTAGTGAAAGACTTGGTTGCCAATGATTTCCAAATATATAAAGTAATTCATCAATATAAAAATAAAATTAATTTGTTAGAGGGGGAACGACTCGGCGTTATTTTCGTCGCCACCTTACGCGTCGACAATTATTTGGGAATTTCGAAAGATCACCCCGGAGCAACGGTCGTTGCCTCCTCTGAGTCACTCTTTTGTTTGTTATGTTAGTGGAATCAGTTTTAGGGTAATATGCGACTTAGTATAAGATCGTCGATTGATAAACATACCATGTGTTATATAACTATTGCTAAGATTTTAGAATTTTAATTGGCGTCCCATGTAATATTGCATACAATTTCATAACATTATGTAAGAATATTACGATTACCCAATAACAGGCTAAGTTATAAAATTTGAGTGCTATTAGCACAGATACAAAAAAATATATTAAGAATATAGTCATATATGTGATCATAGATTTTTTTACCTGTATGTTAAAAAAAAAATCATTAAATTGTTATCATATTTAAAGCGCTGTTTACTATGTTAAAATAAGTACCGATATAAAACCTGTAGAACGATTTCAATGTGATGTACTATTTTAGTTTGATCAGATATTTTCCTCATTGATACACTATGAGTATTAAATATTATGGAATTCAGTAACATAATATATCGGCGAAAATGTTTACGCGTTTAAAATAGGCAATGAAACGATTGGCAAATCGTACGAATTAGTCCATTCGAGATCGATTTGAAACGTTGGATTTGATTCGAGTAGCCGCCACGTAACATCGATCTGGCGCAACGTACCTACGCCCCGAGTAATTTGGATGCTGCTAATTATAGGTGCTATTGCGGTTATAATAAGATCCTCCCGACTTCCCAGAAACGAGGCCGCCCGCTTTATTAATATTTATCCGATACACACCGAATGCTCGGTCCCAAGCTAACTGACGCAGTCAAAGAAAACATGCTAGCCAGAAATAAAGTCGTAAAGTACCGGAACGATTTGAATCGATGTTCTCGGTTTGTATATCGGATTATAAATGCGCAGAAAGTACCGACGAAACACTACTCAACGTGAACGTTTAATCTTTATCGGTCATAGGCACGTGTAAAGTTGTGTAATCGTTCCGACGCCTTTACTTCATCCTCGTTTTTTTTGAGTAATTATTCAAATGTAACTAAAAGGTATATTTTTTAATTTTTTTAACTTCGTGTTGTTTTTTATTCGAAAAATATTTAATTTTAAGTAATACACCCTTTGGCAGATGCTCGTACAAAATTAAGATCTTTTCGTTAATGAAAATTCATTAAAATTATACCGCCAAAGCGTTTTTAAAATGTCCGACACGATATCTTTACGAAATGACAATTCGATATTAATTCTCGTATCAAATAACTGATATAATGTATTTTACATTCATCTATTGAAAAAGTTAGTTTTTAGTACAGATGATGATTTTAATTTCAAAGAAAAATGTGTGTATTGAAATATTACAATACTTGAAGTATATTATTTTTAGAAAAAAAAACAGACATAAAATTTATATATGCTGATAAAATGCTCAAAACGTCGCTTAATAATATCGCTATATAGATTAAAGAATATTTTTTATCGTTTTCAGTGACGTATATAAACTTTCTTTATATTTAACCCAGTTTTTAATATCAAATTCACTAACTACTTGTATTTACGATATATTTAATCGCCGCGTCATATGAATATATCTGGGCTTACCACGCGTCACCCGTAGTGTTCCGGTCCTCTGACACAGGATATCCTAAAGAGCTGTTGAATATGTAGCGTCAGTACTTCAACATAAATAAATATTTACCTTGTTTACGTAGGATCTCAATCGTACAATATTGCCCAATAATATATGCTACCATTCATTAATGTTTCGAAGAATTATTGATTTATAATTATAAATAAATTTGAATGATGTATTTTTTGTTCGATATATTAAATAAATTGAAACCATTGTGTCGACTGAAACTCGACGAATTCCTTGGACATTCTGGCTAAAGAAAATTATTAACGACCAGCTGTTAGAAAACTGTAATTAAACACTTACCGAGTTACGGGTTAAGTATCGTGAATCCTCAAAATATTCAATAAAATGTTAACAGTTAGAACCCTCAAGAAAAG
Source organism: Vanessa cardui (assembly GCF_905220365.1). NCBI lineage: Eukaryota > Metazoa > Arthropoda > Insecta > Lepidoptera > Nymphalidae > Vanessa > Vanessa cardui. Next base: position 6,827,383 of record NC_061131.1, read on the forward strand.
TATGCATATTCTAAACAACGACGATATACACAAGGCGGCAGGCAGGAGTTGGATGCGAGTAGCCGGAGAAAGACCACAGTGGTGTGCGCTTGGAGAGGCCTATATATCCAGCAGTGGACCAAAACGGGCTGATGATGATGATGATGATGATGATTCTAAACAATTCTTGTCGGTCCCGTACGGAAGCAGAAATCGAAGACATTCGAAAAGCGTAACAATAAAGAGCGATAAAGATTATAATTAATGAGGAAGCACAGTGGACGTACCCTCGCCGTAGGTTCGCCTTACCCCTAAGAATTAGGATAATAATTTAAAAAAAGGTTTTACTTTGTTTCTTTGTGTGGTATTTTCCGAAACGAAACTGTTTTAATGATACCATGAATATGAGTTATACGTGTATATTTCATATTGTGATTACTCAGAATAGTTATCAACAATAAACATGTAATGTAAATATTTATTTCAAAAATATTTTACATTAACTTTTTTATATGGATGTATGATTACAGTTTCTTTTATAATTACTTTTACTAGTTAAGTGATAAATTGCAAGGAAGAAATGTAGAAAAATTCATTTGTTAATACACAAAGTAATTCTGTAGAAGTGGCATTTATTCGTACATTGCCTGTCTGCACTGAGAGTTTAAGCATCCTTTGTCTATTGGCTTCGATTAAACAAAATAAATGATGAAAGCTATGACTTTCAAAATATAAATAATATATATTGAGTAAAGAAAGTTATACCTGTGGAATTACATAAAAATATTTAGACATAATCAAAATATTAGACTGATTTTTACTATATATCGTATGTCTTTTGATGGAAAGGAGGTAATAAGTTTTTGGGTACAATTTACATTTTACCCAGAGTAAATTAGTATATCTGAAATTTCAGTAGGCAATACCTTTACAAGTAACTTTAAAATTTGTTATGTTTTGTAATACATCACTAATATTACATGTGGTTAAAATAATATTAACTAACTAATGATATTAAATACTTTAATATCATTCTTACACTTGAAATTAAAAGGATTTAAACAAAGTTGTGAAAAATGTGTCACTGCTATGGCCCACCCTTGCCATAAGCGTGTCTTTGTACCCGGTTTCTAGTAATACCATTGATTGTATTGCTAAACATCAATACCTCAAGATTATTTCAGTTTAAAAGATTGGTGTTAGTTTTAGAAATGTTTCTTGTAGTGCTAATGCGCCCCTGATGATCAGTTATCGATGAACTACTTGACCATTTAGATTCCTTCATATAGGACCTCAATTTTAAACTGCCATAGTACTTAAAATCAATGATGTTATCTACATTAACTTAAACACTAAACTAACACTTAACCGATGATTGCGGGTTAAAACCCAGACAAGCACCGCTGATTTATGTGCTTAATTTGTCTTTATAATTCATCTCGTGCTCAGCGATGAAGGAAAACACCGTGAGGAAACCTGCGTGTGACAAATTTCATAGAACATGTGTATTCCACCAACCCACATTGGAACAGCGTGGTGGAATAAGTTCCAAACCTTCTCCTCAAAGGGAGGGGAGGCCTTTATCCCAGCAGTGGGAATTTACAGGCTGTTGTTGTATCTACATTATATAAGGATATTCAAATAATATTAACATTTTCGTGTTTAATAATTTTCGCAACGAAAACTCGTAAACCTAATTCCACGCAAATATTTTCTTCCCATCGCAAAATTATTTTTGGTATCTACGTATAACACAACTACGAGTAAAAAAACATTTATAAGTGGATTATGTTTGTGTTAAAAAATAATAATTTAAATTTGAATTAAATAAATATTAATATGTTTTTTATATAAAAATAAAATGAGAAAACATTTGAAAAATTTTCGCCTACGGCTTCCGAAGAAGCTTATGAACACGCACGCTAAAATGGAAGCGCGAAACACGCAAATCGGTTACAAAATAACAGAATTTGCCCTCTAGATACGTCAATTTCAAATTCCATATCAAATCGATATTACATTCTGAAATATTTTCCCAGACAATTACTCGCATTATTGTGACTTTGTTCGTTTCAAAATAAAAGTAAAGTTTAGTTTAATAATAAACTGCGAGCCCAGGTATTTTGCAAGTTGTTCTGTAATGAATGATGAAAACTGAAACCGAAGTGGTATTAAAGAAGTCGGGCTAGCAGCAACCCTACCGACTGCGAAAATATACTTAGTAAGGTTGTTGGTAAGAAAATACTCAGTAAGGATTAGAGGGTTCTACACTATTGTATATATTACTCTATTGTATATGAAGGCCGAGATGGTCTGAAGCGATGATTATGTTCGAACCGTGGAGATCACCACTGAGTTTTTATATTCTTGAAATGTTGACACCAACTGTATGAAATCCAAGTTCTGTCAATTTTATCGACTATCTGAGTTTTTATTAACTCAACATCTTCTACACCCCTTACTGTGTGTGTTTAAAAAGGTAAACTAATTGAAGTGATAATTTACTTGACTTTACTTCTTCTATACATTGATTGAATGTATACACATATTATAACCACGTTACATACATTACAGCCATAACGTAACGATATTATACTCCCGGTGAACGTATCAAACCGCTAATCAATATGCAATCAGTTGCATTAAATTAATTCAATTTTGATATAATCTATAGATATATCTACTCCATGTATCTCGCCTCTGCATTCCATGACCACCTAAAATGACAATAGTAGTACTATATAATCTTAATACAACCTCTGATCTTGAAGAGAAGCAATTTTTCTCTTTTGTTTTGTAAAAATTAAATATAAGAATACCAAATTAAATAGGTATGTGAAATTGTGAGGTGTAATATTAGATGCTAGTCATGGATACATATACAAAGTGAATGTTGTGTGATTGATTTTCTAGTGTTTATTGTATTATAATATGCAGTGTTAGTCGGACAGTGGACGCGTTGGCCTCTCGCCAATACACTGGCCTCAAATTGATTTTACCGCCACTGTACCAAAACTCTTTACACTTGTGCATGTATTAGTATTGTAAATTAATTTTCCTGTAGTTATATATGAAACAATATTTAACGTGAAACTTTTTTTACGGATTAAATAGAATTGACGTGGCGGCTTGACCTGAATCTTTGAGAATTTGAGTCCCGCTGATTTATTTGTATCTGATTGGTATGTCAAATAACATCGGAGTATTGACTCCGATGCCAACTTTGAATATGATAACTATGTAATTTTGTATTGGTCTTACTCACAGTTCTAAAACGAATCTCTCTATTAATACTTTATTATAATTAATTATACTTGTCTATAAATAGTATATAACAAAGTCGATGTCTTCCTTTGTATGAAACTCAACCGATTTTAATACGATTTTCGCTAACAGATAGAGCAATAAATGAGAAGGGTTTGTATATGTAGTTTATAAGCATTTTGTACAAAAGAGCTGAACTATGGTATTGTTTTATCTTCTTCACTTGGTGGTAGGGAATTTTGCAAGACTGTCTGGGTAGGTACCACCCACTCATATAAGTAATCTGCCATCAAACAGTAATTCTTAGTATTTGTGTGCCCATGTTTGAAGCGTGAGTGTACCAGTGTAACAAGGCATAACATCTTAGTTCCCAACTTACTGTTGACATCATCATCATCTTGACCTATGATATAAAAAAATGGCTACAACTGGAGATCCAAAATATACATATATATACCTACTAATAATGCGGTATAAAATAATATTTCACAATTTATGTAACTCATCTACATATGTGCATTTAGTATTTGTTATTGTCGTCAAACATACTCGACAGATGTATCAACAGTAATGACTGCGTGAATGTAACAAGATGTCGGCGCTCGAAACTTATGTGATGATATTGTTTAAGCTTTTATCTGCGTAGCTTGACATTGTCATAACCTAAGACCCGTTTGACATCTGGCTTAACGCCAACTCTCTTCAGTTTTAAGTTGTATAACTCCGCACAGGATTAAAATCTCAAGAAACATCTCTACGATTGGTCGAAATAAAATTTCACGCTTAATAAATCAATGTTTTAACTAACACGAACAAAGCGACACAAGTTAGCAGTCGTTTGATTAATGGGAGAATGCAAATGGATATATGCATCACCATTGGATTCCGTTGTTTTAGCCGTGAGTTATAAATGTAGCAAATTTAGAAGATTTCATAAATTAAGTGAATAAAGTGCGCAGGCTGCATGTATTGGTGCTCTCCGGGTGCGGTGGCAAGCTTATTTCTACTGGCCGTCTGCCAACAGTCTCCGCTTGAAATTGCTTTTACTTTACATTGTAGCAATGATATCGTAGCTCTGCACTGGATACCAGAGCCTGATATGTGTACGGGCGAGCACATGTACTAAACTTTTAACCATCAATAAAGGGACAATCTTGCGCAGATATTGCGATTTTATCTTTAATTTCGAAATTACGTGATCGAATCACAATTGTCTGATTCTATGCATCAAACTTGTAAGGTTCAATTTTCTATAAGCCAATGATCAATGGAATAACTTTGACAAGTCGTATAGCGTTTGCGTGATGAAGTGTTCAGAAATACCAATTGCTTCTTTGTGTCCACTACTCAACGTCTGGACCATTTTGTAAGATCGCGCAAAGTTGTATTGTACATTGACATACCCAGTCGACTTTTTCTTTATTTATTGCATCGAAGTGTATCTCTTCAGTTGATACATAAATATTTTTGAGGCGGTAAAGTAAGGGATTCACATCTTAAGATTAAATTTAATATTATTGAAAATTTGGATTGTCTGATACTTGTATCTGTAACTGATTATTATTAAAGCGATCAAGATTGTTTCATGGCCCATTTGTAAATGCATAACATTTCGTTGAAGCAGTTTCCTTAGAATTTTAAATTCTTCAATGCTACAAATATTTATTAAAATAAAAAAATTATCGCATTGGATGCCAATGAAATTATGAACCTTAAAACGATTTATTAAATTACAATAGTAGTAGGAATCTAGAAGCACTTACAATTCAAATCTTAATTAACGCGCAAAAACGAAAAATCTCACTTCAACACTCGGGATTATTTGCCATAATAACATGCCAAGTTATCGCCTTAAAAATTTTCCGTAGTGCTCTCATCCGCTGCAGAGTATAATCCGGTGCCAAGAAGAAGTTATTTTTCTCGTTTATAACGAAATCGAGATGCGTACTGCGGCAGATATATCACGGCGCTGGGCAATCTTAATAATGGTACCTGAACATTCTAACAACGCTAATATAACAAACAAAACTGAGCATCCCGCTCGGCCGATCATTACCGACCCGAATTCTAATGATCCATTTGATTCACTCCTTTTCTTTTTCGCCCCGAATTTAATCAAATTATAGGTTGAAGCGTATAATAATATTTCAATACATCTCAAGCGATATCGTTTGTGGAATTTAAGCTTTTTATTATTCAACTTCGTTTTCGTTTCGGTTTAATTTGGACGGTCTAGACAGGAAAAAAATACTTTAACGGAATCCTGAGGATTTAGTAAATTTAAAAAAAAAAACGATGTTCGCGATTTACACTAAATAAGCAACAAACGACTGAAGTGTAAATACATAATTATAAATCAGTTTTATATCTATCTAATTGTCCATCACTAAGTTATGTAACGCTTAGAAAAAAGTCGCGGAAAAAGTAAAAACCTCGGCCGTGACTTAATGTAATGACAAACCATCTCTGTTCAATATTATAAGCGAAACAAGGACAAACTTTTCATGGCATTTTCATCTTTCGGTACAGACGTGATGGAACAAATACATGAATATCATACTGAAAATCCTAAAAAAATCATTTGCAAAAAACAACTCAATAGACATTAAAATAAAGCTCAGATTTTATAAGCTCGGAAAAACCTTTTAAAATACTTGTGGCAAAATATAAAATGCAATTAAAAATGTGCTCAATTTTCTGGCAAATAAAGTCGAATTTTACAACGAACAGTGCTTCGTTACTACATTTCTGCACTAATACGTCGTCATCTATCCTTTACATTTTAGTGGCACGAGAAAGAGACAACGAGCAGGGTGAACCTCAACCCCCAAGCGTCTCGGGAGGTAAAAGATTAACCCAGTTTTGTTATTTGTCCACTGTCAGTCGAGTACCTATTCACAATGCGGCCAGAGTCTACCCGCTGGAACCTTCGACCGTTTAACGTAATTGTAAATGATTAATGCGTTTGTACCTTAACGTAATAGCGACAAGAGTGGAAACTGATGCTCTCATTTTGATTTATGACGTCTTATCAAGACTACATTTGAAAGAATGGCTTTATGTGGACGCGGAGTTCGTTTAAATCTCAACCTTAGTTTGATTTCTGATCGCATAAGGTTCTTTTTTCAATTTTTTTATTGTCGTATGTCATAGCTAAACTTAACGCGATTGACTGCATTTTTGAGACAAAATAATAAAAGATGTCAAAAAACCAATAGCACTATGTATGGATAATATTTTATCTAATTCGTACATAAATAGACATGACTAATTGTTAAGATTACAATATATTATTTTAAGTTGATATTATATCGAAAATTTTTATAAAAGTTTTCAAAGGCATACAATATTTTTCAAGAATTTAATGCGACATTAATATATTATGCAATAAAACATGTAAAACATAAATATTTACAAGAATTGATTGAGCCTTGTCGCTAAAGTATTCGAGCATATAATGTAGGCTACTTTCGCAGACAGACGACACTTTCTCGGAGGGCGTTTTCTCCAGATTTAGTTGTTGCTTTTGACTTCCTAATTAAGAAGGTATTACGAATAATCATTCGTTTAGAAGAAACGAATTTTCAGAATGAAGTTGAAAAAAAGACAATTGCAAATGAAAGTCATTAGAAATATATACATTATACACTATCACACACAAAATGATGAGATTTCCCCTTGTGTAAAATATTATGTGTACATAAATATCGTCGGTACAAATGTAAATGAAACGAGTGTACGAGCAGACGAAGGGCTGTGATACAAGTATTTGTCTCGAATCAAGGGGCGGTAAGAGAAAGTGATGTTGGAGGGTATATTATTATTTGAGTAATTTAATTTGAGCCTGTGATTAAATGCTAGATTTATTTAGTTTATTATTTTTTATTTTTATATTTGTTGCATGCGTGCACGTATTGCTTAAACGATCAAGTTAAAACTTTGTATAAGCCATATTTCTTTGAGTTCAGCAACTTGCGTAAATGTTTTGAATGTTGAATGCTGCATGGGATAAGCCTCTTGAGATAATTTTAATTGCAATAAAGAAATATCATAAGTTTTGTATATATATTTTAATGGGAACGGATCTCGAGTCTTAAATTCTAGTTGTGTTTTTGCGGATTGAAAAAAGAGAAAAAAGCGATAGAAAGAGACAGAATTATCGTTTAATTCAGCGAGAGAAAAAAGGTTTCCACTTCGCTTGCGACTTAGCCTGGCTGCGATTTTAAAAATCAGAAGGTGAGGGCGCTCGCCCGCCGCGGAAGGGTTGCTGAGGGGCCGAGCAGAAGAAAGCCGTTATTAAAACGCAAGAGATTACATTTCACCTTTTTTGTTTTTAAAGATAGGTACTTAGTCTTGAAATTATAAAATTCATAAAAAAGAATGAGTGAAAATATATTATTTTCCAATTATTATAACTTTATCATTTGACTCTATAAATCAAAGTTGTTATAAAAACAACAGTATAGGTATAAACAAAAATCTAACATTCATTATTACAATTTTATCACAATAATCTAATCTGTCTATCAAACTTACATTAATTCGTTTTTACTTCAAATATAAAATTCTTACACCAAGCTTTAACTTTCTGACCTCTTTAATCTTTCACCAACAAATTAAAAATATTTCAGCATAATTTACTTCAAAAATAATTACCAAGATTTTCATTACGAAAATATATACATACTTCTTAATGAATTTCAACAAAGCGTCATCAAGTCAATCAATCTATGTTAAAAAAATAAACTTGCATTTGACCAATCGCAAAAAGATTCATCATATAATTCAATTGAAGTATTTTTTTGTGAGCAAAAAATGACTTTGCTTTATTAAAAGCGCATTTATGATGACATTACTTTTGAATAAACATATAATGAATAGAGGAATATTTTCAAAATCCAAGTAGTTATTTTAATCAGTTGAAAATACGTCGAAACAAATGGTAGCGCTAATATTCCTCCCGGCCAATACGGCGGGCGTAATTTAATCCTGGCTCGGCGGGGCATCGAGGAAAATCTATAAATCTGCCGCCATTAGAGCCGAGGACTCCCCGGGACTCTTATTTACTCCGGGCACAAATTCAGATGACAATGTTTTAGGGGAAGGAGCTGTGTAACTGCCCTACAATGCGTGGGTAGGGTTGACAGTACCAATTTTATTTTTGAAAATGACAAAAACTTCGGAAATATCTTAAAAAAATATATTCTGATATTAAAAGTTCTATAATATAAAAGAATATTAAAGTAGAATATATGACATTAAAATTAAATCAAATCTTATATTGAATAATAATTACACAAAAGACACAAGTAAATACATACATTTAAAAATCTACGTTATATGAAGCTGCGGAGCTGCGTCTTGTCTAAAATAACATATTATATTGTTAAAATGCTATCATATATTTTGAAAGTTTAAAGTAAAAGTATCACGTTTTTTACGAATGCATTAATCTGTTTAAAAATTGATTTAAAGTGACAACCCTAGATGCATATATCCGTACCCCCGTCAATTACCAACCCTGACCGATCTGAGGCGAGACTTATTGACGGCTGCGTTCCATCGCCGTCTCTGTCTAAGCTTTATCCGAGTCATCGGCAAATGATACTCCATTTCCAGCCAAGGTAAAGTAAATTTATTTAAATCTAATCACCCAGACTACTCCCTTTCAATCGTTTATTGTATTTAATTAGTCCATAATGATAAACATCTTATCATTATTGGATAATTTATTGAATACATGTTACTCATTAATCGTTTATATATTGAAAATCTATTATTTTCAATGGAGTTTTAGTTTTCGACAGATCAATACGTATTAAAACAATTATAAAAACATTCTGAAGGTCAGCGAACTGTATACAATCAACTTTTTAAAATCTATGACCAACAAAATGTATTTAAGGTTAGTCATATAACGTCCGTCACCCTCATGGGGTGACTCGTGGGGAAGTAATCCCGCGAACGATACGCCAAAAGCTCAATCGAAACGATATATTCCGATGATACACGCTACGGTGACGGTAATCCAGTTACCTTGCACTGTCATAGATTATTACAAAGACGCAAGTAATTCCGATAGAAATTTGGAAGACTAATTATTTTTCTACTTCTATTATTATTAATAAATGCACACATAAACAGTTATGAATGATTTAACACAGAATAGTAACAGTAACAGAATAGTAAAATCAAAAGATTCATTGTTTATATGTCAAATATTTTATTTTGTTTGATTATCATGTTATATTCATGACCACTTTATACTAAACATGCAATTTTCATTCCACTGTCATTTCTGACAGGTAGGAAATAACTGTGTGTTTTAAAGTAATTCAGCTTGGCGATAGTGCATATTAGGGAAAAATATCCCATTTGTTGACGATATTTGAGTGAATTTTATAAAATTAAATGAGAATTTTATCTGCAATACAAGTTGTGACACTTAATATTACTATTCAGATGCATAGATATATACATATATTGTAAGCTTAACTCCACAAAAGTCATGATAGCACTGTGTAAGCAACACGCTAAATGGGCGCAAAAGCCAGGTTATTTCTTTGACAGATATGAAATTAAAAAATAAATAAATATATTGCGTTTTTCCGATAAACATTTAACTTAAACAAAATAATCGAAATAAAATATTTGGTAAAATAACAAATTTCACATTAGCCCCGTACACACGTCGATGTAACATTGTGTTATGCTCTATGCAACGTTGGAGGACATCAATATTTCATAGCGGCTGGTAATATCGGTTTAAACTGGCCGACTCGTTATTGCACATCTGAACTTTATGGGGAGTCACCCCTGATACATAAATTGGGAGAAGTGCACTGCTTTTATGGAAAGGTAAAATGTGTTTCGCAACAAGGTATTGATTTTGCAGATTGAATGAGGATTAACAGGTGCAATGTGTTTGTGTTTACTTTTTTGTTTTTAAATTCTATCGAAAACATTTTCTCATCGCGTATCGCTGCATTTGTATAATTATGAGGTTGAATAACTTTTGCTTAACGTTTTTATTGACTTATCTTTTGAAATGATAGTAACAATCGCTCTGGTTTTTGGAAAGATAATTAGGTATGTACTTGTATGGCTAGGCACATAACCTAGGTAAATAGTAGGTCGGACAGTGGTCTTGAGTTTTTCTACCTTTTTTAACATGGGTTTGAGCAAATTTTTCACTTGATGGTAAATGTCCATGTTATCCACATTAGCCCGATAAGAAATTTTACCCATTCCTTACAAAACCAATGCATATTGGTAATAAAAATGTTATGCGCTGTGCCTGTGGTTACACAGGCTTATGAGTAAGTCAGTTAGCTCTTCAAATCGGAAAACAACGGCCCTATGATGCTTGGCGGTAGACGAATAATGATTAGGTACTTATCCAGTTAGTAAATACAAATGATGACAGTTTATTTGACGCATCAATGCATCAACTCAAATTTAATTTCTATTTAAATATAGAATCAATAAATGGTGTCTTCAGAACCCTTGAATTTAAACATATTTTTGAGACATGAAAAGCAACTACATAATTTAAAGCATTTTAATTTTCAGTCTGATTTGACATATGTAGTACCGTGTACCGTGATGTAGGCATTCGTGTAGGTATATACATTATTTTGTTCACTTTATTATCCACATCATGTAAGTACCATTTCATAGCTATGCATATGGCAGTCTTGATGTGTTCGTCGCAATCATCTCGCCGTCCAGAAATGCGTCCCCTTTCAATCTTCACTGTAATAAATAAAAGGGGCAATAAAACAGGGACTATTCATGGGTTGCGCCCTAGCAATGCCGTGGCGTAGGCGCGCCAACTCACTGTCTTTTGCTCTTTCTAGTATGAGTGATGTTTTTAAAACAAAGACTTTAGTGTGTTTTCAATCGGATCATATTCCATAAAACTTTTTAAACTTAGGTATTAACCAGAGATTGAAAAGTATCAACAAACGCGATCACTATAGGAAACTTTATTTACGTTATCAATTTAGAACTGACGGTCTTGACTCTTGAATGTAATCAGCTTTTTACACAACCAATAACTTTATAAAAAAATGTATCTATAAAATAATAGAGAAGACATATTATTTAACATATTCTTTACATAGTATAAAACAAAGTCGCTTAGCGCTGTCTGTTACTATGTGTGCTTAGATTTTAAATATTCCACAACGAATTTGCCTGCGGTTTTTTTTCAATTTGATTCAAGAGGAACGTTTATAAGTATAATATAGGCACAATATAGTAGACATTGATTATTTTACAGTTTTCCAAAGTGATGTCGTATATAAAAAAAAGCGCTCACATTGCAAACGCTGGCTGAGCCCTATGAGATAGATCCAAATAATGTACTACAGTATTTGTACACCTTAAAAGGTTCTTCAAAAAATCCACAATGGTCTGTTCTATGTATTAGGAACAACTCACAATAAGCATTTTTTAACCTTTATTTTTTAAGAGAAATAATTTCTTTATTTCGAAGCAATTTTAAGAAATATAATACATCATCAACCCTTAACCAATTAACTTAAATACATTGTGTATTTAGTATAGATCAATAGGGCCTTTATAAGTATGTAATTCAAATAAATATTTTCGAAGACATAAGACAGATTTAAAATTCAGAGATATAAGCGGTGTGCAATGAGAAAAAAGCTGTGAACTTTGTTAGACATGTTTAGTACTAGTATTCAATAAATATCACCACTAATTGTACGTATGTATGTATATTCTTTAATATAAAACACAAACTTTTTAACACAGTAGTCGTATCTTCACTTAATATGATCTTTAATGTTAACTTAAATTATGAGTGGCTATTTTTACCAACGCCAGGTGAGGAGACAGATTGTGTATAGCGAGCACAGCCTTGATAGCATTCCACTTCACTTGGCCTGTCATCATTGTATGTAGGTTAAATTCTTATGCACATTGAATTACACTCGAAGTGCGCAAGCTAAGAGTACAAGAAACTTACTAAATAGTGTTTTAAAAATGTAAATATACATTAAAATGTTTGGTAAAATTTTCAGATTTTTTAATTTATTATGATTTGTTATAATTTTTAGTATAAGTAATAAATAATAAGTAACTGTTCATTTCCTTAAGTGTACTTCGATAAATATATATTGTAAACGACGGAAATCTTGCATTAGGTTAGAAATTGCAAACAAAAGAGACATAAAACACTATATATCTGCGCTCACAAGTTTCCCACCCCCGACAAAAGACATGTATTATGTAAAAACGTTACAGGAGTCACTTCAATCAATACACGCACTAGATGATTTAAACACTTTCTTCGAGATTGTGAACCAACATTCAACTCTATGTTCAGGGTAATAAGGTACAATATATTTTAGCTTTCGAGATTTTTTTCTCCAGACGATGTGAACAACAAATATCCTGTCGGACAATATTCGCTCTTATATCAAAGTAAAAACATTATGGCATACAATAGCGCGTCCCAGAGGGACGGAGGAAGAGTTAGGTTTTTTGTGAATATAAAAATATGAGCCCCCTTTTACAATTCCATTGTGTCAGTTATTGATCCCCATAATAGTTTGAGTCGACTGGTCCACGCATCTTAATACGAGGGAAAATGTGTTTAATGCTTTAATGTTTGATTTAATTGATCTTTGAAGGTTATAAGACTTTCCTTGCAATTAAATAATAATTAACAGTTCTTAATATTCAATTTAATGATTTTTGGAAATAAGTATTGCAATCTAGATATTTAAAATCGATATAATTTTACTAATGTAACACTAACTATATACGTATATTTACTGAAAAAAACATTAAAAAAATATCTCACCATTGAGCTAAGTAACCGACCAATAACATCAATTTGTTTACATTTCGAATGCTTAAAATCTTACAAAACTAAAAACGATTGCAATCTCCCCATTTGCACCGGAACAGTTTGCTAAAATTTTATGATATCGTTATTTGCCCCTCATACAAAGTTTCATGTGCCAGCAACAACTCTGGTTTAGAACTTTCACACAAGTCTTTGAAAAAAAATCGTATGTATATTATAATATAAAAAAATATACAAACGGCTAATGCAGGATACCCAAATAGCGTTTTAAAAATGAGAGTTGTTAATGAATAAGCATATTACAATAAAAAAAAATCGAAGAGTACAGAAGTTCAAAGTCCACCAGTAAAAACAAAAATAACAGCAGCCTGTAAATTTCCGCTGTTGAGCTAAGGCCTCCTTCCCTTTGAGGAAAAGATTTGTGGTGCCACGGTGATTCAATGGTGGATTCACATTTGGCAGAATTAGACACATGCAGGTGTCCTCATAATGTTTTCCTTCACCGCCGAGCTCGAGAGGAATTATAAACACAAATTAAGCACATGAAGATTCAGTGGTACTTGATGATTCTACCGTGAACTGACAATGAACTTTGGAGTTACTAATACAATTCAATTTATATAATATATCCTATCTGAAATTTCACAAGTATTAGTCGTACGCTTTTTATCACCTATATATATAAGCGTGTTATATAAGCTTCATTTATTAATGTTTTTTTTTAACAAAAGATTCAAAATTATGAATTATCAAAGTTATAAATCTATGATTTTTTACAGAAACTAATACCTTTTCCTGGGAGAGATTTGTTGAATTAGCGGAGTCGGAAACTTGGGGTTTCAAGCTTATACTTACAATTATTGAGAAATGTTTATACGGTGATTATCATCGATTTTATCAAAACGATCAATGTATTTGGGAACATAACATTGTAGTTGATATATGGTGACAAAACTGTAAATACTTTGTTCTTTGTTAAATATTGAGGAGGAAGTCTCGAGTTTCAAGATTAACCTGAAATGAAGAAGTTAATAGCGTTACAATTCAATTGAGAAAACTCATACAGCCATTGGAACAGCACCTGATATTTTTTCCGGTTTGGATTGCTACACCATGGGAAAATTATGTAACATTAAACTAGTATTTTGGCCTCCTTTCCTAACTTTATGGAGCCAGTGTGAACCAGTTACTATTGTTTTGATCAAGATATTTTAATCTCAATACTTTAATCTACATATACCTATATAATTTAACATTATTATAACTAATACGTCAAATATTATCGAAGGAAATGTCAACTTTTCCCAGGTAATTAATCTGCCCAATGAATATATAACGCAACACAAAAAGATAAGGGGCTAAGGATTAACCAGTCAAGTGTGAAGGCAGCGGAACTTAAGGATTTAAATGTATGTGTTCCACATGCTTTACATTTAAATATGCATTCACGATATTATATGATAAATAAATATAATCGTAAGTCTTGCTTTATGTCTATTTAGGCCTGGTCTAAAACTGCAGAAGAATAATGTACATAATATATTACTTATATCGTCTGCCTGCTATGCTCCATCCTTAAATGTCTGGATTTGATATTTTCAACCGTATATTGTGCTATAATTGCTATACATAATAAATTTCTTAATTAATTAGCCTAATTCGAAATATCCACACTCAAAACATTAATAAATAATAAATATTTCACGAAAAACAGTTTAAATAAAAAGATTAGATCGTATCGAGTGTGAAAAACAATTTGGCAGCAATTAAGGCATTAGTTTAATTATAACAACGTTGTAAACAAACGATATGAGATCGGACTAACGTTGTAATTACTATTTTACATTGTTAAATTACATCTAATAAAAAAATAACAAAGAAGTTTTATAGTAACTAATAATTTGTTATAACTCAGTTAATATCATAGGAGGAAAAGTGCGTGAACGTGTTAGTAAATTAATATATTAATTTTTTCATAGCTGTTCATAAATTAAACATATTAAAATGGCGCATTTTAAACAGCAGCTTAATTAGTGTGGTTTTTTGTAAGACACTAATTTCTCTTTTTCTACAATAATTGAAAAGACACATAGATTAGATTTTTTTTTTTTACATATTTATATGGAATAGGCATTTGTCTTCCATCTCACCTGATGGAAAGTGTAGATGAAGACGAAGATGGTACACGCCCATCCAAAATTATTATTTAACTAATAATACAATAAAAACATAATTCTGTGTAGGTAAATATTTATTTTCTTTAATTACAAACCCCGGTATACATTACTTCATTTTGACCCAAAAATTATGTTACGGGGTTGAACTTGAAGGTTACGGCCCCGAAACTACGTGATTACGTAAAGCGCGTAACGGACCGGTCATTGAACCTGCGCGAGCGCCTGTCGTCGCCCTATTCAACGCAGTAGACTAAACAAGTGTAGATATAACGTTAGGTATTCACTAGACCTATACAATAAAGATCATATTAAGTAAGTATACCACCACTGGGTTAAGGCTTACTTTGTCCTCAAGGACAAGCTATATTTCAAGTGTTAATTACGTCAAATTTAGCAGATGAAATCTCAGTAGTGCTTGATCGGGTTTAAATATATTATTCGTTTAAAATTCAGATGATCTAACTATCGAACCATTTCCCTTGACATCGCATATTATATATGATATTTCATAAGAATAATCTTATAAATCAAATAAATTAAAATTATTTGCATAAGGCATATTTATTTAAAAAATATTTTATATTCTTAGAGTAGTATAAAACGAAGTCGCTGTTTCGATTGCACCAATAGAAAGTATTAAACAATTAAGGTTTGTTAGAATATTTTGTAGATCTTATGACGGTTTTTATATAAAGTACAATTTTCTTACACTTACATGACTAACGCTCGGTAAGCCTTAAGAAAATACATTAAAATAATGTCCTAAAAATTGTTGTACATTGATAACATGTGAAAAATATACTCAATACCTATTACAAATTAGTAAAAACTTGGCAGTTAAAATTACCCAAACTATAAACTTTAAAATTAGTTGAGCTAAATCTTTCATCTGCGTTTCACAATAAAATTACGAGTTAAACCAAATTTGATATTATTCTTATTTTCATGCATGAATGAATACGTGTATATATAAATAAATATGCATTAATTATTTTTTTAGTAAATAGCACCTGTACGAAGCAGGGGGATTAGCTAGTAGATATGATCTATTTATTAAAATTATCGCTTATAAGTATACACAATTTTTTTTCTAACAAATCAATGTATTAGTATTCTTATATTTCCTACCTACATATCATTTAAAATTAAATCGGAAGGATATTGGACACCATTATCTCTAATATGTGCCACTTCTAGACAGTTTAATCTTTGACGGAAGTTCTAGGACGTGTTTCGTTCTCGTTAACAGATCTTCCCTGCGCTCCATGGGACGCCAAACATCGTGACGTTTATGGCTTTTATTATGGCCATTGTTAAGACTGAACGGTACACACGGCTTAAAGAATAAATACACACATCTTGGACCTTAACATCGTACACAGAAAGACTAGAATGCAACAGCACACCCGTTAAGATTTCATACATACTACCGTCCAAGTATTTTTGAACTAAACGGCTATAATAACTAAATTAATAAATTTCGCGATAAACATTTCGCCAGAATTTTATAACCAATTAAAATTTCGTGTCATGATTTATACTGTGTATCGAACGTCTCAGATTACGGTGTCCCGGTAATGTCGTTATAAAGTGTTATTTTACATTCAATTTGAGGAAAAAATATATTAAACGAGGATCTTAACTTTGTGACATTTTAGAATATCGAAAATAGACTACCCTTAAATTTCGAGAATTACCGTGAGTGTCGTCACAGCAACAAAAGGCCTATATCAACTAGGAATCTATAGTTGGCAACATTTCATAATGAGAATGACTAATATTTTATTAACTTGAAATGTCTTATGGTCAGAGGTGATCAACTGGTGACCAAAATGCACGTTTGACCTTTATAATGAACATTGTCAGTAATATTATATACATGATACATTTATTTGAAATTATAAACATATTTGCTAATTTTACTATGTAGTAGGACATTGAATAAGGCCTTCTGGGTGTGTACCACCCACCACATATTCTACATCACACCTTGGTCCCCAAGGCTAAGGTAGTTCTTACTGTGTCAATATGTATGAGGTGGTCAATACCACCACGTCGCCCTTAGTCAGCTAGCATCCTACTTTACTGAAAAAAAAAAAATGCTGTCGCTCCAAACCGGATGCTTAAAACCAAAATTCAAAAGTATATTTTCATAAGATTCAATAATATACTCGCTGTTCAAGCTTTACCAACTTTAACTATTTTGTTTATTCCAAAGTTAAGAACGTGACGCCTGAGGCTTCTCGGAAAGATGTAGACGAGAGGCAATTGATTTCCGCGTAAGTACTCAACGTCTACCATAGATCATGCTTACATTTCAAACCTTTAACGTCTGCAATAGCATATAATATTAACGTTAATTAAACTAATGTAACAAGATAACAGTTTTTTAATTTATTTTTTTAAGTACTACTGTCTTTACATGTCCTATTTTAATATAATAAAAAGGTTAACCCAATGTATATATAACATTTTTTTTTAAATGAAGTGTCAACGAGGAAAATATAAATAATAATATTATCACTTACCAATTAGCTTTTATTACATTATTAATCGTACTCGTAAAATACTAGTTTAAAATAACGAGATTTTTGAGGAAAATGTAAACAGAAACTAAAACTATATAATAAACATAACATAAGTAGAATATTTATTTTTAGAATTCAATGATTTACATAAATATATAAATTTTAAAGAAGTACATCGAACGCGGCAAATTATTTTTTGCTGAGGAGTCCGTTATATAAAATTATTATTAACAATATAAGTTGAAAAGTAAATAAAAAATAACTAAAACTCTTTTTTATAATCATTTCAAGCGTTTGTTAGCACTGTAATGGATCAACAATTTAAGCTTATTTAAAAATACGGAATATAAATCGTCTTGAATATGTAAACGGATAATAATTTAATAAATATACGATCCCATACGAACTAAATAACAATCTAAGGTATTGATCTGGTCTCTCTTAACGGTATTGAATAATTGATCAAATGAAAAAAAATATAATGGTATTGTAACCGCAGTTACAAAATTTGATTAGCAGAATGGTCACGTCGGAATTCGTCTATGAGAGCTCACGACGCGGGAGAAAATAAATTGAAACAAATGTATGGATGCGTTACTTTAACGTGGAGGCAATGCGATGTTTATTTATTAATTTTGTTGATTTACCTCAAGTGAAATTATGTAAAATTTTACTGCGTGTCAATTAAGTTTTATTAGGTTACAAATTTAGAAAATTATTATGAGCAAGCACGACTTTTACATATACCATACCATATATGCATGCTATACCATAAAAAGAGGTTTTGTTATATTCAAGAAAGTCAATAAGATGACTTCCGTATTCGAGTAGTGTATACACTGGTTTTCATGGGTATGCCAATACGAGGTCCCGGGTTCGATTCCATGTAGAAAAGTTCATTAGTTTTCTATGGTGTCTTCGGTCTAGGTGTTTGTGATATCGTCGTTACTTCTGATTTTCCATAACGTAAGTGCTTTAGCTACTTACATTGGAATCAAAGTAACGTATGTGATGTTGTCCAATATAATATAAGAATCTATAACATATCTAATAAGACAGTGTTAAACTCGTTATTTACCATGTCCAATGTTTTCGAGTACGCACCGCACTTTCGTATATCTATGTTTTTAGTTTCGTCGCGTTCAGGGGCAAGTGGAACGGTACTCCGGACGACGACCCGAGATCAGCGCCGATAACTCATCGCCGTATTTATTCACTATTATCGAATCGTGGCCAATGAGTGAGTGCTTTGTGACTAATTTGGCCTCTGTATTAGGAACATTCTGGAGAAATATAACATTATTTATATTTCAACTACATTATATTCCATAGAACTTTATTGGAGCATATTAATTTTGATGATTCGTTTTAAAACTTATTAAACCGTTATAATTGCATTTCCAATGTCAACGCGACGTTAACATAGCCATGTTATCGAACGTGTCCACTAATACAGTAATAATTCGAATCAAGTAACGTTGAATATCGCGCGTATTGTTTATTAATATGGTGACGCGATGATCAAATACGAAAACGCGAACACGAAATCAATGCTCAATTTAAGTGTAAAACAGTGAGGGGTGTGATAAACGAGGGCCGTAAATAAACGGGTTGCATGTATCGGGTATATCGGTGTGATATTGAAATAGAACTGGTTCCCGGCTCGGGAACGCGGTGACCCCACGCGGACTCCCGAGGAATATTGAATCGCGACTTAGGATCTTGCAAAATGCAGCGCAGCATAGCGAATTAGAAGTGGCGCCGTCCGACTATTTATTGTGTTCGACGCTCGACATTATTTAAACTGCCACAAAGCCATGTATGTTTATATTTGTGGCTTGATGTTTCGTTCTCGTTAGCGCGAGATCTTGTTTATTAAATAATTGTTTCAAGTATATATTTCGTTTTATATTCTATCTTTATTTGAATAAATGAAACACGATTGCTATTAGTTGCATGATCTCGGAGTGCTTTGCTGATATCCAAATTCATATTATCAATTGACAAAAAGTTCAGGTACCTAATAACACACAATATAGTACATATATTATTGAGCTAATCCTTACAAGAAGCAAATTAATTTTTAGTTAAATTATGCAACATTTGTCCATAACATAAAGATAAAGGACACATAAAAACTAAAAATATGTTATCAAAAAAATAATATAGCATTTGTTAATTTTTATCCGTATACATATTAAATAATGTGTCCATTGATATATAATTTAAATAACTCATTAAATTAATTTCGCATTATTAAAACAATATCTTAATATATAATATTATATTAAATCTTACTATTGAATCTAGTTTGAAAAGACGTTTAATACTTCGGTCAATCATGAAACAATGATAATCATTACTATTCGTTTGTATCGTAAAATTATTAAAAGTTCGTATGATTAATAAATTTTATGAAATTAATTACGATATTCCTGTAAACAACCTACATTTACAATAAAATATAGATTATATTGACCGCTGATGATACCCATTGCCAAAACAGTTGCATATTATATTACCATAACGCCGTGTGAGTTAACCGTAGGGCTGTCAATATGCAGGAGATATTTAAAATAACTAAATGTATTTTTACGTAATACAAAGACTGACGTACTGACTACTTGGTAGGGCTTTGTGCAAGCCCGTCTGGGTTGGTGCCAACCATATTCTACTATCAAATAGCAATAGAGTGAGTCTATCTACAGGGAGATAAAATGTTCCCTCTCAAGGTTTGTGGTATATTGGAGATGTAAGAAATGGTTAATATGTGTCACAGCGCCAATGTCTATAGGCAATAAAGACATCTTACCATCAGATAAACCATTTGGCCACCTCACAACCAGTACCATAGGAATTTAACTGGTTATTGGCTCAAACCAAGGCAATCACCGCTACATTTTCATAGTTTAATTTGTGTTTATGATTGGCCTCTTCTTCGATAGTGAAGGAAAACCTCGTTGGGCTATCTGATCTACATTTGTCTACTAAAGTCAATGGAATTCTGTCATATTTATATGTCTATTGAAAAAACCACGGCACAGCATTGGAATAGCATAGTGGAACAAGCTACAAACCATTTCATGAAAGGAAGAGGAGGCCTTTGCCCAGCGATGGAACATTTGCAGGCTGTTAGTTTAGAACACACGAGAATACAGGGCCGTGTCGGAAAGTGAAAAACTAAAGAACTAAAGTAACACATGCAGAATCTTCTAAAATAAAAAAGTAAATCAATTATAATCGAGTAGGTATATCGGTCCTCCTTTGGCCAAAACTTTTAACTTTATTTTCAATTTGTCTGACTTTTTTCATTGATTAAGCTGTCAGTAGATACCAATAAAAAAATATTGGAAATCGGTTAGGAAAAACAGTTGATTATTTAAAATTATAAATATATATAAATCGCAAATAACGTAATATTGTGTACAGCCCTATGGAAAGGTGCTCGGATGTTATACACAGAGCGGAATATGTGCAAGGCGCGTGTGTGCGTGGGTCGTGATGTGTTGGTATTTATCCACATTAGCATGCATCCGTTTCATTGATCCGACCTCTTTGTTCGCCAAGTAAACCCTTTATTTGGTCAATTTCTAAATAAAATTACATTCTGATTTAATAAAGTTACTATTTATCCTCTACTTTGATATTAAACAATATATACAATAGGTACATGAGACATTATTTTGTTATAATGTTATGTAATTAGTTTACATAAACACCTAAAGTATTGTTTTCGGAGTTTTCGTTTAAATTGATTTTTGCTATTAATAGACAATAGTTATATAAACAGTTCACGATATTATTATCGTCATTTAAACTTATCATAGAACAGCTTTAACTATACGAAACCTGCACCCAATTTATTATTAGATTGAAAACAAACAAATAAGTTTGATTTTATTTATATAATATAAATTGATAGCAAACGGTACAGTATACATTTTTAATATGCTGAGGACCATAACCAATTTTATATAACAGTAAATGAATGTTTAATTGGAACATTATACAACAAAACGTCGTTTATTTGTATGTCTTATTAAATAGAACAAGAATCATTGGGCTAACGAAGATATTAAGAATACCTTCTGTTTTTGAATTTAACGAATAATAAGGTGAAAATTGCACAAGTAAGAGGAATTGAAATGATTATATAAAGTGATTATGGTATGAGGTTCCGCAGTCTGCGACCGACTTAGCTTTTATAAGGATATAATGATATGTTACTTGATTACGTTGTGTACCAGTACGCTTTGGATTTACAAACGTAATATATAAGAATATTTATTTTTGAATGATATTTATTTTATATGTACTGTTCTTGGAACCGGTAAGTAAATGTAATTTTTATTAAGTAACACGGATGTAGAAAAAACGGCCTTTTGGCTTATTGTACGTATAATGGAATTCACTCATAAAACGTATGATAATGTTATTATTAAAAATAACATTGAACAGTTAACATTTTAAAATAAACGAAGAAAAAGCAAAATTTGATGTTCTTTTATAAATATTTATATAAAACTTTAAATTGAATTATAATTACTAGAATATTCTATTATGCTCGAAAATTTGAGCATAACAATTAAAATTGGCTGTATATTAAACGGTAAAAAAGTCATTAAAACATATTAATAACAAGCACGTCTGTTAACAAAAATTATCAGATTACTAGTTAAAATAATACATGCATACTAATGTAAATGTGTGTTAAATACAGCTATACTACACAAAGTCTAAGTTACTAATTTGCCAAAGTAAGTTGCATGTGAATCAACTCTGTTTTAGTGTTGTTTCCTCAAGATTCCATTTGGTCGGTTAATACTGACCAGCCGTGTGTGGGTTTATGACAATATGTAACCCGCGCCGAGTCGTCGGCATCTCGCAATAAGTTACTTTTGTTTGTAAGCGCTTAAAACTATAGAGCATGTAAAACTTTAACATAATTCCAAATAGTCTTAATAACATATATTTATTATTTCTTATTTTTAAATGAATGTTGTAAACAGCGACCTTTTAGGTATACGATTTTTAAAGCATCGATCTTTATGTATGTATCTATTACAGATAATTAAAAAATAACTGAGCATCGTTTCATGTAGTTTAGGATAAATGAAACAGCCATTATTATATCAACGCAGGAAATAAATGAGAGAAAGATCGCACAATTTTCTCTATCCTATAAAACGAAGCGCGTACCGATTAAATGAGGTGCTCGCGTTTCTCCAGATAACCAAGCGGGATTTTCCTTTCCTCTCGTACACGTATAATTTCCATTTACCATCTCTTTCTTACCAGCCTGCGCAGCCTCATCTCGCCGGCACCTCTCCGTCGCCTTCTAGTCACATATTTTATTTGTGGAGCCTTCCTGCATCCAGAACGGACTAAAGCTTTCCATTCACAAAACGATGCGAAACTTTGCAACCGCCTTACTACTTCACGCTAAAGGATCGCTAATCGTTCGACGCCAAATGTCTTGTATTAAGTATTAGTCGGATAGCGTATGGCAGACTTAAATCTTGGTCGTGTCGGAGACCTGCCAATAATATTCACCCACACAACTACCTGAATGCAATAATCGCAGTCGATTTTATGCTTATTGCTATGGGATACATGTACGAAGAAGTGACGATCTCGTGGATACTCAAAGGATATAAATTCTACAGTGATGAAACATTGGAATGCAGGCGATACTTTGCTATTTAAATGCTAATTAATTTATCTTATGTAATATAATCACATCACACAAGGGCATCATTTTTATTTAAGTATAAACATAAATTCGCTTTCAGTAAGGTTTTATTATAGCGCCAAAGGTTAATATAAATTCACATTAAATGAAATTATTTCAAAAAAACTAAAGGAACTTGATACGATTATAAGTTGTAAATACTCTGTTATAAGAGTATTGTTTACAGTGCTATAATGTTTCTTTAATAAAGACAAATCAAAAGGCATTGCAAGTGTATTTGTGCGTAACTTTCCAATTTTTGTTTATAATTTAAGAGTTGTTAGTAATGCGAAATGGATGTCTGTGTGTAAGCCGAGATTAGACACGGCCCAGATCACGTCGCGACGAAAATGAATGAAATCAACGGTTTAAATAAGTGGTTTTGTACCTACTGGGCGTTTTATATTGATTTTTATAACGTAAAACCTGACTTTTACTAACAATTCTGAATTTATTGACAGTATTAAACTTATTTCCATTTACATATCGTACCTAATTTATATTAGTAGCGACATGTAGTTTACAATGTCTGTATTAGTTATCAACGCGAATATACATTAGTTTTTTATTGAATTTAATTAATGTACCCGTAATTTGTAATAATTAAAAACACGAATAATTGTAGGTACTGAATAAATATAGCGATCAAAAGAGTTTTTATATGAAGAGCGTTATAAAATATCTAAATTGAGTTTTGAAAAATGATACTACCTGATTACGTTTTTAACCTTAGACGAAAAGTTGTCGTTCGAGTCCAAATATAGCATTTGTCCACCCACAGCCGACAGAGCAACCGTTAGCTCAACAAATCACAAATTATTACGTGTATCCGTTAATTTTAGTTACTTTGGAGTATCATTATTTTTGTTATATTGTTTTAAAGATAAATGTTAGTATTTCTTTACCTGCATTTTAAAACTGACATCACAATCGAATCAACAAAATACAATAAATATAAACAAAATTTGCCTTAAAATCACTCAATGTAATGGCAACTTTTTGTAAATCTCAAGTGATGCTTAGGCGTGATTATGGTCTTTATGTTAATAGCAATAGGTGCGACAACATCGTGCACGAAAAATCAACTGCAAGTATTTTACGAGGGAGAATCCTTGTCGTTCAAGTTTACGGTCGCGCTTTGGTGATGACTCGTCGGCCGCAGATTATATTTTACTTCATATTCACCAAGCTCTTCATTAATTTACGTGATGGTTCCCGAGAAATCCTTTAAACGTCTGAAGTGAGTATTAAGAAAGTCTCGTGCGTCTGTAAAAAATACCCCATCAAATCACGATGACTTCAAGAAACGCAATATTTAAGTACTCATTTGCAGGCAAAGCAATGTGAAATTTAAAAATATTTTATTTTATTTCCTACGCGTGATATTTTATGAGCCAACTTTAACAAGTTAATGGAAGGATAATTTACTTGTAAGTATTAATAATGTAGATATCGAATGATTGACGTATATTTATTAACATATAATATAATGTTGATTATCATTAAGAACACAAAGTAAAAAACTTTACGAAGAAGTATTTTTAACCAATTAACACAACTTGACATATATTTAAGACAAACAACAAAAAAGAGATAAAATAAGCCAGCATGATGACCAGGAAGGGAACCAGCCGTATTACTAATACAGCGCACTGAGACAAAGGAGGCGAGCGAAGTTCACGCATATTTAAATAAATAAACTTAGCTAGAAGAGCGCTGCGGCCGATGTGAGGCGTATGCGGAGATTATGTTCAAATCATGAACGTCTTTCATTTTTAGATACGTCAATTCGTTCGTTATATTTAACGAAATTATAAAATAATGCAATATCAATTGTATTAACGTCATTATCATTCTTAGTTTACATTGTTAAATTTACATGAAACTGTTGATTTTGTTTTTAATTATTGTGAAAAAAGGTAATCCAACCTACTTTAGTTCGAGTACAATTTACGTAAACGGTGAAATATATTTAAATATTAACTTTCCACGAGGTCAATTAACTCTTAATATATTTACGCGTTGACAGTCGACGCTGTAAATGCCGCATCCACTCGGACCTCAACGGCTCTGCTTACATCGTTTGTAAATGGCCGCGAATATTGTCTTGGCCGTGAGAATCGGATCTTCCCGATATGCCTTCTATACTTAGACGCTGGACATTGCTTTGTTCGTGGCTTTAGTGTACATATTGAATATAAAATATCTATTGTAATCGTTATAACAATTTTCATTACATTTATTACACTTAAAGTATCAATTTGTGTTGTTATTGTTTTGGTAACTTAATATTCGCTAAGACCATTGCGTGTTCGTAGCCTTGGCTATTGTTAATGACAGATTCGGTAAAAAAATATATAAAATTACTGTATGAAGTTGACAAGCTCATTTTTTTGTTTGAAGGCCATGAAAAATACTAGTCTATTTTATAAAATTCTTAAAGTAAATTATTGTTACGAGATGATTATTTGTTACCTCACCAGCGGCGTTGACAAATAATTTATGGTTTGCAATTATTTTTTTATAGAAATTTTTAGCCATAACAGTAACATAATAATATTTTTGTATCAATCTTTGTGTTAATGAGAAACGTGCATAGATAATATCGACGGATGGTCCGCTAGTTTGATGAAAAAACGAAGTTAGTTCCGCTACGGAGATTAAAGCTTGAATCTGATATTATAAAAAAACAATAAAGTCCGCTAAGAAACTGTTTTATAAAGGAGTCCCTATTTAATAGACGTTTATTGTTAGGTATCGGATGTACTTTTACACCATAACAATAAATAATTTATTTGGCATAGCCAACAAATAACTGTACCTGCAAAGTGTAATTATTTTTAATTATCACTTCTTACTCGAGAGTTTACCAGAAAGGTGCCTAGTTCCCCGGGGAAAAACCCCAAGTTATAAAGTAGTCTTAGCCACCAAAACTTTTGCAATGACTTCTTTGCGACGGTTTGAAGAGGTTACGTGATCGCTTCGATACAACGAATTCCTCTCTCTCCCTTCTGGGTATATATGGGTGCTGGGTATCCCTCTTGTCTCGGCATTCATATACAAACACCTTTATAATAAACTAGCTGAACCTGCAGATTTATCCCCGCGAAATTTTGGATGGAGTTTCATAAAAACCAAAAGTATTATAGGATGTCTACCCTATAATGATCATACCTGCCAAATTTCAAGTTTGTGTTTGTTTCGAGGTGTTAAAGTTTCCGATATTAGTGAGTGAGAAGGTATTTCACTTTTATATTTATTATAGACATGAACTAATTTCAATATTAATTAATGTTGTTGTGGTGAAAATTCCCTTTAAGGTAAACACTTGTGCGATATTCACACGCCATCTTTTATACGTCGATGGTACTATGTTAAACACCTTCACGCAAATGCCAACAATAACTGTATACAAAGTTGCAATTCAATCGAATGAACGATGCGTGTGCATGCAGTTGGCTTCAGAACACGTACGAAGACAAACATATTTTTTTAAATAAGTCTTTAATGAAAATTTCTACATCACATGGTTATTTTACACAAAAATTTCATTATCGAACATTTCTTTTAAAACTAAATTAAATTTAAATGATATTTATTGCCTATATAAGATATTTGTCCATCTAGATTTTGATGGACTTATTTTTAAATTATAGCGCTATTGTTTTGGATATTCAAACTAAGGCTATGAGCTAATGAATCTGTGAAAAAGATGAATCCAAATTGAATAGTGGGTTATGTGTATGGCTTCATTTACGTTGTTTGCGATTTTAATTTGTTATCTCGTATTAGAACTATCAGTACGATTCAAAAGAGAGAAAAATGTAATTTTAGTGCATGACATAACCACTGACTAAATAACACGAAGGAAGAGCAACACGGTGAAATTGCACAAATCAGATAGCAACAATAATAAGTCACGTCGATAATCAAAATTAAATAGCGTATTTAACATGAAAAAGTTTTCATTCCGTGTACGAATAAATAAATCGTATGAAATTTGCTGGATCAATTGAGGTTACACCGGTTTGTTTGCATTTTAAGGGTGGCTGGTGTGTCATCTCTTGGTATTGATCAGTGACCCCTAAAACACACAAGCAGTCTTAAATAAGTTGGGACATAGTAAGCTCTGAGTCGTTTCATTTTCTTTTCATAGAGCTTAAGATTGATTTCTTGCTTTAAATTATTTATTTGGGTTTTAGTTTAAATTAATAATTTAGAAATTTGCGTTTTTTTTTAATCTTGATCATATACAAGTTTGACAGACTTAAAAAAAAAGAAAATTTGCAAATTGAAACTTTGTGTGCGCCCATTTCTGTGTAGGCTACACAGAAATGGGCTCTTATTGCCATCTAGGCACGACTTGAATTAATTCAACCGCAGAAACAAGGTCTTCCTAACTCCAGGCTAATACTATGTAGACAGACACAGCCACAGCCAACTCCTGCCTTTTGTCCAGGACATCTAGCGATACACAAATATCGGTGTCTACAGGGATCTGTAGACGTGAAGCTAGCTTAAAGATCAACGATATAGAAACAATCGTAACTATTGTAATAAACAACTGTTACATATAATAATTATAAATTCACATAGTGTACTACTTGTTAATTTACAAACATTTAAATATAATTAACTCCAATAAGTTATTTAAGTACAATAACCGAAAGTAAAGAAACAGCCCGTTGATGTTTCGCTTTTGGTTGAAGGCCTAATTTGTTTTCAAATAAATTGTTTTACAGATTACCACCCTTATCAGTGCGTTATATCATATTTTGCAGATTTCCTGATAATACATTCCCTTATTGCCAAAGACGATATGAGTGAAAAAATATAAATTAAACAATGCAAATGTGAACCCACTTGCTCTTCTCCGAATTTAAGTCCGTAACCTTCAGATAAGACTCACTTGTTTCACCTACTGGACCATCTCGTCTTATATAGTCTTTATATCTTGATGTATAAAAATGAATGAATGTAGATAAAATATTCGTCATTCTCATTCCATAATCTTGTGAACAACGAAATCGACTCGTAGGTATCAGTACAATGCGCCGGCCAGTGTCACAACAAGGCTGACGGTTATGGAGACAATTGTGAATAATTTTCCTTGTTCCTGAACGGAAAACCTTGCGCATCACGAGAGGTCGCTACTCGCCGTCCAAACGTTCATAAGTATTTATTTACGTTTAATATCTTATTATCATTTTCTAGATACTTCTTTAAAACATTGAAAATTATTGTCAAGACTTGTGTTTTTTTTAATTATCTTTAAATAAACGAGTCCTTTATTTTTATTCGATTATTATATTACCTGCATTTATCATATGACAAGAATGAACGGATTAGGTAAACGTGAAATATTTTTTTGAACATTTTGTGTTGCGTATCTTAATAATAATCCTGATGCAATTTATTAAGTTTTTTCCTTAGGCAAATCCAATAAATAAATACTCGAACAGTAATCGAGTTTAGGTAAGTTATTATTAGTGAGTTAAGTATAAAAAATTATTAAGACATTTATCTAAGTCCTAGCCTTGGCCTAAATCAAATTTAATTATTGATGATTAATAATCCAATCTTTGTAACTATTAAAACTTGAATTCAACTTAAAAATAAGTTTATCTCCGATTTTTCACGGTAAGATAACATTTATATCCATAGTAAGTTTTCGGCTTTTAATTCTGTACTTATAATATTGAGTCCTGACTGATTATAAACACAGCTAGGATTTCAGTAACTATGTCTAGAAAGTTTAATTTTGGCGATTAGGTTTATTTTATATTTTAGGCCTTCTGTTCTCTCAATTCACTCCTTTTTTTTTTTTTTTTTTTTTTTTTTTCTCGCTGGAAAAACGCTTTACGCGCTTCCCCCACGTGATGGAAAGTGGGGGGGTGTGTGGGACTCCCCGGAGCCCTGGACGCCTCGTGCGCCCAAGTACGCCGGGTTTACCCACTAAAAAACCAGCGGTACCCTCTCCGTCTTTCGGCGGACGCCACGGGATCGCTTACGCATGCTAACGTGACGCCCTGACGGTCGGCCCGCCTATGCGGGCCTCCAACTCCTACGGGGAATTCCCGGGGTACTGGGACCCCCCTGGTCCCTGCGGCGCCTATTGAGGCGGGGGGAGAAGGTGCGCGTAGCGCCTTTTCCTCCTCCCTCTCAATTCACTCCTGCTAAATGAAAGAAAATCATTTAAAGGTTTGTCTACAGCTGGTTTATTTTGCATGATGTTCGCATACATGTTGAAATCCATCACAGCGTATATGTAACATAGTAACGATTTCCTAACTTCGAAGTAATCTAGTAATAAGCAATCTGAGGGACTCTCTCTCGTTTAACGCACGGTGAAAGTGAGTATTGCATAAGATGCCCTGTGTCTACCGCGAAACAGAAAAGGCATACGATTGGAACTGTTTGATGACATCACAAGAATTTACTATACATTTAAATTAAAACTTAGCCAAAATATATAATAATATACAAATTGTGATAGTTATTCCATGACAGAACCTCATGAACGTTGTTTAAATCGAGTCAAAATATATCCACAATACTTATGCCACCGACTGTACCTACATATGACACGCGACATTTGAGTCATTCAATTGTCAGTCAAATTCTTGTAGCTGGAAGTAATAACAAATATAACTTGGCATATAGAATAGACTTCAAGGAAGACTGGCTCACAGTTATATATAACCACAGAGGGCTCTGATACTGGCTGAAAACAAAAAACAAGCACAGACAAAGCACATAAAAAATAACCTTATCAAAACAATAGAAAAATAGCTACACCAACATCACGGACAACGAGTCTGTGTATATTTGTTAACAGAACAAATATGGATATATTATAACTTAATTATAATTGCTGCATAATTGAGGTAAACGATCATATTATATTTAAGTTTTAACGTCTTGAATTAAGCAATCGTAATTGTTTACTTTGTTTATCGTTACCGTTTACGTTACTTAAGGTATACATATTTTTTAATCTTACGTAAAATTAAATCATTATATTTGTTACTTTAAACACGCATAGGTTTCTTGAAAATGATATCTTTTAAAAACATTTCATCTCTGTATATACTTGTGTTTCATTCTGTCTTTATTTATTTTACCAAATTTAGCTAAAAATACCGAGTTCAATGTATCACGATTTCACGGGATCAATATGAGAAGTAAATCTTCGATAACAAAAGAGATTTAAGGTCTCGGTGTTAATACAAACAGTTCTTGACACAATATTAACAGCATAAATAACATATAGATACTCTTTCGTGCGTAAACAATATAAAGCATATCTCGATGGTTATAAACTTGTAAAGGAAACATGGTTATTATTAAACAACACGTAAGTAGTGAGTCAATGGGACGAACGGTTCGGGACGGTCGCTTCGTGGAACTCTTTTGTTGTTGCATATCATTCGGATTGTCAAATTACAATATTGGATAAGAACGCCGGTCTTTAAAAGACGACATATTTTACGATACTTCAAATCTTAATTACTAAAACTATTTTATAAAGCGTATTTACTCTAAAAAGTTGTTGTCGATATTACGCGATAATGTTATAGAGGTTGGTAGTTAAATCATTATTTTGGAAAAATATTGAAGTACCGTTGAACTCAAAGCAGAACAAAAGCAGAGAGAGCTTCTCTTTTTTCGAGAAGAGAAATTATATAAATAGATTGTTATTGCGTTATTCA
Source organism: Vanessa cardui (assembly GCF_905220365.1). NCBI lineage: Eukaryota > Metazoa > Arthropoda > Insecta > Lepidoptera > Nymphalidae > Vanessa > Vanessa cardui. The sequence continues at coordinate 6,858,615 of NC_061131.1, forward strand.
TTAATTATATTCATTATATTCATAGAACTAAAGATAATATTATCAAATATGTATTTTACATTACATTATATTATGTTCGTTATTCAACCCCTTTTACCTCCTTACGAAACTCCTCCTAGTTTCGTATAATCCGTGCATCTTAGGAGATGACGACAGGAAACCTACCTGCCAAATTTTATGTTTGTACGTGTTATAGTTTCGGAGATTTCATTAATCAGTGCTTGGTAATTTCGCATTTATAAATAGAAAATTTATCCGTGTCGAATATCTTTAAATAAACAAATCTTGACAACATAAGATTCTATATTGAAAGATTAGTTTTCACCATCTGAAACTGAAGCTATTGACAATTTACGATTGGAAGGATAACATAAAATTAGCCCAAAGATGTTTCGTTTAATAACTTAATTGCATAGAATCAGTCATCACCGACATTTCGTCAAACATTTAAATATAAAAATAGTTGTTATTGTAAAATTTTCTGTTCGCCATAGCCTAAACGCCGTTATAGGTGCTAATCGGGCGGTCATCTTAACCAAGCTCGAGAACCTCAGTTAACTGTTAGCTACAGTTATTTGATAGAATAAATATAGGTTATTTAATCGATTAAGTAAATATAAAATATTTTTATAGGAGACCAAATAACGTAAGAATATGTGATGTTATATTGTTATATCAAATATAATGTATGTAATGTTTATGTTATCAAAACTGCTTAAATTAATAAACGTTTTAATACTAAGTGACTTTTATTTCTGTAAACTTTTACTTCTGTGCCTTTGTTAGTTTTCATTCGTTAATCATTTTTTTTTATGTGATAGGTGGCAAACGAGCAGGAGGCTCACCTGATGGAAAGTGACTACCACCGCCCATGGACACCTGCAACACCAGGGGACTTGCAGGTGCGTTGCCGGCCTTTCAAAAAGGAGTACGCTCTTTTCTTGAAGGTTCCCATGTCGTATCGGTTCGGAAAAACCGCCGGCGAAAGCTGGTTCCACAAAGTGGTTGTGCGAGGCAGAAAATGACTGGGAAATCGCGCTGTTGTGGATTTTCGGACATCAAGGTGGTGCGGGTGAAACTTAGAATTTTGGCGAGATGTCCGAAGGTGAAATTCAGCAGCCGGGATTAATCCGAACAATTCCTCGGAACATTCCCCGTGAAAAATTCGGTAGAAGATGCAGAGTGATCCGACATCTCTACGCAAAGCCAAAGGATCAAGGAGATCGGAAAGAGCTTGATCGTCGATAACTCGAGCCGCTCTACGTTGGATGCGGTCAAATGGAAGGAGCTGGTACTGGGGAGCACCCGCCCAGAGGTGAGAGCAGTACTCCATGTGAGGCCGAATTTGCGCCTTGTAAAGTTTTAGGGCGATGGGCCGACGTGAAATACTGTCTCGCCTTGCTGAGCACGCCCAGCTTTTTTGAAGCCAATTTGGCTATGCCTTCCAATTGACCGCGGAACTGAACGAGGCTCGAAATATCAACGCCAAGTATTCCGATACTACCTGTAGCGGCTATCGGAATGTTCTCAAATCGTGGAGATACGACAAATGGTGTTTTTTTAGCGGTTAACGCGCAAACTTGCGTCTTTTTGGGGTTGAAATGGACTAGATTTAGCCGGCCCCAATTCGAGACTTCGTTTAATGAAGACTCAATTTCAGACACAAGTTTGTTCCGGTTCTCTTCGACGTTTTCCCGAGAAATATTAGCGCGGCCGGTGTATAAGGTGTCAACGGTACTGTCGTCTGCATAGCAATGAATGTTCCCGATTTGCAACAAATCATTGATATGCAGAAGAAACAGAGTGGGTGATAGAACGCAACCTTGTGGAACACCAGCATTGACGAATTTTAAGTCAGAGCATGCACCGTCGACAACGACCTTGATGCTCCGATCTGCCAAAAAGCTGGTAATCCAATTGCATAATTTCCCGGGAAGCCCATAGGAAGGAAGTTTCGAAAGAAGCGCTTTGTGCCATACACGATCGAAGGCCTTCGCTATGTCCAAGCTGGCTGCTAATGCCTCCCCCTTGCTCTCAACTGCTTCAGCCCACCTGTGAGTAAGGTAAACTAGAAGATCACCGGCTGACCGACCCCGACGGAAACCGTACTGGCGGTCGCTAATCAGCTGGTTCTCCTCTAGATACCGCAGGAGCTAGCAGTTTATAAGGGACTCCATTATCTTGGAGAGCAAGGAGGTGATGGCTATAGGCCTATAATTGGACGGGTCTGAGCGGTTGCCTTTTTTAGGGATCGGATGTATCAAAGCTGTCTTCCAGGAATTCGGGACGACGCCTAATGTGTAGGATTGCCGGAAAAGACGCGTTAAGACCGGTGCCAACTCGGGAGCACATGTCCGTAGCACGATTGGAGGGATACTATCGGGTCCGCTCGACTTATGAATGTCCAAGGAAAGAAGTGCTTTACGAACTGCACTTTGCCGGAATTTAACCTCCGGCATCGTGGTATCACATCGCGGAATTGTTGGTGGAGATTTTCCTTGGTCATCCAGAGTCGAGTTCGACGCGAAGAGAGAGCCTAAAAGATCAGCTTTCTCTTTCGCGGTATGGGCCAATGACTCACCGTCTCTGTGCAGAGATGGAAAAGATGGCTGACAGAAATTCCCTAAGACAGCCTTAGCGAGAGACCAGAACGCTCGTGTTCCTGAAGGGAGACGCACCAGTCTCTCGCCAATTCTGCCAATGTACTCCGTTTTCGCCCTAGCAATCACGTTTTTGAGGGACCTAGAGGCAGAGTTGAATTCCTTTTTAAATGCGCTGGTATTTACATCACGAGACGCAGATGCATTAGCCCAGGTTTGATAGCGTTCCCACTTTCGGCGTGATGCCGTTTTGCAGAAGCGACCAAACCAAGGCTGGGACTTGCCACCGATGGGTACTGCAGAGTAAGGAATGAATAGTTCCATACCCTGAAGCACCACATCGGCAACAGAGTCAGCAGCAGCGTTCGGATCATCCGGCGAGAAACAAATCTGCCCCCATGGGTAAGATGCAAAAAAAGACCGCATCCCATCCCAATCTGCTGACTTGTAGTGCCATACTCGGCGGCACCCAACAAAGCGAGGCCGTGAGTACCGCACAACCGGCACTGTACTCCGGACGAGACAGTGGTCAGACGAGCCCAGAGGGGGATCGACGATAACCTGATAGCCATCCGGATGTGAAGTCAGCAGAAGGTCCAACAGGGAAGGTGTATGATCCTCCACATCCGGTATTCGCGTTGGCGAGTTGACCAGTTGTGTCAGATCATATGCTAGAGCGAAGTCCAGAACAGATCTACCCGCATGATCGGTGGTGCGTGAGCCGAGCCATTTTGCGTGGTGAGCATTAAAGTCACCCAGAATAATGATCTCTGCGGATGGAATCTGCTGAAGCACGGAATCTGTAGCCATTTGGACGTGCTCAACCAGTCGGTCGGTTTCGGCATTACCACTATGGGACCTATAAAGGCACGCATAGATTCGTGGATGGTCATCGCAGTCTACACGCAGCCAGATAATCGATAGGTCCTGTCCTTCAAGGCTGCCGAGGCGTCGAGAACAGATATCATCTCTGACGTAAACGCATACCCCAGCTCGTGATATAAAGGAATGTTCCAATTTGTACCCAGGGTACGAGATAAAAGTCGTATCAGCAGCAGGAGAAGATATCTGGGTCTCGGTTAGAAAGAGCAAGGCCGGCTTCGCCGTTTCCAGATGGTAGTGAACGGCGTTGAGGTTGGTGTTGAGTCCCCTTATGTTGCAGAAGTCCACAGCGAGGGTGGTAGGGGTTGCCTTATGATGCCTGCTCCGCTTGCCCCGAACAGTGGCGAGCGCAAAATTGCCCCCCCCCCCCCAGAATTCGGAGGGCAGCCTGGGCATCCCTGCTCAGGTGGTGTATGTCCTGAGCATGGATGCCCAGAGAGGGATTCTCCACCGCAACATCAATCATCAATCATTGATCACGTGACGTGACATACCCCTTATCTACAAATCTAAATGTCAATCGGTATGTAAATTTGTTTAGACTCTATGAGAATTCAATTATTGCTACATTTTGATATGTTTAAAAATGTCAGCCAATCATAGGTTAGCAATCTTATATGACTATGACGCAGTATGTGGTGACTTCAGTTGGGTTACATAAAAATTGTCCTATATCCTATATATAATCATAAGTTGATATATTTCTAATATCAAACCGTAGAGTTATGATTTCTTGATTAATAAATACGGTATTTAATTAGATAGTAGTAGTATAGTAGAAAGCACTTCGAACCTTAATATGACGACTCAAAAGTACTTACTGTTATAAAACTCACTGTAAAAATGTGTTTATGTGACTCGTCGGCGAACTTGTGGTGTGTGTTGCCTACAAGGCAACGATACAAAACTACGCGTGACGATCAAGAAAATCATCTTTTAAAACTTGCGATTTCATTTAAGACGTTATATGGGTTAACAACAGTTTATACTTGCTATATTCTTCAAATGATATTTGCAAAGTATCTCCCAACAAACCACTTAATGAATTTTGTATCTACGCGAGACATACAAACATAAATTACATAATATTGTATGAAAAAAAAATACAGTTTCTAATTTGGTAAACTCCAGTGCAGAGAATACTGATAATGTATATTTATTTTAAATAATATTACAAACTAATTTCCTCTTAACACAATAATGTGCATATACAATACTTTGTGAGCGCCAAATTATATCAAATCGAAGCCGCCTGTTATGTTATCACTTTTACATTAAATTTCGATTATAAAAAATATCGTGTCGAAACCGCATCGATGACATTAAACTAGTTCAATCTCCGGTGATAACAAAGCGAGCTGAATGCATTCCGAGAGGTGGAAGACGAGTTTAATAATAAAGCCAGCACGGACAGATAGGTCCAATGTTTAGTCTGTGGATCACTGTGATATTTCTTTACAATCTGTGTTACCTATCGCACACTAATGTAGTACACTAATCTACATTTACCTGGTTTAGTAGGGGCCGTGGTAAACAGCTTTACTTCTCTGCTACATATATATGTACATGTAAAAGCGAGACGGATGATATATATTGAGTTTATGTGTATTGTCATAATAATATAGGACTTCTCAACTCAGTCTAGATATCTGCTCCGCGAGAATATAACACGTACAAATTACTCGCTTAGCTGATTGATTTAATGTGCCAGATGACCTTTTAAAACAGCTTGTCGTACACATGACATCACATCGCAATAATCAACTTAGCCTAGATTTTATTAATTATTATTATAGTAAGCGTGGAATCAGTTTGTCCTAGCGTTCGTGGCGAGTAGGTAGACTCAATAAAAAGTGTAACAGAATTAGTCGACCGGCCATCAAACGACGTGGGTGTAGCGGTCAGACACAATTCTTAATCAGACCGCAATTACCTATATTAAAACAACCAATACCGCCGAGTGGATCCCAAGGCCTTCAGCCTTGTTTGGTAAAACTCAGCGGCACTCACGCACTACTCGTATTTAAGAATTCTTTGTTATGTGCAGTATTAACATATATTGTTTTGTGTCAAAATATATGTAAATAAACAAGATAACATCTGGGTATTAAGATATGGACCCGTCGCGCTAGCCGTCCGGCTGCACGCTGGCCGTAATCACAGTTAGTGAGCCATGAAACTGGAAAATTAAATCACTTCAGATCACTCGATGACATCAACGAGTAATTCGAAACCGTAACTTGCAATGACAAAGAGCCAATTATTGTGAAACAAATACGTGTAGTAGGTGTGGAGGTGCGGACGTCTAAATGCAAATATATTTATCATTTACCTTTACAAACTATGAACACGTAATCGTTTGTAAATTGTTGTATTGTACAAATTTAGATAAAACAACAATAGCTGTAGGACATATTGTCCCTTTTAAAAGTATAATTGCTGTAAGTTAGGCTTCGATGTACATTTAAGAGCATTGTTGTTGTTGTATTTGTTAATTTTTTAACGTTTTTTAACATGCAATTTTGCTCTCGTTGTTAAGTTGAATAAACTATCAGTTAAAAATGAACAATGTGTGTGAAATTGGAGTAACAACTCGCCCACATCACTATTTGCATGTCAAATGTACTGTTGAAAATAACACGTAGAAAAACTTGTACTACCATTTAAAGTAATAAGACAATGTAATTCATTAGTTTAGTTAACTTCACCCACGCTGATAACACCTTCAGATTTTTTTTTATTTCTTTATCAAAATTTCAAGGCTAAAGAACACTATAGTCGGAAACAGTAAAATAAACCATAGCATAAAAAATTACGGGCTGATCAACAGTTTTTGGCGGTTCATTTAAATGTTGTCATTATACGCCCATTGGATTGATATTGAATCGAATTTTATGTATAGGATATAGCTATAGACTATGACTGACAGGGTAATGCTCAATATATGCCGCTGAAGATATTAATTAACATATAATGTAGACAGTACCACTAAGTGACATTGACTAAGGAAGTTTTTTTGAAAAATAAGTATGTGAGAAAGAAAAACGGCAATGTTGATTTTTTCGCAATTATCTCAAAATCTATAGAATACATGTTAAAGTATATGTCTGTTTCAAAACTGTGTATGTCTGTTTTTATTTCAAGGAAATATCACTGAACCGAATTTGATGAGATTTGATATAAAACAAGCTTGAACTCCAAGGACAAAAACTACTTTTTAAAACTGCTAGTCTTATATACATTAATAATATTAAATGCTTAAATATACACAAGTATAAATTAAAAATAGTTACTGTATAAATCTTGACCACGTAGAATGGTGGCAAGAATGCTAGCATCATTTCCCCGTTGGATCGCAATTCTGATCCTCTGGCCAAAAACGAACCAGCCCTTCTAAGTTTAATAGTTTTTAAACATAAATAAAGCAAATTGAGTCGCATATGACACGTGACAAATTGTAGCTGAAGTTTATTTATTTTAATGTTTTATTCTTGAAATAAAGAGCGTCAAGGTTATTTCCTTATACGAAGCATCGGCGAAATCAACCTTACCCTATTTATGGATGTGCATACGTTCGTGTATGAATGTTTTCGAGGATTTTACATGCAATAAAAGAAGAGACAACAATTAAACTGTAACGTATTTAAAAACAGAAGTTTATTTTTACAATTTCTTAAAAAATATCATTGGACAATTGCATAAGTTTAATAAAAATGCCAATTTTTTTTCCTTTATTTTTATTATATGTACAATGCGTTTATATCATATAAATAATATTTTTTAGTAACCATTAAATAACTATTTCTTCAATTTCTCGATATATAATCAATTTTCATAACTTGTACTTGGGAACAGCCCTTTTTGTATACATAAACGTAATATCTGACATGCATAGCTAAAATACATTTGGGAACCCAAAGTTTTGTTGTTAGTTGAAGTACAGTTAAAATTACAAATACAGATAATTTCAATATATCGGTCACGGCTAACCATTTAAAGTAAGACGCTTAAAATACTTGTTAAAAAACGGCCTTTGAACCAATTTAAAAAAAAAAAAACATCAAAATATGATAGCCTCGTTCACACGAGCGAGCTAGCGCACTCAGATAGTTCATTATATAAAAAAAATGTAACCGCATCAGAATAATATAACAATTGATATAGTAAATGATTGCGGGTATGTGATAGCGTAAATAATAATGAATCCATAAATATACAATGTAGACACATCTGAATTTTACATTAACCTGCCGCGTCAAATGAATACACTCGTAGCCTGTGCTGCAGACAATGAATTATGGACTGCGGCCGCTATTGAATTAAATAAATTATAAAGCCATATTAACATATGATTTTTATTTAGAGTAATTTAATGCGCCGCTATAAATAAAATAACACATACTAAACGATTTTGTATCGTTTTATCATCATTGATTAATTACTGGAGTTAAACTACATTAGAACATAATTCTTACTCGGACTCAACATACTCTAAAACTAAGGCAAGATGAGAGAGTTCGATAAATACAAAAATGCGAAAACAAAATGTATCCCATAGTTTGGTATAAAATTGTAAACTGTGACGTCATAGGGGACGATGTTAACGTTGATCAAGAAGAATAAAAAGCAAGGTTGTTAACGAATAGGGTATCCGTGACGTTACTTGTGTGACGTAATACATGAATGGTTCTTTAGCACAACATAAGCAAAGAAATATTTGGTGATGTCACCGTGTATATTACAATAGCGCACAATCTGTTATTACTAGATTAGTCTCAATTATTTCGTTACCTCATTGTGAGCGATTGACCAATAGTCGAAGGCACAAATGTCAGTCATATCGTTCGGTTGACGCAATGCTTGTGAGTCGACTTAAATGCCATTAGATTTACCTATTTACCTATCATAATAATAGTCGGCGTCAATTGATGTGTGATTTACAGACGATGCAATCGAGAAAGATGAGCACACAACTCGTTGAGCGTTAACGCATATTCTGTTGAACTGAGAATGTGATGGCGATTCGGAAACCAATGAAAGGGCAAAGGTCCTTATCGCGTCTGCATTATCAATTTATTTAATTTGTTTTACTTTATTCGGAGTATTATATATAAATGAACGTTGTAACTCTATTTTCAACTACTTTCATATATCACACAGATAGGCTTAGGTGTCGTGTCGAGAATCTGAAAGTTGTTATTTGTTGGAATTGAAATTCGTGTACTTTAATAAGTAGAAGCCGAAATGAGTCAGTTGTTAGAACGAATGCATCTTAACCGATGATTGCGGGTTTAAACCCATTCAAGCACCCCTGAATATTCATGTGCTTAATTTGTGTTTATTCATCTCGTGAAGGTGAAGAAAAACATCTTGAGGAAACCTGAATTTGTCTTATTGCATAGAAATTCTGTGTATTCCACCAACCCGCATTGGAACAGCGTGATGGACTATGTTCAAACCTTCCCCTCAAAGGGAGATGAGGCCTTAGGCCAGCAGTGGGCGATTTATAGGCTGTTGCTGCTGTAATAAACAGGTTATAAATTATATCCTTCCCAGTCGACGAAATACTTGGATTAATGTAACATATTTATTACGCAAGCGAATCCTTCAAAATACTCTCTGGTGGAGAATCTTAGGAATGTGTGATCTTACCCTCTTGAGCCAGTCTTCTACGCGAATCCGAGCTTCAGGATCGATATAACATGACGCATCCGCGGGCCAAGCTGTGAAGTACTTCTCAGGCGTTAGGTAGAAATCTCCCTGGGGAAAATCTTTTCACAAGTAGGTATATAGTACGTTTACAGCAAAGGCTACGTAACCAAGATCAATAAATCGTTTCAGAATCAATTTTAGTACGATCGCATTCACTTCATCAAAATCCGTTCAGCCGTTTTTACAGCTTACCGTAATAGAGGACGGAAAAAGGAACAGACAAATAGAGCAACTGTATAATTAAATATTAACGCGATTGAAAACATCGGACACAGCTCATAATAATATAAAGATGAGCATCCGTGTGTCTTATGTAATCGTTGATAAACGGTGTTTTTTTATATTTCAGTACTTACAACGTTAGTTCGTTTCTATTTTCTGTCCGTAACTGTTTTTTTTCCATTAAAATCTAATAAGAAACATTACATTGTAACTGGTTCCATCTCAATACCCTAATATTTTCACACACTTATCGTCTTCTTCCGCAATGCGTTTTAGTACAATAAAAAATTCACAACTAATCTAAAGAAGTTTCATAGTAAATACGTAATGAGCTGGGAAGGTAGATCGGCGGCCATTGTCCGGAGTCAAGGCGCCTTCCGCTAAACAGAAACCACTTAACGAAGACCCATAGTCTGACGTGCCTTTTCCACTTCGATTGTATTAACTGAACTCTAGTAACCGTATGATGAAGGGGCTTGTTATGATGGTTCACTGCACGTATTAGTACAGGAAAGCATTGAAAGGCGGAACGCTGCGATTGAAAAATAGAAACTGTATGCACTGACAATGCGTTACGTCGAATTGTATTCTTTATATAAAACGAATCATTTCCTGCGCATAACTTTGTTAAATTACCTAAATTTTTATTTATATTAACAGCTACTTAATATTTTATTTAAATATATATTTCGAAATGATCCATTATCAAATGGATCATTTCGATTTCGATAAAATTGACCTGTATCGACTACTAAAATTTAAACAAATATTTCATTGCAGATATAAAATTCTATTATTATAATTGATATTGAAATAATCATTTTTATATCAGGCTTTTATTCATCTCTACTTATACTCGTTAAATAGAAGGTAAGAATAATTAATTATAATAATAAACATTACAGCACAATTGTTTGCGGGAATGATTATGGATTGGTCAGAATTATTTTACAAAGTTTTAAATCACACATTAAAAAACGTATTTTAAGTGTTTGCAATGAAATGTCAACACGGGCAATTTTGAAAGAAGGCTGTCAAAGTAAATAATATTTGGCATAACATTCCATTGTCTATCTCATACGTCGCTTAGTACATTTAATTTCGCGGAATATCACATTAACAGAGGTTTTAAAAAGTTGTCTAACACGTATTTCTTTACGCTTGCTACCTTGATACAAATAAAGGCACAATAGCGGGGAACCATAAATAGGAAATCGCCGCTCCAGTGGCTCGAATAATTTACTAAGATTCTCAGTTTCACGTGAAAATCTTTATTCTATATGTAAATTGTGGCCACTCAAGTGATAAATATAATATTCACTCTTACAATTAAAACAAACGGCGAAGTAATTATGGCTTAATCTTAATATTACTAAGAATAACTTTGATCAATACATACAATAAAATAAAAACTGCACTGTCACATGTCTGTTAATTACGATTTTAAGCAAGTCTGTAAAGATTATTGTTTACACACACTACTATTAATTTAAATTCCAAAACACACTCAAATTAAATATTTTTGTACGAGCTAATCAACTTTAAACCCCGATTCAAATAAGGCGTATTTAATTCTTGATTTTTATGCAGGCACACAAAATTTAATCATAGATAAATATTCATAAATGTACATAAAAGTATCTATTACAATCCTTTTAAATGAGAAACCGCTCGCTGTTTCCTCGTCTCTTCTCAGAACAGGCAACTCGTATGTAGAATAAGTATACTTCGAAACATAAATAGAACAATTTTAATGAAACTAGTAATTTAGCTTTGATCATCTGGTAAATTTATAGCACGAGAGAAGCACAGCTAAGCTAGGTTTACTTAAGAAAAGTAACTAATCAAACAACTTACTCAATATTTTATGAGTTTGAGTATCATCATCAATCATCAACAGCCTATTTTTGTCCACTGTTGAACATAGGCCTCTCCCAGTGCACGCCACTGTGGTCTTTCTCCGGCTACTCGCATCCAGCTCCTGCCTGCCGCCTTGCGTATATCGTCACTCCACCGTGCCTGAGGACGTCCTACACTACGTTTGCCGAGACGCGGTCTCCACTCTAGAACACGTTTTCCCCAACGGTTGTCGGTTCTACGACAAATATGACCAGCCCACTGCCACTTCAGCTTACTAATCCGGTGGGCTATGTCGATGACTTTGGTTCTTTGACGGATAACCTCATTTCTGATGCGATCCCTCAAAGAAACGCCGAGCATAGCCCTTTCCATAGCACGCTGAGCGACTTTAAGTTGGTGGACCAGCCTTGTCGTGAGTGTCCACGTTTCGGCTCCGTATGTCATGACGGGTAGGACGCACTGATTGAAGACTTTCGTCTTAAGGCACTGTGGGATCGACGATGTTAGGATTCGACGTAACTTCCCAAACGCTGCCCAACCCAGCTGAATTCTTCTATTCACCTCGTCCTCAAGGTTGTTTCTACCTAATCGCAGAGTCTGCCCGAGGTAGACATATTTTTGAACAACTTCGAGAACGGTACCGTGTATCGTAGTCGGTTCCGGTAGAACATGTTCATTGAACATGACCTTGGTTTTATCCAAGTTCATCCGTAGGCCGATACGCATAGAAGAATCAGCCAGCTCGTTCAGCATTTGTTGTAGGTCCTGCAGCGTTTCTGCCACGATGACGATGTCGTCTGCGAATCTCAAGTGAGAGATGTATTCGCCATTGATGTTAATGCCACGTCCTTTCCAGTTCAGCGTCTTGAACATATCCTCCATTGCATTAGTGAACAATTTGGGGGAAATAACGTCCCCTTGTCTCACTCCTCGATGCAATGGTATGGGATTTGTTTGCTGATTTTGTACTCGGACGGACATGGTGGCAGCTTCGTAGAGACATCTCATCACTTGGATGTATCGCCAATCAACTTGGCAACGCTGCAGGGACTCCAGAACAGCCCAGATTTCAACCGAGTCAAAGGCCTTCTCATAGTCCACGAATGCAAGACACAGGGGCCGATTATACTCATGGGACTTCTGTATAATCTGCCGCACTGTATGGATGTGGTCTATGGTGCCGTATCCGGTCCGAAACCCGGCCTGCTCCGGGGGTTGGAATTCGTCGAATCTTCGCGCAAGACGGTTCGTGATCACTCTTGAAAACAGCTTATAGACATGGCTCATTAGGGATATGGGACGATAGTTCTTCAGCAGGGTTTTGTCTCCCTTTTTGAAGAACAGGACGACCACACTCCTACTCCACGCCTCCGGAGTTCTCCCTTCGAAGAGGACAGAGTTAAAAAGCGTCTGAAGTTCCCTAAGTACCGGTTTACCTCCCGCTTTTAATAGCTCTGTGGTAACGCCGTCCTCTCCAGGGGCTTTTCCATTTTTAAGCTGTCCAAGAGCAGTCTCGATTTCGCCAATACTGACTTCAGGCAGGTCTTCGGAGAAATGGCGTGTTAATGTAGCTCTAGGATCCTCATTTTCGGGATCAGGTCGAGATGCATGCGATGCGTATAACCGGCCGTAGAAGTCCTCTACTTCCGAAAGTACTGCCGGCTTAGAAGAAACGACTTCTCCACTTGCTGTGGTCAACTTCGTCAGGTGGCTCCTTCCAAGAGATTGTACGAACACTTTAGACCCCCGATTCTGCTCAATAGCTCTTTTTATTGCAAGAGTATTGGAGCACCGGAGGTCGTGTCGTACGCGCCTGCTGATCTCTTGGTTTAATTGCCGTTTCTCTGACGAAGTGACAGGTGGGTTTTCACGTCGTTTCTTCATGAGCCCCAAAGTCTCTTCCGAAAGGTTCGACTTCCTGCCCTTACGCTGCATGCCACAATATCTCGTGCCTTCTTCCCTGAGAATTCGAACTACATTTTCGAGGTTCTGGTTTACGTCCGTTGTGGTTTCCACGGCAGCGAATCGGTTCTCCAGGATTGACTGGAATGTTTCAGATCCCGCAATGGTTTGGAGCAGCTTTGGTCGGAGCGTGGACTTCATCAGACGGGCGCGCTCGGCCTTAAAATTGATATTCAGAGAGCCTCGGAGGAGTCGGTGATCACTACCGGTATTGAACCTGTTAATCACTGAGACGTCTCTGAATATATGCCTCTTGTCCGTCATTATGAAGTCGATCTCGTTTTTCGTCATAGTGTCGGGGCTTTGCCACGTCCACTTCCTTTGCGGCTGCTTCTTGAAGAAGGAGTTCATCAAGAAGAGCCCCTCCCGTTCGAGGAAGTTGACAAGCATTTGCCCCCTATGATTCCTGCTTCCAAGTCCATGGGGTCCTACTACCGATTCGCTGCAGTTCTGTACTCCCACTTTAGCGTTGAAGTCCCCCATGACAACGTTGTAGTGGGTTTTCGTGGTGAAGTGGAGGGCCCTCGATATGTCATCGAATAATTCTTCCACTTCATCGTCCGAGTGTGTCGAGGTCGGTGCGTACGCTTGCACCACCTTGAGGCTGTACCTCTCGGTGAGCTTTATAATGAGGTACGCTACCCTGTTCGACACACTGGAGATTTCCACCACGTTGTCAACTAGGGACTTATTTACCAGAAACCCAACGCCACCTTGGGATTGTTGGTCACCCTCTCGGAAGTACATTAGGTGGCCTGATTCGAGGGTTACGGTGTCCTCTCCCTCTCTACGGACTTCACATAGCCCTAATATGTGCCACCTAATTTTCCCAAGTTCTACCTCAAGTTGCGCTAGATGCGAGTCAAGCCGTAGCGTGCGTCCGTTGTACGTCGCAAGGGTCAGTCGGTTGTGGTGGCCTCCCGTAGCCCGGTGATTCTTAGCACCCCCCGTCCCGCCGTTACCATCGTCGCCACCATGACGAGGAATAGCGGGGCTGCCGGGAACTGGGGGCCGTGGCTTGCGTGTGTGCTGCATGTGGAGGTTGTGCCCATAATCGCCACGCTGGGCAGGCGGGTTGGCGATCGCAGGGCGTAGCTTCTCGCACCGGTGACGCTGCTGCCCGTCACCGGCCTGTGGTATTTAGCTACGCCTATTATATTGATGGTTATACCGCCATCAGTCGGTCGCCAGAGCCTCATTTGCTGGTCGGCAGGATGCACCACGGGCAGGTGAGGTTGGCTTGAGGCACTAAGGTGTAGTTTGCGCCCCCTTACATCCCTGCGCCGTTTGAGTATAACTTTTAAAATTATTTAGTTAACAAAAGTGCAGTTGTTAGTTGAGTGATTTTCTATATTCTTCATCGCTATGCACACGGAAAACTATAAATGCTTATATAATAAATTAAAGATTGCTTGTCTGGATTGTGTGATGGATTCGACATTGGTTTGAGTTCCTTATGTTCTGCCTCATCAGATCTTGTGGAACAATAGACAGAAACAATAAATTGGACATTAATAATAGAAAATATGAATCAGTACTCATTAAAACATAAAAAAAATCTGAGGATAACATTATATAAAATAAACATATAACAGCATTAACTTTCACGTTCAAAATACGAAAACAATTATTGACTATTACAGCTCAGGTATAACAATATTAATACTAAAATTAGGAGATGGATCACTACAGAGTCGTTTAAAAATATATATAATATAAGCAATATGATATAGTCCAATAAATTGTCTATTTAAGTGTTGCAGTGATAGCAAAAATAATTCGTTAGACATCTGACACCTCGATTTATGTTTGGTCTAAGTCAACCGCTTTTGGAAGCATCTTCTGGTGATGCTGTTGATGAGATGCTAATTACGTTTATATTCACTTTATATTAATATCTAAATCATTGCTATAAGTACTCAATTGAATCATTAAAGAAATTTTAATGTAACATCTATGGAATCCGTTAAAAACTCTAAACTGCTTGCCCTGTTCTGCATCAACGACTTTTAATTATATATAATTGTTATTTCCATTAGTAATATAATAACCTCCTAAATATGTGTTGTTTGCGTAGCGTTTAAATTGTTATCACTTGAACCACAGTTTTTAGCGGTTGGGAGTCAGACGTCAAATCAGAGCGAACGATATGAAACCGTCCTTCACGGTTGAACGCCGTCGACGCGAAACACTCTGCTTTACGATAGAAAATAAAACTGAGACGTACTTCGATACCAACATCAGCCTCTTCCCGTGTTCCAGATAAAGGAATGACATTTCAAAAATGTAGTATTATGCTTATAATGTTTACTGCTAATGTTTATTTCCACCGAATATGTAAGTAATCGCATTAAATATTCAACATCTAGAATTTGTTTCCTACCGTATATAATATTGCAATGACAATCTCTTATCGTTGCACAATACAACGTACATAACCACATCGTTATCATGCACACTCTTAGATAAAACGAAATCGATGGATAAAATTATTACTGTGTTTTCCCAATAACTCGATTTCGAAATGTTTTGTAACGAATTATAAAAATCCTTGGTTCAATGTTGTCATTTTGTGTTTATGAAGATTATAAACCAGGAAGTTATCAATTATCCATCCGCAGTCAACGTTTTAATACCAGCGTTTAAATAAAATGTGTTTTTTAATCATACGTAAACATTAGCTTATGAATAAGAACCTTCAAAATCATGTCGTATAAGTTACTACACTTGCGTGCGATATAGCAATAAATGGCGCCTTTAATAGTTTTTACCACAAATATGTTGAGGAAAGTTTATCTTTTGCATATCCATTGTTAATCACCGCTGTTTGCATGCTATAAAGAAAATAACTCTGATTAAAATTCTATTTTAGAAACGGACCTATTTCTGCACTAGCTTAATATTGTTTAATTCATTTTCGCGACAAAAAATCACATACAGTCAAACGATGGAAAATAAGTATTTTTTATGTTTTTTTTAACATGTCTTCTGTTAATATTCTTACTAACAATGTATAATGCGTCGAGGACATAGCTTCTCATTAAAATTAGATCATTCGTTAGAAATGTCTCGAATAATGGACCATTTCGTAGTGTGTGATCCAGGAAACGAAAGGTCTTTGGCTCCCACCGGAATGCGCGCTGCGTGGGCGCAACTCCCATGAACCCGCCTTCCCATTGATTTAACTAGCGCTATCTTATCTTACCCAATAACCGTATTATCTAATGTCTGAACGTGTTTTTTCTCAAAGTACCTAATTTGTTTAACTTTATAAGTTATGATCTGAATATCAAAATATAAAATAAAATACATTCTAATGTTTTTTGTTTAAATATTTAAGCCAAATTGGTATTTCATTTTAAAACAATAAAATTATCAGTTAATTAAAAAAAAATATTTACGTAATTCTCCTGAAACAATGACATCCGACAGAAACGCGGAAAACCATCGGCGAATATTCATTGGTATGTACTATTATTTATCAGTTATGTAGGTACTAACGATATCCTTGTAATAAAATCTCTATTATACTTACGTAATTGGCATAAAAATACACGTGTAAAAATTAATAAACCAATATGTCGATAGCAAGAACACACACAGATAAGAAAGGCTATACTACTACCATAAAAAGGTTTACTTACCGGACAATAGATGGCGTTACAAGCATTGCCTTAAATCGTACTTGTAGTTATAACATATATGTACATACTTAAGAAACTTAACGTAACCTATTCAATATTAAATAGTATATATGTATAGCATATAAGTATAAACTTTATTGAACATGGGAGTCATTTAAATCAATAAAAAATATTTACGCGTGTAACACACATTGTAGTCAGTTTTGTTTTAGCATAAAGTTTGTTTCAATGTATTATATCAAAATAAAATAGTCTTAAATAAATTTATAAATCTGATAAGCTTCTTGAATGTAATATTTTTCTCATTAGCAAATTAATTAATTATTTCATCTTTAAATATCGCTCATATCAGATTTATTGCCTTCACATTTTGATTTATATATATTCGGAAATGAGACATCGATTTAATAAGGTACCAAATACAACAACCGTCCATAACAATAATGTACTTATTAAAAAGATGTTAATTTAATTTGCTCCTTTCGTATTTTACTGCAAATTAAGTAATAACCCAAAATTCACTTATGTGTATACGACCATATTACTGCTGCATTATGGCAACACTTAATAAACAATAATATCTTTATTATTTTGTTTCTTTTTTAATTTGAACGATTAATATTTAATTTTATTAACCAACAATAATAATATTGTTTTTATTAAAAATCTTATCAGTTATAAATGTAGGTACAATATATATACACTATACTCGTCGAATATCGATTATTGAAGTTATATTTGAATATTACACGTTATTTGTATAAGTACTATTGACAAAGTCAAGATAAGTTCAACGTTATTTCCAAATGAATAACTCGGTACCGAGATAACGCATGGGAAAACCAACGTACAGACTGAAATAATTAACTACATATAACCCCATACTTGCGAACATTAAAATCAAATTCACACAGAGTTACTTATGACCCTACTTGTAATAACACTGTTTTATTTAATTCGGTCTTTATTGATTCGACATTTGAAATAAGACAAAGCCTTTTTAACTAATCAATCTTAAACGACTTCACCAGATAAAGCCAATACTAATATAAATTGAACCACGCGTTTAAAATTGAAATACTTGAAGATATTTTTACCTATAAGGACATAAACACATAAATATTTAAATTGATCATGGCTCGTAAGCTCTTCCACGGTACAGACAGCTTTCTCCCAGCGGGAATAAATACCAACAAACACTTGATGGAATTGTCACTGTATTTTCGACAAAATAATTTGATTTCGTTTTACAATAAACGTCTAAATTATGTTATTTTTTTTTAATTGTTACATGCTACTTGGATACTTGTGATATGTTTATCTACAGATTTTTTTTCATTTGTTTCTCACTGTGGTTCGTGATTTCGAGAAAAGGGACGGAAATGTGTAATAGGAAGCCGGGGAAGCGCGCGCTATTTGATTTGACCAATAAGCGCGCTCCGCTAGAGTTGTCGGTCAGATTTCAACACATCCTTGGAGAGGTTATGATGTTAATATTGCTTGTCTTTGTCCCCATGTACCCCAATACTATTGAACGTATCGTCATAAAACTATGACCAATTGACGCGGAATGTATAATTTTATAATAATTAATATTTTATTTTGTAATAAATACATATATTATGCGATGCGATGGTACATACCTGCTATGTTAGAGAATAATTTTTATAGTATGTTAGAAATAACCGTATTAAATTTAAACAAAACAAAACTTAAGTATCTGTCTATTATAGAGATACGAAGAGATACCAAAATTCGTGCAATTGATAAATTTTATCAGACTTATTTAAAGATCTGAGTTGTCTATTCAGTATTATTCATCTCAGTAACAATGAGTGCACTATCGGTTGTATTATTGTTTTTAGGTAAGTAGCATTCCAAATTAATTATATTTTAATATACGCATTCGATTAGATAACTATTTATTATTTAAGCCAATTGGATATATTTTTTATTTACGGTTACAAATTAATTACTTTATATAGAAAAATAGTATATATTAAATGACTGCCACGTAACTATATAGGGAGCTGGCCCTCTAGTCCTAAGTCATAACATATGTATCTATATACATATAGGTATGTCATTGGATATTCACTCTTGAGATGGCCGACTAATCTGTCTGGAGGACATCATAGTGAAATATTTTATTTCAGATAAAGTGTTTCGTGGGGCATTTATTTAAATAAAACAATTTTTATTAAAAGATATATTTTCTATACTAACAGCCAGTTCAGTTTTTAGCTTTGCTACGTCGTCGCCGGTAACAGAAACGGATCGATCAAATCGTATTGTGAATGGCTTTATAATTGATATAAGCGAAGTCCCATATCACGCGGCTCTACGTCGAAAATCCAGTTCGGGTTGGAGTTATACGTGTGGAGCCGCCGTTATAACAACCAGAACGGCGCTTACAGCGGGACATTGTGTTAAAACGTAATCATATTTCAGTTTTAAATTGAATATAACTTTACTATCATTTTATTTCTAATATACACAACAGCACAGATAATATTAGATAACATAGTACACATGAGACTGAATAAGTCCCAATGATTTTCTTTTTGTGTATTTCAGAATAGAGAACGATCCATCGTCACTTAGGATTACGGTTGGGAGCTCTAGCAGACTGTCCGGAGGCGATACATACGAAATATCCAAAGTTTATGTTCACGAGGAGTATTCAGTAATTACACTAGAACATGACATAGCTCTGCTTGTGACAGCAACTAAAATAAGTTTCGGAAATAATGTCGACGCAGTATTCATCGCCGAACCCAATTTTAATATTCCAGTTGGAAGAAGTGCATTAGTATCAGGATTTGGAGTAACATCGGTAAGAAAATATACTTCCTTAAATTACTTCATAATAATTAATATAGGAAACTTAATAGTAATTAATATTAAGTTAATGTCTTACTGCCTTTTTAGTAAAATTATTTGAACCTTATCCATGTTACTTTAATATTGGTCGGTGAATTCGGATGTGATAGATTTTCCCAAATACGTACACTGATCACGTTTCCTCGCGATCTTTTAAAGTCGTTTTTATAATACAAAAAAAATCAGAAATTTTTTTAAATAAATTTTTGGAAGTTGCTTTTTTGACAAACTTTGAAAAAACGTGATAAATGGTTCACTTTTGGAATATGCATATGGGGCTTAAAATTATTGCAATAATAGTCACCCCTATCACCTCCTAACGGATATACGTCGAGTTGCCAATAACCCTGTATATTAACATCAACTCCTAAATAAATTAAATATTTTTCAGTATGGTGGCCCACCATCGTCAACGCTCCTTGCTGCCAACGTGGATATCGTCTCCCAAGAATCTTGTTCGCGCGCCTACCGTAGGATCGCCAGAATTTCATCGGGTATGATATGCGCTTCTGCAAATAACCCCCCAAGAGATGCATGTCAAGGCGATTCTGGCGGGCCTTTGGTGGTTGACAAAACCTTAATTGGTATTGTATCGTGGGGCGAAGAATGCGCCAACAGTACCTATCCCGGTGTGTACACTCGGGTATCTAATTATTATGCGTGGGTAATCAACAAATTAGTGTTGATATAAATATTCATGTGTATAGTGAGTTTTATACGTATATAATAAGTATATCAAGTATACCGATCGTGGGGCTTTTCGATAGGTGTCACTAGCTTATCAGTTACTCAAATTATGAGGGTGAGTAAGCCAGTGTAATTACAGAAGCAAATTGTCAATTATTTTCATAAAATGTTAATTTCTATGGTTGGCATCGTTTATCTATGATTTAAGAAATAGTTCATATTTTTTAAGGTGCCAATGTGTCTGAGCTTCACACCAAGTTGCCTATTTAGATGTATGCTTTCGTATTTTTAATAGTTATCCTTAAATAAATAAGCTGACCTGTGCGAAAAATATATTTACAATAAAATGTCATATATATCCTGCATGGTTTGATTATCCCATACACTCCTTAAGCTAAAGCTACTCTAAAATTTAGAAACTAAAGACTTTAAATTATTTGATGAAAGATCATTAGAGTATTGTAATTAAAGTTTTAATATCTGACAGTTATAGTAACGCAGGAGCAGTTAAACACGTTATCAGCGTCTTAGATCGTGGGTTGAGTTGCCGGTAAACGTCGATAAAGATATAATCTACCCAAGAGAGCAACTCCCTCGTGTAAGAAAGGTATCGATTGATTATATAAAGAAGCTTTATTGAAACCAGTAGGCATTTATTAAAGTAATTCTAAACAATGACTAAATAATCAAAATTGTTGAAGATCATTTGCAAATTGCTTTTAACTGTATGTGGAAAATAACATCGTGTATACAGAGTGAATTTCAAGGGAACGAATATGACAAAATTTCAGACTACAAGGAATATGAAAAAAATGTGTACGTGGGACAGATTTTGATGAAAAGTAAAATTGGAGTTTCGGATTTTATCGGCCAACATGCAAGAGGCTCGCTCCACATATGGCACAAATTTTTGTAGACAATTAAAAAATAATCAATAATGTAAAAAAAATCTTTTAAGAGTAATATCTATATTAATATTATAAATGTGAAAGTATGTATGTATATCTGTTATCGCATTTTCCACTGCGACCAAACTGCTGAACCGAATTTGATGGAATTTGGTATGAAGCAAACTTGAACTCCAAAAAAGGGCATAAGCTACTGTCATGTGTCAGAAAAAGTTGTCTGACACATGACAACGAACACCCTTAAACGCGAGCGAAACCGCGGGCCCATACTAAATATATAATAATACTATCAAATAAAATATTAAATTTATTTTCACTGCACAAATTTTTACACATCATATAATAATTAAATGTAGAATATAAGTACATTTAATATAAAAAAATCGGCACTTGATTCTTTTAATCCCTCCTGTCAACGAGCACTGTCACCCTGATTGATCACTTCATTTAAATCTGGAGGAGATTCGATTATTATTATCTGATTTAGTATCAAATCCCGGCCCTTGAATGATGTTTTAACAATTAAACAGGTGCACGTTGAATTAATACATGTTTTCATATTGTATTAAAACTGGTTCTGAGTTAAGAATACAAATAAGACTTGAAATAAAAGAATTTTGGACTTATACAAACCCATATAGGTTGTATTTTTAACAGTTCAAACCAAATATAGTATATCTTTTTCGATAATTATTATAAAATCCGTAATACTCTAACAAAAATTATTAGCTAGCAATTTAGTCACAGTGAAATGTTTAATTTTAAGATTGATCCTATATATTATTTAATTAATATTGCGGGCAAGAACATAAAACATTTACTTAATTTTAGATCCTAATCGTAATCGTCTCTTAATAAAATAGAACTATGTCATAACTATTAAACTATACGAATGAATAGTCTTCGAAAAAGTTTATAGGTATTTTTAACATGTTAACCGTATGATAGGTAGAGCCAGTTCAAATTCGTTGATAGTTAAATGACTTAAAAGATAAGATAATAAACTGGCACGAGCGTTTTTCAAAATGTTACTCGTTTTAAGTTGTTAAATATGTAGGTAGTGTTGACTGTTGTTAGATAACCACGTTGAAATTAAAAAAGATATAAATTAAAAAATTAAATTGAATTTTTGTATGACTTTTATGTCAATTTTTTTCTAAGGCTGTGAACGATTTAATAATCACAATCACTTAGGAAGTTCTCAATTAGGTACAAAATATACCATTGAAATTTTCAAATTACAAAGCATTACCAAATAACGTGGACAACAATCTACCATATTAAAACCAATAAGAGGTTCAAAAGGCGCTGTTATTGGATGACGATGATAACCGCCTTTACAGATGTCATTGCTTGAATTCTGAGTTAAATGTTCATAGAAATTTTGACAATAGAAGACATATTGAACAACCGTATATAATAAAATTTAAGACCTTAATAAAGTCTACGGAGGCATTAATTTATCCAGACATCACACGTTATATATAAAAAAATATTTTAATTCATAATCATCTTAAGTAAATTAGAAAGAAAACGAGTTCAACAAGCATTCATTAAAAAAAAGAAAGTCTTCTGGATCAGGACTGTACATGGGTGTTCCACAAGGATCAACTTTTAGTCCATTAGTATTACTGGTGTTAATCTTCCACAATTTTCTTAGTAGTAACTATTCTTTCAATGTTGAAAATATAAATATACTTGATACTATATTGTTTGCTAAAGATATTTTATTAAATTTTAAAGTCGACAGGAAAAACTCTTCTTATGTCGAACCAATTCATTATCGACACATCACGACAAAAAATTTTGATTTGAATACTTAAAAACGAAAGTTTGGTTTTAGTTAATATAGAAAACAACGTTATAATATAACATTTAACAGTATTATAATCCTGATTTTTTGGGAATCACTTAGATTCCAAAGTTCAATGTAATGCTTATTTAATGTTTCTAGCAACAGAAGACACATATAACAGTATACGCGGTATGAAAAATTTGACAACCTCAATTACAGTATTATATCTTATTGCATATTATTTTGAGGTAACACGACTGATATAAAATCTGTTTTCACTTTACAAAAGAACTGTCCGGTAGCTCGAGACTACCTTCGGAATATTTTTAAAAATATAAGCAATATAAAGTACCTAGTATCACAAAATATTTACAGCAATATTATGCACACTCACAATTACATTGATCATTTTGACAAAAATAAGTGATAATCATTGTATAAACACGATAAGTAAGGATTATAACGTCGAGATTCTCACTCCGCAAAATCAATAAATCTTTCCTATGATTCTTTATTCGTTTGTGAAATAAAATACCGTACATATTTTTAACTTTGTTAAATCATAAACTTAAATCGTTTGTTAAAAAAATCATTGATAAATAAGGTCTATTACTCAACACAAGACCAAAAGTAGAGAAAAAAAGGAAGAAAAGAAAAGGAAAAGGTAATTACTTCATTAAAAATGTTGTTGAAACCAACAATACTAAACTCTTAACATTTGAAATTGTAAAATAATTATTGAAAATTGCTCGTAAAAGCCTTCTTTATAAAAGTATATTTTAATTTGATTTGATGTCGGGCAACGTTAACGATTATTGCACTAAGAACATAAAAATGTATATATCTTTTTCGAAAAGAAACTGCAAAAATACTATGATTATCTAAAAATCAAAATCAAAATATACTTTATTCAAGTAGGCTTTTACAAGCTTTTTTGAATCGACATTTTACAATTAAGTGAAGCTGCTATCGGTTCGGAAAGTAGATTCTACCGAGAAGAACCGGCAAGAAACTCAGTAGTTACTCTTTTGTAACATTTAAAAATACAAAGTCATGTTAGTTAAATACAATTATTTAAATTAATATACCCTGCGTGGAAGTCAACAGGTCTTAGTTCCACGCTTTTATAAAAGATATTATGAGGTAAAATTTATGAAAATATTTCAGACATTATAAGCCTATTTGTTTTATGTGACCGTAAAACATATTTTCAAAGATCATATTCGCTTCAATTCCAAGAATATTGTTTGTGAACCATCCTTAAGGACAATTTATTTGATTCTTCTATGAGCGATCAATACGCATTCGACACAGTAAAGTACACAATAATCACTAAGCATAATATTACCCTATTACCTCGCCTTTGCAGATAATAACAAGGCATTTGACTCTCTAAATCATAAAAAGGTTTGGAAAGCTGTTAATCGGAGCGTTTGGAGAAACATTTACAAAAAGATTTCAATAAGCGTAAAAACGGAAAAGATAGTAAAAAGCTTTTTATAAATAAAAAGGGAAATATATGTATCAAAACTCTCTATCTGCAACTCTACAGTGTGTCTAGTCAAAGTATAAAAATATATTTGAACACATATTTAGACACCACTAGACAACAAAACAAATAGTAAATATAACCAGAAAAAAATAAAGAAATTTAGGATAATAATGACCCTTCATCATACCCAGTAAAAGTTGTTTCTATTTTTCTCATAAATATTTGCCGAAAAATATCAATTAAAAAATCCATTTTTAAATAGCGCGCGCAATCGCTACTTGGACTATATGGCGCTGCAATGGAGTCGGTGATGTCACTTGCCTTTATTGTAATCTGTGGAGTATAGATTCCACATACAACAGGCAAACGAGGGCAACAAGCAAGTGACGTCATCATAAACCCGACCAATCAGGAGCGTTTAGTGTCACATGATAAATGTTTAATTAAAAGGCAATTTTATTGATGGATTTTTAAATAAATTAATAATTAATTATAAATATAAATATTTTCAACTTTCGTCAATAAATGGCCACTTTTAAATTCATAATATATACTGATTACAATAATTGACTTTATTTTTCGCATTGTCAAATAGCCTATTGCCTTGCCCTTTTAACTCTTCCATTTGTTATGGAATTTGGTTTTGGAAAAAGAAATCCAACGAGCAACGACACATCAATGAACTTCCCTTGAAATAACAGAGGTGCGTTGATAATAATGACGAATACTCCGATTAATGAAAGTGCGTTTGATTTCTTCTAATCTGCAATACAGAACAACTACTTTATAGAGCTACAATATTATAATAACCCAGCTGTTTTTAACATAAGACTGGAGATCTAAGTTTATATAATATAATGTTAATATACTATTAATGAAACAAATAACACATGTACATCGTTTATAGTGGTACCGTTAACAAATCCATTTCTCATAACCCATAGTGAATACTAGAGGCAATAAATAACAGCTCACAAATATACGTACAATATTTTATAGATTTTTGTACGTTTTAGTTATGTATGACCTACGAGGGTAGTCAACGGAATTTTTATTTAGTTTTAACATGTTTCAATCAATTTTTAAGGGAAATGGTATTGATTTTTCGCGCCGAAATGAAATAACGTAAAAACCAAAGGGCTTCTACTACCTCTAAAAAAGGTTTTGATATGCAAACCGACTTCGTGTGAGTTGTTTTATGTTTAGTCCAGATAAGTACACATTAAGAACATGAAACTCGGTAGGGCTTATATGAAGTTAACAAAATCCACGAGTTGTATCCATAGGGACATCATGCATCTTTAATATCTTAATTTGCATATTTATTAAAAAAAATATATAAAAGCTAAGTGCGGTGTACCTGCGCGAATATTACTAGTCAAATGCAATGAAGGATTAGTATTATAATGATTTTACTTGCCTAGCATTATTATCAACTGTTGCAATGTGTTTATGACTAAACGTCTGTGCTCGCCCTAAACATTACATAGCGCCAGTGCAGCCACCACACCGGTCAAGACCGTTACAAAATACATTCTTGGATCGTGGAATTTTAACGCATTATTTAAGCATGTTTAGGCAAGAGCTTAGCTGGCCTATTAATATTATTTAAGCAAAACTAAAAATATATGTTTTAATATTGCATACAAGCTAATTGAGTTAAAATTCAACGATGCCTAATGAACTATCCAAAAATTTGCATATTAGCAAACGTTCATTTATTTTTGCATGTGAGTGCATTTTTCAATGGAATCAATATTTATCAGATAATCAATCTCCAGAAAGAGTTTCCTTCGTATTAATTTGAAAGTCAAGCATCACTGATGTGTCGCCAATATTCAATTCGATTAGGCCATTGAGCGCCTAAACCCACCAATAAGTATGTGTAATACTATAGTCCCTCGGCCTATTACCTGGCAATTTCACAGAACAATCTACGTCGGATCGTGTCGACAGCACACAATCATGTGACACACACCGGCTTTGTAACCGAGAGGGACGGCACTCGCTCCCGCGATTTGTTTACACAGTGTAGCTTTCCCTTTCGTAGTGTGCGTGTGTGCGTGACCATCTGGCGGGCGGTGGCAGCTTTAAGCTTGTAGTAGTGTCGCCCCCACATCGATGCACACCCCATTTCGGGGTAGCGCTACGTGTGTGTGCGTGACCCAGTCGAATAAATCTAATCTAATACACACAAACATATTGGCGGCCCGTCGTGTCATTTTTACGCTTGTGTTGTCGCTACTTGGGGTTCTTTATGCGGTGCGATGATATTATTATTCTGACGATTACGGCATCCTTTATGCCTACAATCAAATAATTAATAAGGGATGAAGTGTATTGTTGCGCGGCAGTTAGTGATCGGTATCAGACCACTTACCTCATTCACGCTTTAGAAAGGTTACCATGAAGTTTATTATAACGTGTTTATTGTAATTGCAAGTCTATTGTTTAAAACTATGCTACCTCTTTATTTATTGTTTATGATTTACATTTACAGCGCTAACAGAATCACAGACTAAAAAATATGCCAAAATATATAAACAACAAATACTATATACATCGAAAAAATATTTTTTTTTAAATATAAATTAATATTAGTTCATTTATTCCCAGACATATATATGTAAAAAACAAGAAATTTTATTGCCCTATAAATATTAACGAGGGGAAATAATATTATCAATTAACACGAGGTTTGATTAGTGCATAGTGGTGACGTCAAGAAATAGATATCGAAAGAGCTGATAAGCTAAATGTGCTCATCCTGTACACTTGATGCCACAAGGTTCCATAACTGTTCTTAAATAAATCAACTAGATGGCGCACTATGACAAAAAATGCCATATTTAATCATGTACGGAGCATTCAACGCTTATACTCAATAATAATATCGTAAATAGTAATTCCGTAATTATAAATTTACTCTTAGTAACTACAAAAATAACGAACAGGGCCTAAGGAAAATTATACTTTTTCCATATATATATAAATTTGAATTTAAATATACAAATATTGATGTAAAGCATTTTTAATAAACGGCAAAATATTTTTTTTCGTACATTTGTTCTATGAAACAGTTGACAAGTCGTTCAACCCTCGTTCAGTTTAACAATTATGCGGCTGGCTCATTGTGACGTGACCCTCTCCACCTATTGTAGACACCAATACACTACCACCAGCTTAATATGATCCCTCGATTCTTATAAAAAATCTTTATATCGTCCTATTAAGTTGAACAGCGAAAAGCAAGACGGGTCAACAAATAATGGTAAATTATACACAAATATTATTATCCAGCCCGTTCACAAATATCAATAACGTATTACCGGCCTCCGGACAGATTTAAAAAGTTAATAACGACCGTTTTAAATTATTGCTTCATTTTGTAATGAAACAAACAAGCTTGTTAAGAAAACGTTTACATAGTTGTATCCTATAGGAGCAATAAACATTTTCATATGTAGATTTACCTAACAATCATTAACAATTGGATATTATTAGGTATTACCTAATAACTTCGGTCTGCAGTTTGCGAATACTGAGTTGTTTAATTTTACATATCACTAGCAGATCTGGCCACGCGTTGCTATGGCTACGTTACATGTTGAATTATATTGTATGATAATGTTTAGCCATAAACCTTCTCTGAAACACGTTGAATATAATGGTACAAATTTCATGGCAAAATATTCAACGGTTTTTGCGTGACGCGCGTTCAAAAAACAGCGATGTTTTTATTGATATAGAGGAAGATAATAGACTAATATATTAATATAATATAGAAAACTGATAATCAGTTACTTTATATAAATATATTATTTAAAAACAATATTTCATTATTTGTAAAGTATCAACTTCTACTTACAAGTTGATTTCATTGCAATTTTATTGCATTCAATAAAGAAATGTAAACCGCTACATTAATTTAACAACAACGAAGCCTACACACATATTTTACACACACAAGATTTTCAAGAGATTTCATTTATAATATTTAGAAACAACTAGTGCCGAGATCGCCTCCGATAGCGAGGTTTCTCTTCAAACCTTACTTAGAGAGGAGTAAATACAGATCTAACTAAATAGACAATATCTCCGGCGTTAAAAGGCCAGCCCAAATGGTTCGGTGGATGGGGCGCCACCCTCCTTGCGAAATTACTACATTTGAAGGGAACAACTTTTTATGAGAAATAAGCCGCCGCTATGAATCTGGAATTATAAGCGAATCGAGTGGTGTGAGTATATTGCCCGACTGTATTGATTTAACAAGAGCAAACAATGGAATTTGCTGCAACTACAATGTGTTACTATTATTGAGTAATGCTTCGAACACTCACATTTTTGCTTAAATGATTAATACACACGTATCGGTACAAAATATTAATTGTATGTCAAATGTAGGTAAATGGAATGTACTTATTACAACAAAAAAATGACCGTAATAATATCATCGTAGTTTTCCGGTATTTATTGTGTAATATAATTCTCTAACACAGAACTGATTGACCTTGATATGAATAATTTATCAGACTTTATTATTAAACCGCGTCGAATCGAAAAATAAGCACTTTATTCAACACAAATTAATAAAAACACGCTGACATTTATACATATTTTTTATATCGAGATACATAATAATAACTTCATCGTATATATTACAAATAAAAATATAAAATAAAAATGATTTTAAGATATACACTACTATTAGTTTATACGAACAGGTGAATCGAGTAAGTCAATCGTAACTGAATCTCCACCGAAATGTTACATAATACGAGCGTGAGATACTCCTCAGTGGGCGTCGGGAACGGAATGCCGGAGGAAAGCAGACGGCCTTGACACCACAATATTTGGTGCGCTTAGCTAAACAACCCCATACAAAACAACTTCCTTGGCTTCGTTTCGAGAACAAGCAGTATCACAACTAAACGGAACCTGTTATACACAGTCTGTGGAAGCTAATAGCAGGGTAATGTGCGCGTTTATTGAGCTTTCACGCCCCGTGCGCCAGCGCTTGCTATCTACGGTAATTAAGATCTTAGAGTAACATGTGATAACTAAAGTCGTGTCGTCGACTATAGTTTTAAGCAAATTCCGTGAAAGTTTATGATTTAGAATATTGTTTTCACAAGCGCAGACATTTGTTTGTGACGCGAAAAAAAGAGAAAGCAGGTAGGCGATTAAAAATGACCCACGGAATGTATTCGTGCGGACAATATTTTAAAACAAAATGTCACACGCTTTCCACGGGTGTCTGCGCCCTCCTCGTCTGGGAGGCGGGTGAAGTGGAGGGTGGGTGGAGATCTCCCTTCAACCAGTGGGGTGTCATTGTGGACTGTGGTGTCGTAACTCCGCGAACTTTTTAATTTACAATTAGGTAGCTTCCCATTTCTCTGCCCTATTTAGACTCCGTTTTACCGGCAGCCACAAGCGAAGCCTGTAATTAAAATTTACTTATCACTATGTACGCAGCCTATAAAACTTTGCAATTAATCTATTTTTATAATTTTTACTGTTGTAAATCGGCTAAGACTACTAATATTAAACGACATTTTTATAATATCTTAAATGAGGTCTATTACATTATATATCATCAAAAATTTTACGCCTAAGTTATAATTTTCAATCCCCGTGTTAAATATCAATAGCATCCTCCGACTTCTCTATAGATAGAGTAGATGTTTTGTAAACACAACAAATAAATCAAACCGGTTTACGCTTACCAGCGGGTGACAGAGGCGACTGCTTATTGTCACTACGGTCCAACTAATTAACTTGTTTTACAACAATTCACCAAGTTTTTTCAAACACAATAGTATCAATGTCATTATTTGACGTTATACTAACAGACTGTTTACGTCACACTGTAGGTCAATTGCATGGTCTGTTCAGGACTTAGTTTCTCTACTATAATGTTAATTGAAATATATAATTACTTTACTGTTGATAAGACTTCGTTTTTATTACGCACTTAATTTTTTACCGCCAATTGACAATATTCGATTGTGCAGCGTGCTGTTTCAAACGGGGAGTGAGTCAGGGTACAATCACGAGGTACATAATAACGTCTTAGATCTCATGGTTGGCAGTGCAGTGCAAGGAATTGTTTAATGTCGTGTCAAAGTCTATGAGCCATTATACCCACATGTGGTGGGCCATGGTCCTGCCAACCTCACTGCTAAGGGACGCCGTATCCTTTCAATGTATTGAAATTTTATCTAACTCTCCTAACGATTAAAATTCGTATAGTAACTTGGTAGGTAGACACTTCGTCGTATTGTAGTTCAATGTACGCTTTTATTCAAACACAATGTAGAATCGATGCAAGCGCGCCCCTGCATAGGTAAAAACTCCGAATATAAAGGTAAATTGTATTGGATTTTCAAACGCTGTGTATTTTTTGGCAAACAAAAAAACAACTGACAATAGTGTATGCTGGCTCATATTATTGAACAAGAATATTCTAATACAACGAAATATTAAATAAAACAAATACGATCATCACTTCACTTCAAAATACGTACGGAAAGTCAAGTTAAAGGTCTGAATTTTCTAAAAAAACTAACATTTGTCGGTGCCAATAATGAGTTACTAACTCATCTATATCACAGTCTTATCAAGAATGGATCATCGCATACACCGTGGGAACTCTACTCGCGACGATTAGAACTCGTCACACTAATTAAATATCAGATCTGATACAATCTTTAAAATTGAATATTACACATTAGTTTTCTTTCTAGCTGTACACCAAATCCTGAACTCCCATAAAATATACTAAACGTAAATAGTAGAAAACAGTGTCTGGAAATAACTATAGAAGGGCAATCACATCACTATTCGTGAGCTTGTGGTGCTATTTTCAGAGTTCCGATATACGACAGCCGATGGAGCGTTTCCTGAAAACTATTAAGTTGCGGTTAAAGTTACATAGTTATTCCTGTGTTACATACACTCAAACCATGCATGTTTTTTTTATAAAATATTACCAATCTATGTAATGTCGATTCGCATTTTAATAGTATCTCTCAAGCCTTAATATACTTAGTAATCATATAATATAAATACATAGTAAAGTAATTATGCTTTGTACAAATAATGTCTTAAATGTAATTATTATATACGTATCATAATTATGATTTTTATCACGAATTTTATTTGAATATTATTAATCAATCAAGGCACTTCAATCAACGAAGACGCGCCCTGCTATTATCTGTGAGGGGAAAGCGCGGGGTGCGGGAAGCTCAACCCAAGCAATAGTCTTGAGTCGACCATGGTTCGGTGTACACCGCTACTTTAATTCATGTTCGGTCGACAATAGGCTATCGAAAGTTGATCTATATTTTATGTAACATTGTTTTACAAAAACACCGACTTTAAAAAGCGGCAAGTTCTAAGTTGACAGTTTATTGGATAATTATGGTTCCAAAATCGAAATGTCGATCAAAGCGATTTAATAATGTATACACTAACTTTTATTCAATAAATCCTGTTTTTGCTATCGTTATTGGGTACATACTTTCTATAAACAAATAGTAGTAGAGTGTGGTAACATAATCATATAACATGTATTATATCTAGGTCCCTCTAGAAGTTTAAAAAAAATAAAGATTATTAGAAAATATAAAAAATTTAATAGAAAAGGAATGCAAAATATTGTACATAGAACAAATAACATCGTTATTTGAAATCAGGAATATACAATAGAGCGTATTTTCCATTGACAATTTTTTTTCGTCATTCATGGCAATGTGCGTGTGCCCACATGGATACTCTAAGCGTACTCACACCCAAGCAGCTTCCATTGCAATGTAGTGAATGGAAAAAAAGTAGGGCGCGTCATCGTGGATTGAATTGTTTTTTGTAGAAAAATTGTCAAAGATTTCGATAGCTGCAAGAAAAATTTCACAGGTATCATTAAGCTATGAAGTATATTATTACATAAAGTATTGTACGTACCTAAATATTTTTATATTAAGAGATCAAATAATAGGTACATATCAAATATTTCATTTTTATTTATTAAAACAAAAACAAAATTAAATAATCTTAAATGTACTCGTATCTGATTAATAAATATTTAACATTATCTATGTCTCTTTTATGTGAAAGCCTATATTTAGTAAACAATTAAATAAGAATATCTGAGAGTAGGTTCCAAAAATAATATCGAAGTAGCCTTTGTCGATAGCTGATCGTTGTGCCATCGTAAAAATGTAAGGCGGCATGTCCCGTTAGGGTAGTCTTTTATCAGAGACACAACAAAAAAAACTACTCACAAAACGCACCGCCACCCTCAAACGTAAGCAAAAAACTGGAAGCAGAAAGAAAGGACCACAAATTAAGGAATACCATTGGAATGTTGCACTCGTAACGCTTCAAAAGTATAATAAGAGAAATATAAATAAAAATACCTATACGCCAAACAAATAGTGAAATAGGTTCATATAATGAATACTTTTGCAAAAATACCTTGCAGGTATTAGATAATATTTATTACTCTTATAGATAAACTCTTTGAAATAAAAAACCAACCACTCTCTTCATAACTAAGTTACAAGCAGTTACAAGTAGTATCAAGAATCATAAATTTATAATATTAGTTTTTTTTTTATTATATTTTGTCACGCCATGTGATAGCTCACACGTCTTTTGATATGATGCACCGACGGTTGGACTGTTTAAATAACCATTCTCAATCTTGAGGATGCCTCAACGTACTGATCTTCTCCTACAATCCTCCAGCTATTGCTTGCCCTTCTTCAGCGACGTTTGAACTTCTACTAAAAAGGCGGCGAACCTTCTTCATCATCAACTTACTTTACCCTCGAAACTACTACCTTAGTAAACTGAACACAAAATTTGCGAATTTAAATCTAAATTTGCTTGCATTTGTGAACAATATGCTAATAAATATTTATCACAAATTGTTTAGTTTGAGGAAATTTTATAATGCCTTTAACTTAGTTACTAACAGTGCATCAAATCACCGTATTTTTTACCTTTGATTCAATGTTTGCCAAAAATAAGCATAGCAGTGAAAGCAAATTGGGATTGAAAAAAGGGACATCCAAAACACACATGTAAACACTACACACAAATTTATGAAATTAATATATTTTATTTGTATATTAATATCAGTGCCAAAAAATATAAAATATAATTAAAATATTAATTCAATTCGCATAACAGACGCTCTAGACACGTTCATAACTGCACCGATGGTTATTTAGTCGTATTTATAGGTATAATTATTTTTACGTAGTTTTAAAAGCTACCTTCGATATAATATAACATAACTAACATCTTTACATTTAAATATGTTCATATTGAATTTTAACATGATACACCGTGACCGATACAACTCTAGAATATTCATTTATAATTCGGTGATAAAAAAAAATTTACCTGATGCTAATAACGGAAGGCCCATTGCCACGTGCGACGTTCCTGCAGCTTGTGTGTCGTCATTAGAACATGGTTTTTTTTAACACTTCCCATGCCTCTAAAATTGTGTTCGAGAACTAGTTACTATTTGAAATTAAGAATTGCTGTTTATTTTCAGTGTATATTATGAGCGTTTGTATTTCTTTTACTATTTTTATAACCCTTTGTGCAATAGAGACCAACGAATACTACGAAATTATAATATAAAATTTCCTTTAATTTTTTTTTTAATCCTTAAATCCTTCTTACCACCTTTAGCAAAATAGAGGATACATATAGTTCGCTAGTAGGTACCTTCACTCATGAAAAACTTCGGGATTTTCCCAGGAGTTTTTCATTATTGACTAAGAAATTTACGTCACAAAAAAACATGCACCTACATTTTCGCTTCCTGATTAATAAATCAAACTACTACTGTAATTTTTACATATAAAAACCATTGAAGTCAAATTACTTATATGATAATTATAATTTAAAGTCAAAACGTATGCAGGCAGGCAGACCAGTCGCCCTATGCCATCAATCAAAACACGAGTACAAATTAATAAACTTGTTTCGGATTTTTTTCGTTCATTTTCAAAATAAAGTGATTTAATAACAAGTAAGTGTTGACGTTAAGTCAATAGGTGTCTTGTTGATTTATTTATTACTTAACGGTTTGCTGACTTTTCAAGGTTACGACAATATTGATCACGTTGAATATTTATGTTGAATTACATTTGGCAATGTAATGTACGTAAATTAATTGTTATCAAGTAAGCTTAAGCCATTTAGTATATTTAAATATAGTAAACCAGCCCCGCCTCGGCTTCGAACGGAATATTCTGCTACGCGATTCGTTTATTTACGATATCACATTAGAAACTATGAGGGTTTCTTTACTAAATATTCTATGTATTATAAATAAAAACCTTCCACCCAAATCACTCTATCTATTTAAAAATAACCACCTCATAATTCGTTGCGTAATTTTAAAGATCTAAGCATACATAAGGACATACACAAGTAAGTGACTTTGTGTTATACTATGGAATGATATCAATGATTTAAAGGAGTAATTAATTTGCATTTCATCAATTCAAAATTTAATTCTATTACTGTACTATTTTCTAGTGAGTTTGTTTCAGTAATTTCATCGACAATAGTATTACAAAGAAAAATATCTTGGAACGCAGATAGTCCTGGGCGGCGAAATGAGTTGCCCTTAGCGTGCAAGGGTGTGAGACGCTCGAAATTCAATGGCGGCGCGAGTTACAAGTTACGGTCAAGCTTAAAAAAATATAACTCAATTATGCAAAAACATTATCATTAAAATATTTTATTATCTCGGAAAAAAAAATTGTTATCCATTTAGTCACGTACATAAATCGCGTCATATTTTATTTTAAAATAGTAAATAACATAGATATTCGTTCTAAATAGAAGATACATAATCGGATCTTAGCTTGAACACAAATGGGATGAGATTCATGCGTAATACAAACAAAATAGCAGAAATTAACAATAAGTTGACACAATATTTGCAGTTGGTAGCCCCTATTATAAAACAAATATTGCCACATTTTAAAATAAGTACTTGTCTCTCTTTCACCCATTTTATACATGCGTATCATTTTCAGGAACAGCATATGCAAATATTTTATGACTTTAGATAGAACTGCAAAATTATATTGTATTTGTAAGAAACGTTGGATCGCTTCTATTTTATACCAACCCCTGAAGGAGCCCAGTTAGATGGGACTCTCCCGCTCCGCCATAAATCTTAGGACCCTCGACCGCCACCCGGTTTCACTCCGAATATCTATAAATACCTTCTACCTACATATTTCAAATAATAACGGGATGGCCAGAGTCGACAGACAAAGTCAGCCGTTGTAAGGGCATCCTTGTAACTCTTGTACTCATACGTGTAACTTATGGATTGATTATTGACATTTTATAATATAGATTAGACATTTAAACACAAATACATGCTTCTTCTGCTTATATCAAGACTTTTGTTGCTTTTCCTATGATAAGAGCAATTAGTGTTATGTTTCGTTTCATTGGCATACATTGACCTTTAAGTATAACATATTTTAGCGTATTTTTTTTAATGTTCTGAGTTTCTTTATATAAACTATATATAAATGAAGTAAAATAATTCATGTACAATTAATTTTATTTCTAAATTTATAAAACTTAAGTACTATCGTAATTATTTGGAGTCAAATCTTTTAAAGCGTAACAACATTATTTAAAAGATGGCAGTGTTTAAAAATCAAATTCCCCCAGACGCTATATCGCTAGACGAGCCACCCTCGCCCTCCCACAGATCTCCCTCTTCCAAAAACCACCAAAACGCTACCAACTTCACTCTTTGTTACAAGAATTTATTAGATAACTTATCCAGATAATATAACAATAATCGATTTGAAATCTCTCAATAATATAAATATACGAATAGAAGACGATTTAATATTCAATGCTTAAATAACTTATATTTTAGGTAATATTTTTACGATATTTATATTGGGGTTTTAAAAATAACTTTATTAATTTTTATGTTAGGAATAACAAAATCATAGAGCAAGTAAAATAATACGCTGAAAGAAAAAATTTTGATTGGGGGCTTTTCTCTTAGAAGAATTTAAAAACACAATAAATGTCACTTACCAAATCATATAAATTATTAATACCTTGTACATAACTATACTATTACTTAGAAACGTTAACAATATATTCTGTTATGCTATTTCGAACCTGCCCCCATAATAGAACTGTTGTGTTAAAATAGATTAACATTTGTAATTTAGATGGATATCCGTTTATGAAGGACAATAAATATATTCTCATATTAGTAAGAGGCAATTATATATGATACGTAATGTATAGGCATATTAAAAATTAGAGCAATCCCAAATTACGCATGTTGCTCACAGTTCCTTCCAGATAGATATAGTTTTTCGAAAAGATGAAAAATGTAAATAATGATGATCCTTTCAGACCATGTTATGTTAATAAACACGGAAGCATTATGCGAAAAAATAAATATATAAAGAAAACAAACCAGAAAATCGTCTATAAATATAGGAATAGTTAAGCGAATTGAACTATCGAAAGCAAATTTGTTTATATTACATGCGTCAAGGATAAAAATAACGTATTGACTTTCCAAAGACGTTCGTCTCAGGTGCAGCATCGTACTGCGTCGCGATACACATTAGCCTTGGGTCTATTCCGCGACGGCCGCTCTGACACGGTTACCGCTAACAAGCAATGACTCAATCTTATACGTGACAATAACGCCATCCTTGATACACATCGTCGAGTGTTTATTGACTTTCAGAATTACTGATGTCCGAATAGCTCGGTATTCTAAAATACAATGCCAAAGTAATACCAACCTTACAGCGCTATATATAAATAGCACTCTTGCATTAATGTCAATTTAATTGTCAAATCCGAACAAATGAACTTCTTTATATACTGTGGGAATTACAATTACGTCATAAAAAGTATTTTCTTTATTGCATATTACGAAAATACTCATTTTGTTTTTGTAATGAATTATCTTTTGGTAATTAAAAAGAAATACACTCGCACCATCAACTTAGAACACCTAAAACATCGATTATATTAACAATAAACAAATAAATTTAGTATTTTGTTATCATAACTCTATAATAAAATTATTTTTACGTATTTTAATATTAATTATAAATTTTAATACCAATAAAAAATACTGATAAATAATCATCATTATTGGCCATGAAACGATAAGCATCGCGTTGTCAATTTAAACGACTTGCATGCGACCTCTTTCGAAACTATTTAAATCGAAAGAAAAATAGAATTGTATGGTCAATTCCCAACATTAAAAACAACTAAATAAGAAATTAGAGTATCTCATAAAGATGGATTAAAAATTAGTAACTGCGAATATAACATATTATCGAGATTTTTGGTTAATTTGCGTATAAAATAAAGGCATTTACGGCATGGCTTAAATGGTGAGTGAGCCAGTGCGACTAAAGGCACTAGGTAACTTAACCCAAGTTAGATAGTTCCCAAGGTTGGTCGATGGCTTCTAAGATTAACGATATAAGGAATGAGTTATAATTTTTACAGCGCCAGTCTATGGGCGGTAGTGAGCACTTACCATTAGATGGCACAATAAGGTCGACCTATTTTATGTGTAAAGAAAAGATCAATATCGATATATTTTATATTGAAGTCAAGTTGCTCCTAAATCTTCAATATTATCAGTTGCGCACACGCAAATGCCACGGAAGCGATCTCGCCGGCGACAATCGCCATGACACCGGAAGTAGAAACCATCGTATGTGTACCCGGTCATAGACCCCAAAAATCATGATTACGCGAAGATTTCATTTGCAAATTGTCACAATACATTTTGAATAACAATAGACTTACGGCTAGTTCTGAATTAACAAGTAGGTCTTGCGATTGCAATCTGTCCTATATTATGAAAACGTTACATAATATGTTTGTAGATATTTATTTTTTAACGTAACGATACAAGCTTCGTTATTTTATGAGTTAAATTGGGTAATTGTTTATAGAACTTTTAAGATACGAGTGATTGGGTGAAAACCGGATCTCAATGAGGTCTAATCTATTTAGTCAAAATTAAAAGGAATTTCTTAATCGATGTAAAATTTAAATGCGATTGAGTAACAAATATTGATATAACCTTTCATATATTTACATAAACATATGCATGCATTTTGCTGTGGTAGTAACTTAAGTATTTAAACCTACTTTGGTACCAGTAAAGGCAAGATAAAAAAAGAAAACAAGTAAAAAAAATATATCTTTCTCATAGCAACATGATGCGGCAAATACCAAAAAAGAAATTATATGAATTAGCTCGATGATCTAAAATACCTCTAAGAATAATTAATAGGATTGAGTTAAAACAAAACCGTGTTCTTTGATATACATATTTTCAAAAATCTCTTACGTGCACCACTTAAGAAAAGGCATCCTACTAACTTTAATTATCTAGCTTATAGCTGTGCATTGATAAACATATAATGGTATACAGCGATATGATTCCCGCTAATGTAAGCTTTGTAGACGTTACTTTAAAAAGTTAATGCTTGCGGTGTTGAATGTTGATATCAAATTCAAGTAATTAATGTAGAGAGATCTATCAACATTTTATTAGATATCCAGAATTTGATATTACGCATACATCGTTTTTGTTTTCGAAATAAAATAAATAATTACTTACATTCGTTGTATATGTCGACACGCCATTTGCAAACAGTGCTCGTCAGATTTCCTTATCGGGAGATCATATGAACATAAACGGGTACAGAAACCTCATGCTAGATGCCAGACGCGTGGGTAGTATTGAACTATCTTCATTATAGCAGAGTCTACTATATGTGAAAATACTTATGTTCACAATCGCACGTGTAGGTAAGATTATCACGATACATCATAACACGTCAAGTGATTCTAAAGTATTTTTCTTGCTTCTTCCAAACCCGCCCCTACCTCGCACGGCTACATTGATACATATATAATGTATATAAATATTGACATTCAGCAATATATTTAATATTGCTGAATGTCAATATGTATATACAAAATTAATAGCTTTGTGTCATTAGACGATACAAACCGCTATTTTGATATATTTTATAGGATTACAAAATTATGACATTATCAGGGTTTTTTTTCTATATTGTTCATGTTTCATATAGAAAAACCTTCCTCTCGAATCACTCTATCTATTAAACAGAACCGCATCCAAATTCGTTGCGTAATTTTATAGATCTAAGCATACATAGGGACAGACAGCGGTAAGCAACTTCGTCTTATACTATGTAATAATGATACATACACAGTCATAAATATAAATAAAATAACATCTTCACTTGTACATATAATAAGCGTTTCTTGATCTATTGTTATCACTGCAGTACACAGCCGTACTTACTTTACGATTGTAGGAAAGCTAAGCTGTATTAAAAAGTTTACAAAAACCGTATCACTAGTTAAGCAACAGTGACCCTGGCCAGTGACTCGTTCAGGTAATTAGTAACTAAATTTGTCGAATCTGTATGGTAATTTTCTTTGTCTCTCGGGCTGCAAACAAGGTAACCGAGTAACATCAACAAAGTGGGTTATAAGCCTAGGATTAATACCTAAAAGCTACATAGTTAAGTCAGAAAACAAGAAACAAATTGTACATGTATGTGTTTTCTATTTATTTCGTGAAATATTTATTCAAATAAATGATATTGTTACAAATAAAAATAAGTGAGAAGCTTTCTAAAGTCTTATATTAAATTCATCATGTAAAGTAAATATGATGTGATAAATACATTTAAGCAAAATAATTTTAGCATTGCGTACACTGTAGATAGGCAGTGCGAAAGGGCGTCGGCCGGCGCGGGCGCGGGCGCTGACGGCGCCGTACAGCCGCGTCCGCGACCTTATTACGCTCCTCTTGTTTGCCGTTCGAGCCCACGGCCACAACCTCCTTGCCCATCGATTCCCATAATCCCTACTCACCCGTTCTATTTATCTACCTAGGCTAGTCAACGAACCATATGTTTTACGAAAGTTTTCTTTTCAAATTTGGTTACGTAGATTATATCATACATACATAAGTAGCTATTACGTGTATATAATATTGAACATAAATTTACTTATTTAAAAAACATGTTTCATTATTATTATATAACCAGATTTCAGTACACATTATAAACTCTTACGTAACCTAACGTAAGGTAACGAGAGTCTATAGGTGATATAAAACAATAGCAAGACCAATACAATTTCAATGTTAACTGAAAAGGACATTTAGAATAATACCAAACTTATTAGGCATCAAATGTATTAAAAGATTTGACGCGACAGTGATGTAATATCGTAATCTGAACACCTACGATATTTATTTTAAATCCGATAAACTTTTTTGAGGTGAGACATTAATGAGCGAGCGAACAAAACCGTTCGCCAAACATCATCTCTCTAATTATAAACGAAATCTCGCATCACTATATCGTCTACGAAGATGCAATGCAATTACTATTTAAATGAGAACTAATGATAACTCAATTTGAAGAAACGATACCGATTTTCGGTAAAGAGGTAAACATGTTAGTGCAATACGCGTACTTGAAGACGTGCCAATTATTGTTGGACTTCAATCGACCGCGAGACCTCCATCACTTTAATTTATTTAACGAATACGTTGGATCATCATAATACCTTAATTTAATAAAGGAAGCTTCAACGTGTCGGTATAAATAAACTCAATAAACGTTATTCATTTCAATTAAATATTAAAATACCAAGAACGTTAAATATTTTATCTAGGTCAATCATACGATAATTTCTAAAGCTATAGGCGATTTAAATTAGTAGGTTAACAATCGAACAATTAGTGATGCGACGGACGAGAGTTAAGAAAGCGACAATACATTAACCTACACTGTTGTAGGGAAAACCGTCACACGAGTTTTGCTCAATTATAGAGAATGCAAAGATATATAAATTCTAGAATTAATTTTCAATTTTAGAATTATAACTATGTAATCAATTTTATTTATGTCTTATAATCAATTATTAATTCATCCAATATCAATATAATGTGAAATGCCAATAACTAATAAACGCACGCCTAATTTTAAATACTAAAAATGTTTTACAATAAAATTCTATATCAAGAATTAATAGAATTTCAATTAAAAGCATGTCATATTAAATTTATTTAAAATAAAGTAATTTAAATGCAAAAGAATGAAAATAAGACTCTTCCAGATAGAAATATATATACAGTTTGTAGAGGTGAGGCAGTAAGAAAGTGTACTTTCACTCTGTAAGTTGATGCTTTACTCCTTATTCTATCACACCTCATTTGATGCAAAGGGCCGACGTTATTGTGCCATAAACTAAAGAAAACTTCATTATCTCTGTTATTACTGAAGCTGGATTGTTCATCTCGTAAAATTTGCCTTGAAAAAGGTTGCGTCCTACACACTGATAGTTACAACTTGCTTTATAACTTAAATGAATATAATTTTCCTGTAAAAAATTAATACCAATTGTTTTAAATGAATTGCCAATATTTACACAAAAATGGATACTTTCCTAAATGAAACACCCTACAAATATTCTACCGCTGAGCTACTACCTCATGAATCTCTAAACAATGTGTTTAGAGATTATACCAATACGCTGCTGAAATGAGGCTTGGTGGAAACACATTTGAGTTTTTTTGACACTTGCACGTGCCACGTGAAAATTGATTTATGCTTATTGATTTAAACGAGCAGTTATCGGCTTAATTCATATGCTTAAACCACTGCGACATCAGAAAATTTAAGTAAGTAACTTACCTTCAAGTCTCACATCTGACCTGTAGGTATTTTAAATATATTTATACTACGAATACTATGTTTACTAAGAAAACTATACTATATTAATACTGTATTAATACTAAATTGACTATGACTTAAATTAACGCAATTTGACTATGAATAAAAATGATTTTAAGAAGGTACGAAGTTTCTAAAATGAGTCAATCTTCTGCAAACATCGAAAGATAATCAATTGATGATAAAGCCTAAATGAGTAAAAAAAAAAAATAAACATTCATGCATTAAAAGATTGCATTTAACTTAAAAATTAATACAGACTTTAGATCTAAACATTTTCTTCTAGTAATTATTGTCACATGAACATCTAATTATGTATAAGGATACGTTAACAATGTTTTTAATAGGTCAATGATATTCACAACGTTTTATTTATAGAATCTAGAACACGGTTCTAGAACAATTAGGTATAAATATTTATCTGCGTAACGTTTACTGTTAATGTTTTGACATTTAAAAAAATCTTTAAAATACCTTAAATATTTTCCTTCTATACAAATATGTACCATGATATAATTTGCCCAAATCTAGTAACCTCATTAATAGTAGGAAAGTCAATGATAGAAGTGTAGTCGTTAGTTGGTAGCGTAATGCACGTCCGACGGTCGGAAGGTGAAAGGCATATTGGCGCTTTCGAATTAGATCGCGTTAAATCGACAACAGAGAAAACACACGGCAACAAGTACTCTCTCGATGTTTATGTAAACAGAGTATTATGTACAGATCAGATTGAAAAAATACGGGATTTATGTTGTTATCATTATGAACATGAATAAGGTTTTGAATATCTTATCAAGATATACAATGGTTTAATATACTCAATATCCAAAGCATACATTTATCACTTTTACTGTATTGCAAACCGAAAAACGATTATTATCTTAAATCAAAATCAAAATATATATTCTTAAAATAATATAATATTTTTATAAATCATTATTTTTAACGAGAAAACAAAAATGCATTTCTGCAAATACATTAATTACATTGGAAGGTTCATTAAATTATTTATTTATGTACCTAAAAGAAGCAGAAAAAAAATCATTCGCAAAGATTGATATTAATATGTATATCACGAATATACCTACTATTTTTAGTTTTATTTTTAGTTTACTAAGTATATATAATTGGTTTTTAATAATATCGATCATATTATTAAATACTTCTAGAATTTACACCTTTCCAATTTGATCTTTATCAACTGGCTTTCCAAAACGAAAATTTAGTGCAGTTTTTCTTTATTTCCCACGTCTAAACGCGTGTAACGCTGTTACTAAATCCATTAAAAATATATCAAACCAACATTACAAGTGTAATGCAATACAATTATTGTTATTGTTTTCTATTTGTACACAAATTATTATCAAAAGAAAAAATAAAAATAGGCCTATCATATACTCGATATATCGCGATTATTATCGTTGCTAATGACGCATTGATATTCAATGTCAAGCTCTGGATTAAAATTATCAACTCTTTCATGTCTATTATTAAGAAACCTTCGTTAATTAGGACATCAGTGTATGAAATACCTTGTAGTTGGTTTATGTACATTACTCTTATTAATAACTAAAATAATTATTACTATTACGAACTGAATCATTTCAATGAATACTGAATAAAATGAGTCAAAATGCGGACTAAAATTGCATATCTCCTGCTACTAGATTAAAGACCTAGAATTATCTATTAAGATTCACATGTTTTACATACTTGGAAGATGGCCGTCTCAGTGA
The DNA here is from genome assembly GCF_905220365.1 of Vanessa cardui. NCBI lineage: Eukaryota > Metazoa > Arthropoda > Insecta > Lepidoptera > Nymphalidae > Vanessa > Vanessa cardui. The sequence goes on from NC_061131.1 coordinate 6,902,853, forward strand.
TAAAATAATTATATTTTTAAGAGAAACTTCGTTAAGCAGTCGATACTAAAATGATTATTTCATCTATCGTTAATATTTAACTTTTCATAGGTAAATTGTTTTATATTAAAATTATGGAAATTATTCCAATAGGTTCTTGGAAACCTGTCTCGTTTAGGGAGCGACTATAACATTATTATCATTAATGTATCCAATGTGACATACGAGCAATAAAAAGGAAACCTAATAACAAAAGTGATGGCTCGTCCCGTAAAATTACTTTCATCAGCCTAGTTAGGTCAAAGTAAACGGTGACATAGCCGCTTGTGTTTTACCTATCATTAAATTTATTCAATAGGATATATATAAAGACAGCCGAAAAGTTCATTTATATCCACTCAATTGGAGATAACTTAAAGGGGGTTGAATTAAAAATCATTATTCTCTTTCTTAATAACCTTGACTTTTTATGAAACTAAACTTATTTTACATACAGTACACTCGTGAGCAATTTTCAATTTAAAATATTTATTGTTGTGTTCCATTAATATAATATTTAACCCGTCTGAGTAGTAACCGCCCACTCACCAAACATTCTACCACCAAAAGCAATACTTCTTATTGTTGTGATCCGGTTTGAAGGGTGATTGAGTGAGTATTAATAATTGCAAAAGATTTCATAACGAATCTAAGCTAGATTTATAGCCTAGAATAGCAAATAGGCTTTAATCAATAACACCTGCAAGCTATGGAGGGAGAGCTCGACTCACAGAGGCGAAGTCGCTGAAAGAAAATAGTGTTAATATGGTTCGTACTCATTCGCAAGACCGCCAAATCATTCGACATAAAAAAAAATTGTATTTAGCGTAAGTCTACCTTAAAATTTATTTTAATTGTTATTGTTCTCGGCATGTAAATAAATAATTATCAAATAGTGTTAGTTACTTTAAATTATATTTTACAAACCTATAAATATCATCATATGTGCATCCGGCGCCGACGACTACAAAATGTCAGCCACGTCGTAAATTTACAGCAGAGATTTTTGACGAAATTTTTGGATATGGTTGTTTTTCACTTCGTTCCGAAAAAAAGGAAAACAAAATAATTCTGGCAAGTTCGTTTTAAGGCGCGCAAGCAAATTCATTTGTGATTCATCTACAAAGTACGTTTTTGAAGGATGGAGTACGTTTTTTTCCTAAACTTCTTTTACTTTTACCAATTGTTCCTGTAAATGACGAACAGAAATGTACGAAATAATTTCAATTGAAAATTCTTATTTCTTGTGTTTTAAGCTCTAAGTACTGATTTGATTAATTTAGGTGAAAATAAACTACACATTAATTTAATTTAGTTGTCAATTGGTCTTGATGAAATGAGAGAAACTAAAATTTACGAATAATTTAATTAAATATTAAACGAATGTCATTTAAGATTGATTAAAAATATAGAAACCATGAGACTGAGGCCGAGTCATACGGAAAGGTCAAGCGACAACTTGCCGATATGACCGCAAAATTGCCAAACTGTAATTAACATAAGTCAAATTCTTACTAAAATACCATTTTATTTGCTACATTAGAGTATACGTATGATTATATTACATATAAAACTTAATCGTGTCATTGTGTAAATAAAAGTTTGCCACATCCAATACTAAGTAGCCTAATATTACCTACTCGCATCCTTCTTTGAACGATGCGTTGGGCCATCATCTAGAATAATCATAAATTTATTTCAAGCGGCTAAGGAGCGACTATATTGGAGAACACAGCTCAATGCCAATCATTAGAGCGGTAATAGCAACCATGTGCGAAAATGTTAAGTTCTATTCTACTATCTGCCTCATTGTATTAGAGTCGAAAATATCTTGTACGTTTAATATCTTTGGTTAAGTGAATCTGCAGTATTTTAATACTCGTAACTCCATACGGGAAGGAGACGTAACGGTACCGTATGCACTACGCTTATATAATTTCCATGTACGAAATAAAACGATAGGTCAGAAATAAATAACTGTGGAAAATACTTAACTTATAGTTTCCTTATAGCTTATTTAAATATAATAAATATTTAATGAATGGTAACAATTAAACTTTGGTTTAGTTTTAAATTTGTTGTGATAAAGTAAAGTAAAGTAAAAAGTAAAAACCCTATAAAATAAAATGAAGCAAAAGGAAAATTTATATTAATAAATATACTAAAGCAGTAAAGAATTCAATATGCTATTATGATGGGTATCAGTATGTATAGTAAAATGGTCGATAACCATCCGATTAATAGTACAAACATAATTTGACCTGTAATTTGAAGAATTATACTATATGACACGGGTTGGTAATGAACAAATAATAACTTTTAATCTTTCTCTAGTCTAATTATAATTCAAAGGAAACAGTGATTGCTTCTTTAAAAATCAAACCTTACGTTAATTAAAAACGAAATAAATTAGTTTTTTAGGGTTAATCCAGTGTCGGTCCAAACCTACGTTCCGTTTCAAATTCTCAGTTTTCTATTCGTATCCCTTAATTTCCCAAGTTCTTAGTTTACGTATACGCCATGTTATCCCAATCACACCCAGCCAGACGCTGCGTCATACGCGATCCTACACGAGTCGTCTCGGTTATTTTCCACATGACGAACATACACTATCGACAATTTAATAAATATTCCTTGGATACTTCTAACGCAAGAGAGTGTTTACTGAATCCGTGCAAAGCGATTAATATTAATAGAATATCATTCATTTTAAGAAACACCACTCTATACAGGGTTTTAGTTATTAGCTCTATAAACCGTACAAGCGACGTTTAAATTTATATATGTAGAAAAAATATAACACGATCTTACTCTTTTACTTCCATTTAAAATATATTTAATAAAATAAGGCGAAGACGTAATTGACGTGCGAGACCAAAACCTCGTGTTTTCACTGTAACACTGAAAAAGTAATCATTAATTTGACACATTAAACTGTTTAAGGATGAAAAACCATTGATACAAAACAAAAGGCATCAAACCTTTAGAGTATTTGCATGTTATACCAATACACCATATTTCTGGAAACGATAACGAACGCATGCCCGAAGCATACTTCCTACAAGTATGCGCTTTAAATTCTTCTATACGTAATTAATGAGCCCATCTACGTCGGTCAAAGAAATACTGCACAATCGACTAATTATATTGGCAGCTTCCTTAATTGTAATCGCAATTAAATATACACCAAAATGAAACATATATTGAAGACTCTGTTATATTATCCCTTCTTTATTTTTACATTTAAACAGCAAACCTCTTTTAAAAAATGTTTTTAATTCAAAATAATAATGCTAATACTGCTTGTGTAGAAAAGCCACATTTAAATACAGGATAAATAACAATTGGAATGAATGAAATTAGGATGTCACGATAACAGTCAAAATTTTATCTTATATCGTAAATGCGAATGTGTTTGTTGATTTGTCATTCTTATAATCAATAACGAATTAATCGATCAACTTGATTTTGTCTAGATATAATCCATAATAAATAACTAATTAATATTTATTAAATTTTATTTTTTGAAAAGCGACTCCGCGATAAAAAAAATACAATATTACATACATAAATTCATGAGTAATGATGACATTAAAAACAATATTAAAAAAGTACATATTAAAACACAGTACATAGCACTTTTATCATTTGTGTTTAACTAAATATGTAAATTTTCACTTTTACTTAAAATAATGAATTCACATAACACAATATCGATATAAATTGACATTGTTTATCGAAATGACGCGGGCGCAGAAACAAATGAAAATGTGTCGGATCGCCCCACGTCAAGTCATTGACCTCGATGATAACTTTTAAATTTGGATGCGAATAACAAAACAAGTTTATTAGGTAGGTACGGTCGGGATATGTGTCGTTCGGTGTAGCTACTCGTGTGTGACCGTTACCGAACAGGACGATTGTGGTTAGGTGCTATCGATGTCCTTGATCGACTCACAAGCGACGTGATAAGATGCATGATAGTGTTGATAAACATTGACTTTCTCGAGTTTATTGCAAATAATTTCCATAATTTATTTTCGCTCTGCACCAATTTGGCTTAGCTTTTTCAAATCAATTATTATTCAAGACTAAAATTTAAAGGTGTAAATTTAATTAATTGCATAATTTATATTTAAATCATTTGATTGATGATTATAATTTAAAAAATATATATATTACTACTTTCAAGTACACACTTAACCTTTAATACGAATCATTATCAAAATCAACATGGGTATATAGATAAGAAATATATTATATGAAATGATTTCGAAAATAAATAAATATGTTAAACTTTATCAAACAAATAAGAAGCTGGCTGAATTATGTACACTTTTTTTTATATAATCGCGTGTTTCAAATAGATAAACGAACGAAAACGGATCAATAAAAGATATTTATTTGCCATTAAAATTTATTATAAGTAGTTGATTCAAATTAAAACAGGCGCGCAGACGAATGGCGGGCGCAGACGCGTGGCGTGAAGACAGGCGGACTCTGCACGCCAATTAACACGGCGCGTTCACACGACTACGCGCCTGCGCGATAGCCATCCCGCGAGCCACCCGCACGTCGCGCGTTAAATCGCCCCCACCCTGCCATTCACGTGGCCAGAGCAACGTTAACGTGCACGTCATACCTTCGCCGCCTGTGGACTCACACAACCAATTTGAAAATAGAGAAATTCAAACATTCGTCCGATTATCGGGATCGCTGTCGATGATCGGTCACTGCGCCGCGCTAGACTCGCCCCGCCTCGCCTCGCACTATTTATATCGAAGATCGTTTCGACACGCTATGTATGTGTATGTACCTTAACTTTATTACCATTTGTAGCCAGTTTTAACTGACGATTAAAGAGATCGTCGAAGACAAGGTTTGTTTTTATAATCATTCTCTGCGTTATTTAAAAACGCGTATCCAAAGTTAAGAAAGTTAGCATCGCTAATAAAGATATGCATTATTTAGGTAATTGGTAGAGCTATTTGAATTTCAGAAGTTTTCGGTGTTTCAGAATATTGAAGTGACTACAGAAAAATATTTGTATAAGTAGAGATACACAGTATTGAAGTTATTACAGAATACATATATTGAGATATTTCCAAAAACTGTCGTGAGAGTTTGATTTTTCGTTTGATACGCCGACAGTGCGGCAACGCTAAGACGTTTTTTATTACTACCTGCTCTTTATATAAAATCAGATGTTTATAGACCTACACATTATTGATCAAAGAAACCGCAAACCTAGTATAATATTTATTTTAAAACGGAGTTAGCAAAGTTTCGAAAGTCATCATTCTTATCAACGATTTTTAAAGCAAGCTTGGTCGACAAATTTGTGTATTTACAAATAGTTATAGTCGTATTGACGTAACTATGTAGCAAATGTTTTAACAGTTTTAAACTAGCCATCCGGCCCGGTTTCGAACGTGTGCAATACTGACAATAAATGTACTGCATAATTTATCTTTCTTCTTTACTCTGTTGTCCATGTACCTATTATAGCCAAAATCTTTCTCTCGAATCACTCTATATATTAAAAACAACCATATCAAAATCCATAGCGTCATTTAAAATATATAAGCGTACATAGGGACAGACAGCGATAAGCGACATTGTTTTATAATTTGTAAAGATGATTAAGAAAATAATTGCCACAGTTTTTAGGGCAATACATTGGACACAATTAATCAAATATATCCAGCGTGCCACTCGTAGCGGCTCAATCGGCGTGTTTACCTGCGTCTCACTTGTTTGTGTGTGGTCTGATTCCATTTAGTTGCTCGCATCTTAAAGATGGCTTTTATTTTTACCGCGTTAAATTAAGAATAGATACATTGTATTATATTCATATAGAAATATGTACATTTTTAGTCTTAAACTGTTATTTAATGGGACTCTATAAATGAAGATATTTTATACCCTAAGTTAATTTATGATATAAAAAAACAACAAATTATACTTTATTTAAGTAGGCTCGTGCGAGCACTTTTAATTAAATTGTAGGTATAGAATTATAAAAAAAATATATCAATTATCTTTTTTATGCAATAAGTATGGCTTCATTTTTTAGTAACGTCACGATGACTGAATATTTTAGTCAATTGCGTTTTATTTAACTAAAGAGAATAAATGTACATTACTGATTTCATAAAATTCAAGTTGTCAACATATAGTTAGTTTACTACTATATTTTCATGAGTGAAAGACGTTACTAAAATATTGTTATCTTAGCCATCAATTACCATTGATAGAAAATTGACGAAAAATATTCAATGTGTGACATTTATCTTATCTTTTGAGGTTATACTTTACAATAAATTGATAGATTTTAATAACACTAGGAATGACTGCGCTCTCGGTCAATGTCACTGGGGAATTGTATACCTTTTGGAATAATATAAAACAAGTTTTAAAATTATATATTATTCAAATATTATAAGGAGAGTAATCAATGATTTCTTCAGATACAATAAACTCGTAATTATCAAAATAACAAAAGTTTAAGTCGATTTAAAACAATAAATATGCATAACAAAATATTAGGACTAAATAAAGAAGATCTAACGATATTATCAACAATTATGTCGCCGGCTATATTTAGTGGTACCTACCTACTTCATTTGGTATGCCGCGAGCGAGGCAGGACGTTGATAAGATATTCGCATTGCTCTATGACTAGTGCCTATTCACTAGGTAACAACAAGTCATTTCACACATAGCTATTACCAATTCATACTAAATCATGCATCAACGACCTACGGTCATGGCCAATTTGCGAAAAAAAAAACTAAAACATCAATCAGCTACAATCCTCAATTAAGTACACTATATCATTACGAGATTTAAAGATGTAATTTTAATTAATAAATGAAAACTTCTTATCGATATTTTCAAACAATGCTTCAAGTGTTGGCTAAAACTATTTATTAAGAAAATAAGACTTATAGCACCTCTGTAAAAATTATAAATACTTTTGTCTTTATTATTATTATGATATGTCTCGTACTAAGATCGTTTCAACTTAACGTTAGCTGTCTGTTTTTATTATTATACGAACAAAGATCCGGGAAAATATTTTTTAAGATCATTATAATCGTGATCATGATACTCTGTGATATCATAACACTGGCAGAATAGCTGTTTTATAAAGTAAATAATAACAAACGGCAAATTCGGAATAATTTTTTTGTAAGGTTACGCTTAGATAACAAAAGAAAAATGTAATTTACTTATGAAAACTAAATATTTTATGGCTTAGTAAGTTTTTTTAATTCACAATATATCATGCGCTTTCGTAATCATTTAAGAAAGAACCTTACGTACCTTGTACTGATCGATCGAGTTCAAAAAGTATATACCATGAAATAAAATTATAATACCTACCAACAAAAATATTTCTTCATTATTTCGTGGGTCTCATTGGGACTATATGCTCAGGGTCTTCAGACGATAATACAATATCTTCTCAAAAAATCATGTATCCACATATTTATTACGTTAAAATTGAACATTTTAAATAAGTCTTTTCAAATTATTTATCATTATATATTATACGTATTATATGAAAATTTCTATAATGTATTTTTTTTGGCTCTTGCATGTTAGAAAATCAATGATTACGATTTGACATACATATGTAAGAAATTCCTTCGTAAAACTCCGATTTTAGCTGCAATGAAACAATGCCTTAACTTATTTATTATTTACAGTATTATTATTAAACAAAGTATAGCATTAATTAACTTACAGAATAGCAAAAAAGGCAAACTAAAAGTATGGTCAAGACTTGTTTCTTCGCTAAAGTAAAAATGAATCACAACTATTTATTATTATCAATGATTAGAGAATCAAGCCTCAATTTTAATAAAAAGACAATTAAAATATATTAGAGGTTGAACGCCGTTGGTTTTATTTTGGTTAGGAGTTTGTTTACAATTATAATAGCTACGAAAAATGATAAGCAATCCTACCTTGATCTAAATTCCAAGAGTCGTATGTAATGATAAATTAAACAGAACAACAGGACATCGTAACATACCAGCGCAAAATTTTGGTCTTTGTCAAAAAATATATAAAAAATGATCCATCATATAACTTTAATGTTTTATTACTTCGTTTAATACGCATAATCAAATTTGATTTCCATAAGTTATTTATGACTATGTTAATACACAAACATTTCGTTAATTATATAATTACTTTATATTTGAGTTAGCGCTTTCTTTGCACAAAAAACAAATAACGAGTACGCTATGTTCTTAAAACGTAGGTAGAGATAAACATGAAAACAAAGGCGAATTTATACTAATTAAAGCAATTTAAATAAAAATAACCTTTGATAATATGATAAAATAATCGCGTTATCTTATCGTGAAACGATGTAGCAATATTATCATAGATGCCTATGCATATGACACTGTAGACTATTGTGTGGAAAGCGATCATTAGATGTCGTTAGTAAAAATCAATTAACAGGTGTACCTAATATATATCGCTGCAAATGACGTCATGTTTACATCAATCGGTACTGGAAAATACACTTAAAATTCAATAGTATTTGAAATAACGAACTATTTGTAAAAAGTATTAATGATTGTACGCATCAATGTTATTTTTTTATAAACTGCTTTATATTTAGGTAATTTAAAATTCATAAGCTTTGTGGTCAATTAATAAAATTACTTTATTGATATAATAACGACAATAAACATCAATAAAATTGAAACTTATCTTTGTTAATTTGGTGGAATATTTAAATAACTCTTTATTGAATCTTGCCAACAATAGACAAATAATTGTCTATTGTTGGCAAGATTAGAAAAAAAAATGTTACAATTTTAGAAACATTGAGCAATTTGTTACGCCGCCTTATTTATAGATTTGACCTTTTCTTATCTTGACCTTTTTAATAGCAAAAACCCGTATTTATAACAGTTTCCTCAATAACAAAATTAGTTTTACAGTGCATAGACATCATTAGATATAGCTTTGTTCATACTTCCAAAGTTTCGATAACAGTTTCGGTAACATTCGGAATGGCATTTTATTAAAACCATACTTAATATCATAGACTATTCAAGCACACGACCAATCATATCGCGTCTATTTGATGTCAAATGTTTATTTGTCTTTTAATCATCCATGGCTGGAATAACTATACATCATGCTGAAGTTACCTCTACGCTTGAACCACTGAACCGATTTAGATGAAATTTAGAGATCGAAACCCTTGAGGAATTTGGCTTGTGAATTATTCTTTAATCTTTGACATATTTGTTATTTTGTATACTGCTTATATTTTTTGCTCATCACAATGACGTAGTACAGTTTACAAACGGTAAAAGTAACAAGTAAGGCTTCGTATAGATGGCGTCGCAGCCACACTGGCGCCGCAATACTCTGCGCTCGTGTAATGAAACAGTACCTGAGTTTACCTGAGTTACGCGACGTTGCTAAAACGGCAGCGCAATAATAGCCGGCTAATCAAATAAACCTAACAGTGCTGATAGCTGTTTTAAGAAATTGTCTGACTAAATCAATAATTGATAAATCCTGTACTTCGTAGATATACAATGTAAATGCCGTCAACCTGCCGGCAAGGCATAAGTTCTTGTTCAAAAGTTAAGATATTATGGAGATGTTTTTTTGTAATAAAAATTAATGACTGCAAAAACTATATGACTTAACGCGTCACATAGAGAAGTATGGCAACAGTAGCACCGTACGCGGTAAATTCGCGACTTGCAAAGCGACGACCATGCAGCTGCGGCGTACAAAGGCTTAATGCATAAGATAAATTAACTGTACTTAAGTATAGGTAAAAAACAAAAATATACGTACAGAAAGTAGCTATTACCACCCCAATTCGCTGGACATTTATAACTTGAAAATAATCTAAAAGGAATTTAAAAAAATAATAGCCACTCCGCGGGTTTGCGGGTGATTCCGCATTGATACAGTCTCATAAAAATGATCTTGATTCTAATAAACAAATATTGAGGAGTTGTTTCTGCATCTTTGACCTGTATATGTGAACCTAGTACCCGCTGGGAATCCCTTCATTTCCCGGGTTTAAATTTGTTAGCTATTGTGACTGAATCTGAGCTATCTTTATTCGAAAATTCCTCCAGCGGTTTGAAGCGACGAATGCTTGAAAAGCATACGAACGGTTACTAAAAATACATTTACAGACTGTATATTCTAATAAAAAATATCATATTTAAAAATATATATATTTGAGTGTAAAAAAATTCTTAAAACAAATTTTCTTATTGATTTAACAAAAAAATGCAGGTATGTACTTTCCTAAAACATGAGTAATAAGATATTTTCCCAAAAAGTTACTTAAGTCATGTACTCAATTCTGTTTCAGTATTAAATTGTATTATGAGCAGAACCATTAGTCAGCAAAATTTCAACTATTTGGAGGAACTGGTTAAAGATCCGAATTCGTGAATTGGCCCACACATTCTCACCTCTGAACCGATGTTAATAATAATATAACATAAGATTTTAAGCATAATAATTAAGTCAGCTTTTTAGAAATACCTATCCCTAATCATTTGAAGTGTACTACTACAGAAATGCGGTGAGTTTTGTGCTGTTGTCAATGAGGAAAATGAATGAAGTCATCAATCAAATCATGTGTACATTTTTTACACATTTACAAATGTAACACCTTACAGCTTCGGGTCAATCAACTGTCGTATCATTACACAAAAATGCTAATAAGTCTGTTAATAGTAGTAGACGGTAGTACAGTAATGCACCAACGCAGAAGCACTAAAAAAGGTTATAAATTCTGAAAGAGACAACTAATCATGATGTTCATGTTATGTTCTTCATATTTTTTTTTGTTTTATAATTACTTTTATGTTATAAACAATTGTATTAGTGCTTCTGTGCGTCAATACATTACTGCACAAGACGATCCAATAGTCGGCTTAATGACAGTACTTTAAATTTTATAATACAATTTGCATTGCAGCTTTCTCATTTTGTATATTTAATATATAATTTACTTTTTACATAAAATTTTCAATAATGAATGCATACTAACAAATTGACTGCGTATTATGGTTCTGGTATAATTAAGAAGATGGTTTTATTTACCTCGTCGATGTCAATACATAAAGACCAAAAACGAAGGTTTCGGAGAGGTCACCTACATACTTCCACTTGAGAGTGTCGGTCAGGGTCGCAGAAAGACCTCATATCCGCCGAACTGATAGCGCAAGTTATAAGCGATTACAATTACTTACATATATAGAATTGAGTATGACAATAAGACAATTGCATAGAATGTCTAAATATCAAATGAAATAATACAATGTATGAAAATAAAATTACCTAGCGGAATTATTTTAAAATAAAATTTTAAATATTTTAAGTATTTAAAAATCAAATTTCTCATTTAAAAATATCTGATGAGCGAATAAAACATAGTCAGATTTCCAAAATGCTAGATGTTATCACCTGCATAAGTACAATAGTGTATGCGTATTTATTTTCACGAGATGAAAATTAGGTAGGTATTGCATCTAGTTAAACCTTAAAAAATATTCTATTATGAATACTTAGTTTTAGTTTCATTATTTTTTGCAAACGTTGCCTTTCTTCCAATCGCTTTTGTATTATCAATTAGACCATAAGGTGCGTGGATCGCAGATGAACTTCGAGCCAGGCGTTCTGTAAACAACCAGTCAAGCAAACAGACGTGAACCATACAACTTCAGTATACATTATACGGATTCGTTACGTAATCATGTAGAATCCAATGAAGTAATTTGTTCTTGTAATTGTGATATCAGTTATATGACTAATACTATCCAATAACAATAAATATTTCACATTCGTGTTTGACTGAGCTGTTCTGTTTCGTTAAAATTGCTTGCAACCAGATATTGTAAGCATTGAAGTTTTTTTTACTAAAATGTATAGTACCCATTCTATATATTAAACACACTCACTACTTATTACTGTTACATTAAATAACTTATTTAGGTAATGGACGGTTTACACATTGAACTGCTTGTAAAATCTAATTTATCATTAGCTAGAAATCGGTTTTACATACTTGCCTACCTAACAAGATATATATACATAGAGATATAAATGCTTTATATACAGTAGCTGTCTGAGAAATGTATAAAGACAGTTAACTCGTTGTTTAAATAACGTCAGTTTAGAGTCAAAGACCGATAGGTTTAATTAGTAGGCAAAAAGGCGCCGGTGTAGGCGAGAAAAGCAGAGGCCGCCATCCAGTCTAAGTTGGTCCGTATAGATATTTAATAGCAACAATGTTATAAGAACATCGAATGACATAGAGTTCATTTAGCGCTGGCTTGAAAGGTTTGTGTGGGTGGCTCGAGACATACGCCGTGCGGTCACGGTCACCGCTGCTAGGAATGACCACTGTCACAATACATGACTTTTGAGTAGGCGAAAATGTCACCAAATTATACTGGTAATTGTAAGTACATTACTACAATATTACTTACTGTTTACCTTTGTAAGCGTGTAATATATTACATTATTGCGATAAAATTACGTATCACGTGTATCGTAAAATAAGAAAAATAAAAATTTAAAGCAATATCCAACATTCATTAGAAATTATATGACAAGACTTGTACGCGTGGGCGTTCAACTTAAATATCCCATTTTTTTGTTTGTATTATTTGAGAACTGTTTAATTTCCCAGGAGATTTATCAAAATACGTCTAATGGTTTATGAGCGATGCGTGTAATACATGTGTATTCGAACAATTTCTAAGAATAATAAAATTAAAAAATAGATAAAAATGAAAAAAAATCTAGCGTTTAGGATTAAGAACTTTTAAATTGTGTTTCAGTTAGTATGTGAGTCGACGTAATTATAGTCACAAAAAACAAAGCATTGGGTCCCATCGTAATGGTTGACGGCACATTGAAGGTGTAAAACAATTTAAACTTGTTGCAGTGCCAATTATTTAACTAAGGTGGTCCATGCTAGTCTACTTTCGTTTAGCAAATAAAAAAAAATTTACTCATTGTTAAATACATTCATCGGAAATGATGACATTATTCAAAAATGTATTTGATGAATTTAAATGATTTAATATGTAATAAAGTCTTCATTTTTGTGAAAACATGGTAGAAAAAGTAAATGAATCGATATAATATGTAACTCATATTGACGCAGGGCTCAATAACAATGGCGAGTTCTCACGCGCGTTCGCTCCCACACTGTTTGTTACTCTGATTGATCATAACGGCTCTTGTCTTTTGAATTGTTTGGATCTGACCATTTTAACATTTACTATTTCTTAAAACGTGCCTTTACGTTGTATTTTATATTTATCTTTAAACAATAAACAATTAAGGGACTACGCACGAACTTCGTAAGTACTCCAATCATCACATGAAATTGAAAAAAAACAGGCATCAGCTGTAGGCACTTAGCTTTTATAGCCTGATAAATAGATATTTTTTATTCAATGTAATTTCGCAGACTGGCTAACGCCACCTAGTGAAATGTAGTCGAAAACGCCCACATTGACTCTGTTAAAATTATTAATGATTCCTCGCAACGCTAATAGGTACGCCACCAAGCTTAGAAACTAAGATTTTATGTAAATACAAATTTTACACTGGCTACCTCACTGTAATACCAAAATATGACAATACTGAACATAACTGCTAGCTGCTGAATATGTGATAACTGAGGTAATCCATCCAGACAGATTTGCACAAGGGTAATACTAACCAAATAACCGAAGGAAATAACAATGTCAACTATTTTTATTCGGCAATTTCATTTCAGGTAAGAAATAGGAAAAAAGTCAGATAGACTTAGTGTTATAAAAAAAAAAAAATTTATTTGTTGTCGTATTTATAAGTTGATCCTAACAAGCACTAGCTTTCTGTCTCTTCAGAGGTCAAGTCACGAGTGCATATATTTCGTCTCTACCTTGACATACCTAGTGACTAACTAGTTAGGTAATATGAAAACACTAACCATTAATTCAATGACTATGAAAGAATTACATTTAAATCGTGAAATTCAAAATTATTGTCAAAAGACTTTGTTTCAAATGTTATAATTATAATCATATTTAAATAAGGACACGCCATGCAATATATGTCCAGAATATCATTAAACTAAATAAACGCAAACAATTCTAGCATTTAAATATGTAAATTTACTAACATATATAGCATATTATTAAGAATCAAAAATGGTGTATAGTAATGTTTGCTTCAACCTAATAAAAAGCAATGTAAAATGGACTAAGACCGATATAAAGTAATTTTTATTTATTATCTTGATAGTTTAGGAAATGTAAGAAGCAGTTAAGTTAAAACTAAAAATTTTAATGGATAAAGCGATTATGTGAAAGCTAGATTGAATATATTTATCATGTTTATGCACGGTACACGCGCGGATAATTGTGATAGCCGACGTTCCGAATTTTTTTTCCTTATACACAACTGTCATTGAGGTCATAGGGTCATCTTTCACCGACCGACCATTTCAACAGGTTTATTGTTTTCGATTTAATGATGTGACATTTCATAATTATGTGACCAACAGCCTCACGAGGTATTACTGTTGTTTGTATTTTAACGGTGCCGCATTATTGAATATTGAAGATATAATTTTACATACAAAAAAATATATAGGTAGCTCCTTTACTTTATTAGTTTTTGTTTTATTTCATTTCAAGTTGTGCAGGTTACGGAATATTTCTATGTAAAATTTTACCTAAGCAATAAACTTCGCATTTTAGACTTAATTTTTAATTTTATTCTGATTCTTCTGTTCTTACTACTTCTGTTAACTACTAAAAAAATTAATTCTACATACAAAGCAATGACAAAAAATTTCTTTGTAACTATTTTAGGATATCTGAAACTATGTTACGAGTTAATTTATCGATAGCACTAGTTATTTCTACTTCCAATTTAAATGCTTGCTGGCAAGGATAATTATAACAGAAGATAATTTATAAAAACCGTTGTTCAGTAGACGAATTTTGTAAGAAAAAAAAATGAAACCCTTGATAGACAGTGCCATGCGACTGTGATTATTAACAATAAAGCCTTTTTAGGGATAGCTACATGAAAACAGCCACCATAATCGATTTTCAAATTTAACATTCCAAGTTGTTAGTTCTTGTAGAAAAGAACTGCTGATCATATTTTTTATTATACTTATTTACACGTCACTCATCAGCAATGAAGATTATAATTAGTTATTCCTCGTACATCGACTAATTCGCAAGGTTGTAGCGCGCACGCGCCACCTTGGCCGTTAATAGTTTCAACCATCTCCACGCGTTTAGATGCAGTTCCCACGTTTATTCGCTTATATTTATTACTTTTTGCTTCATTGTGAGTGGAATACCGCGTAATAATAAAATCGAGGCAGTAACGTTGTACATTTCTTACTTAAAGTATCAAGAAACAATTTGACATAATGGATTTTTTTCTAGCGTAAGAAAGTCATTACGATACACCAGTATGAATTGTTTTTCCTCTTAATTGTTTAATTATCTTATGTAATTTATACATTAACTTAAACACTTTAAAAAAATGATGATGATGTTCTGCTGACCGGTTTCGGTCAAGGCGGTCATTCTCAATGCCAACTGCGCAAAAGATATGATAGCACACAAGTGTTTGCGCAAACAGTCGCATGAACAACGGTTGTACGTGTTTTCCGAGGCACAGTATGTGCTAACTTCAGAACTACAATTGAAAATTACTTACCATATAAAAAAAACCCATAACTTAAACTCTATAAGAAATGACGAATGGAGTACTCTTACCAGTATTTTTTTATATATTTGCATCAAATAAGTATACATTTGATTAATTTCAACACAATTTTGTGGCAGCTCAGAAAACTTATAAGGTACAACACCTATTACGTAATTCTCAACGTTTTTATTGTCATTATTCTCACAGCGAATAGTTAGATTAACACGTGCGTTTCGCCCTAGCGTATCGATAATAAACGACTTATCAAATAATCGATGCCTGCTACCTATACAAACTAACGCACCAACGCATACGATAATCACATTCTAAACTCGTACCTACATCTTGCCAGAAGTTGTAAATCGTATGCCATTGTCATTAGGACTATAATAGTACAAAATAATACATATAACTAGTAATCATATAATTGTAGTTGTATCGAAGCTGTAGTGTATGTATATATATAGTTCTCCGATGTCGCATTGTGTTTGAGAGACTTAATTAAACTATTATATGGAGTTCATTAATTGATGTAATTATATTATCAGTTTAGTATAAACCTTTAAACCTTTGAGTGTTATGTAATCGAATGTTAATTTATAAATATAGTGTTAAATATGCAGTGACCGATTGTTCACTAGATTTCTTCCTAATATGGTAAAGATTGTGTGATACCTAACATGATATGTTTCGAAATTTAATTTAATATATACTTAGTTTTATAGTTGTTAATTTTGACTAAAATCTATATTTTTTACCTTATGCTTAAATTAAATTAAATATACAAAATAAAAACTAGTTGTCGAGCAGACGATGTAATTAAAAAAAGAAAAACATAGTAACTTAAATTAATAAATAAGTATTAGATTCTTATCTCATCTATGAAATTAACTATTAACGAAAAATGAGAATGTAATGTTTAAATATATATAACACTGAAACAAGTATTTCCATTATTTTGTTACCTCAACTAACTCTTTCGCTTATCACTTAGCAACTCCTAAAGCGACACATACAGCATTTTAATTGAAAAGATATTACTAATTGATACCACATTTAAAACACTCCTAGTTCTAGACTTCCAATAAGGGGCACATTGCGAAAATAAAGCCAGCAAGTAATTTACTAGGCAAGTTGATCAGAGAGTGGATAGTTACCATGACATACCGTTTCACAGTAATTTTTCCACACCAGAATGACAAGCAGCAACAAACATAAATTTATATTATTCTATTTTCATTGCGTGTCCAGTGTGACAGAACGTATACAGTTAAAGTGATTAATGAGCAATGTATAATAAACAAAGGTAAAGGGTCAGTCTAGGTCACGGGTTACCGAGAGCTTAGTAAATTGCGGTTAAGTCGGCGTCTTGGCAAAGATCGTGGCGTAATACTAGGATGGCCGATTAATTGCGCGCTCTGTTCAGTTCTTTCGTGACAGATTGAGAGAATGTCTTTAAACTTGGGAAAACAAATAGATCTCAACGAATCGGAGTTCTTGTTGTCAATTTGGTTACGAAACAGGCAGCAAATCTTACAATTTACTGATTATGAAACATTATTATTGAAAACCCTTTCAAGTGTTTCAGTTTTATTATTAAATGTTTAGTCAATCGTAATTTTAATAATAATAATTTATGAACATTTTTTTAAAACTTAATATATATTTATATTTTTTTATATTTACTTTTAAAATTTCCTAACAGTACAGGTGGCCGAGGAATTAGAATGGGTGGTTATAAATGGTGGAACAGGTTTCTCCACGATGCAACGAGCCGTATTGGAGCAAAGTACTGGAATTGGCACCAACCCTTTTCTTTAAAGGTAATAGGAGAGAAGGCCTTAACCTAGCAGTTAAACATTCACAGGCATTGACAGGGACCCTGTCACAGATTCAAAAACTTTTAAATTAAATAATTCTAAAAAAAATACATTTTTCTTTATAATAGGGTTTCGCCCAAGCCCTAGGTGAGTAGAGCCCGATAGACGATATTCTACCGCCAAACATCATTACAAAGTATTTTATTCAGGTTTGGAGGGTAAATAAACAAATGAACGTTACTACAGCCGCAAGGTACATAGCAGCATCTTAGCTCCCAAGGTTGGTGGCTCAGTAGTAACGTAAGGAATGGTTAATTTTTCTTACAGGGCCAATGTCTATGGGCTTATTACCATCTGGTGACCCACGTGCTCCTCTGCGTAGATTTAGAATAGAAGATAGATGACCGTATCCAAATCATGCGGCCTGATGTGATTCATCAATTCTCTACCCTATACAGTACAGAAAATAAAACAAGGAAGTGAAAGACTATGCTACTACAAAACAAAAAGAGAGATGATGATGTAAATTAAACAAATTTAAATAGCGAGAAAATTACAAGAGGAGAAAAAGATGAGGACATACATGAAAACGTGTTTTCGATCATTCCAAACAATTTCGCGACATAACAACGTATCGTTTCGGATCTCATTTACCATATTATATGAGATTTCTACATATTTCCACAAACCAATTGAAATTATAAGAGAAATTCTTCATCAGTAACTACTATGCATATCAAATAAAAGTAATACTTCCATAGTTGACAAATACATAAATAATTATGTACTGACGCCGCGACAACGATGATGACCCGAATTGTTTAACACGAAGATAAAACGTATCGACCCACTTGATCGCCGAGCGTGTTACATCGTTACGTCGTAGGACCGCTATTTTGTAGTCTACATACGATGCCTAGTTAACGATTTCCACTAAAATAAATTGATGATTGTTACATTAAAACAAGAGATGCTATCCATGCATGTGATCTGGTACACCTGTTTTGAAAAACATTTATCCACATCATAAAACGAAATTCATAGAAAACAGCTAGCCGCCAGATAGTCCCAATTTTAGGCAATGACTTTTAAGATAGCATTTACATATCTTATGAAGTAGTGACAAACAAAGTAGCTTTTTTTAAGTAGGTATTTAAATTCAAGTAATGGTAACTTTACGTCACAAAGTTGTAAGTTCGCAATCTGCTAACACTTGCACCGGCCGACCCTTGCGACGTAACAATTACATAAAAACGTTCACATCAGGTCGTCGTCAGCCGCGTTTCCTCTTCGATCGTATAAACTTTCACGAAATCAAACAAAGAAATAGCGAAGCGACTCATTTGCATCATTCCCACGCGGACAAAAGAATGACCCAATCTGTTGGCAAAGAATAATGTGTTACCCGAAATTCAATGGTCATGGTTCGTCTGTCGTGGGTCAGCCGATCGAACTAGAGGAGTTTACAAACTCAACGATCTTTCCCACAATTTGTATTTTCAATAAAATTGCTACTAAAAATGTTTAATATGTAGGTGAAGAAAACAAGTTACAAGTTGTGTATACTTTATTTACATTTTCAGTGTTTTCTATCCAATGAAATATAGAATATCACAACTCGCCAATGAGTTAAGTCTCTAAATTCTGTAACAACAGGGTTGATTTGCATAGAAATTGCAATAAGCCGGGTATATTGGAGTGACGGTTGATTAATAAGTGTCGTAATGAAGAAAACAATAGTAAAGTACTTTCTACTCGCGCGTGCGACAACGTTCCACCGCTCCCCACTTACTGTCCCCTTCCCCCCATCGATGGAGAGTACATACCTAAGAGCTGCCCACGGAGAAAGCCTTTGACCTCACCCACAGGGCTTGTTTGCTACAAACCGTATTTGTGGCGATTTTACATACCAAGACTGGTATTTAGAAATTGGTCTGCGAGCTCCGATTAGAACTTTCGTGTCGGGATTTTATAGCCCCAAAAATCTGGCTTATAACAATGAAGGTCAAGACTGCGTCCTATAAATATCTGAAATAGCAACTTTATAACAAATTCCACACAAAACTATATTATGTGGTATTTCTCATGGAATAAGTACAAACTTAATGTACGTAGCAAAAATTATTTTATTATTTTTACTAATTATATCTTACCATTATTTCTCAGAAATTTTTCATTATTTTCAAGATAATAGGCCCGATATATTTAATTGGTTACGAATACTCAAGCATTGCTATTATTGCAATTATTCGAACGTATTATATGTCTAATACGTAAGCCTTTTCTAACAAATATAATATAAAAATATAGCAGTTTGTCAAATGCGTATTAAAAATATATAATTACGAAATTCTCTAAATTTTTACAACTTTTAAATTAAACACCCGACAATAAATTAGATAATAAAGTTTGAATTAGTCCTTGCTATAAGATATCAGACCAAGCGCGATAAAGACGCGCTGTCCGAGGTCGTCTGATCCCGTTGAGCGGGAGACGGGTCGGGGTAACGGGCGGCTAATGAGAACGAAGCGGTTCAGCTATGCAGATGCCGATTGTGCACGAGCCGAGTAAAGATGCTTTCACATCGCTATGCTAGGAAATCATTTTATCTAAGTATATAAATGACAAGTTTTGAAGTAGGTTTAGAATTTTTTGGGCATAGCAAAATGATAACGAAATGGATTGAAAAAATGATCACTTTTTTAAACACAAATAGATAACTTCATAAATTTGATTCACTGCGATTATAAACATCAATGTGATATTTTATAACTCTACAACTAAGTTAATAATTAAAAAGTCTATAACATAATCTATATCTAAATATCAATACAAACTTACCTTATAATGATTTGATTGTTATTTCAGAGTGTAATTATTATCAAATTTAGTATAAAGTATGATATAGATGATACTGTTGACATATCTATTGTGAATATGTTAATAACGGATCGAGATTGCAATAAATCATGCTGCATCTGCGCCGGCGCCGCGCACCGACGCGAGACATTGTGCAACCGCGGCGCAATGTGTCCCCGCCTTCACGGCCTGTTGCTTCGACGGTCACTTCTCGATCGCCGCACTACAATGAAATTATTTATGACTTACGCAAAACTATTCTTATTAAAAAGTTATGTACGACTTAATCCCAAAATGTACATTATGAAATCAATATATCATGATTTATAAATTCGCAACAAATATTAGATTGTTCGTAATCGTAAATGAGTAAGTGTTGTTTACTAACTGTAATTAATTTATAATAATGCTTAAGATTTAAATGTACAACGAATTGAGATCGCCAGCGAACATACCCACTTGTTCCTTCCCTCGGTATGAGCAAGCGGTGATCTGCTGAGGATCGGCACGCGGGGAATGTTTCAGTGACTAATCGAGCAACCGCGGCGAGTTCAACTCTTAGAACCTTAGAATAGTGGACACGTTAAAGAGGCCATCTCATAAAAACAATTTTATATCATAATTATAAAAAAACTTTATCATCACATCTCTATTTTGAATCTAGTTTTGGATGAAAAAATCTTATGTTTGCAATTTGCATGCATATTTTGCAAATTAATATTTTTTAAGAATTGTTTATTTATTAAATAATTTGTAATAAACACAACAATATGCACACATACCACTTCTAATTGACTTCTCATTCAGGAGTTACTACAGTCTACAAGGACTAAAAGTTGCGACGTCGTATTTCATGCCACACTTACGAGCTACAGACAGATTGCGACGTTTTAACAGAACAAAGATTTAATGTTCGCGTGTAAACCACGGTGCTTTATAAGTAACTGTTTGTCATCCGATGTTAGGGATAAAGACTGTCTTGTATAAACATTCAAATCTTTAAGATTAAAGTGACTTTGTTAGGACTATTTTATACTTAAAACGGTCATCGCAAACGGTCGGTTTCTTCGTTTTGTGATTCAAAATGTATTACTCTAATAATTTTAATACAATAAATATACGCTGTTATACACTTATACATAAAGAAAAGGTACGCACACTGAATTAGTTCATTCAATTTAATAACAGTAAAATAGAAGGTGGATTTTCGACGATTTACTTCAAACAGGCAGCCTTAAAGGAAACCGCTCGAACACAAATATGTTGCATGTATTGGCAACCATGACTAATGACAAATGAATGTATAAACAATAATTGAGCCGTATATATACTGCATCTGACCGAGCGATCTAAATTGTCCCCTACTTAATGCAGTTTAAAATGGACAGTTCGAAATCAGACATTTAAATAAAAAATAAATTATACAAATTTACAATTAAACTAAATGCGTGTCTTGTATTTTGCATAATTAATAAGGAATTTATTAGTAATTTTATTGTGTTGTAATTACATAAGCGTTGTCGCACGAAACAACTACAACGGCTCTCAATCTACGTCACGCGATAAAATGATGCATTAAAATAATTTAGTTAAAATCCATTTATATGAAATAAATACTACTCAAGTAGTATCATATTCATGTTCATATAATTGACTACTACATGCATGCGTATTTTTAATCGAAGTAAACACATAGTAGTGGTCATTATGCACTAGGCGTATTGAAATGAAAATAACAATGAATGTTTTATGAAACCTCTCGGTGGAAGGTAATCTAATTGCTCGAACGGTATTACACAATTACCCCGAAACGAATATTAAACCAGTTCACTAATCACTACAGTTAATGTGCTGTATTTATCAATAGACAAAAATGTAGTTTGTTATTCATCGTATATAAACCGTACGATTAATGCACAAACAGGAATTAAGCATTTATGGAATGTGGTTTGCGAAATATCAAAATTGATTGAGATTCATAAACTAAGCATAGTATTGTCATCGAGGAGTTATTTGCCGTTCTAAAAAACCTAATTCTTTTTGTTCGTTAGTTAATTCATGTTTACTTTTATTTGAATTTGGTTATATATAAGGTATTTATAAAATAACGGATAAAAGCCAATTATTAATATAAACACATAATTCCGATTAATACCGTGCTCGTATGAAACTCGTACTATAAATCGCTCAGTTCAAAATAGAAATTATGATTAACTTTATAATATATTAATATAGTATTTACAAGGAAATAGGAAACACTTCATCGTAGATTACATATAGGTCCACATAAAACAGCATAACTTTCTCCATTTGTTTTGTTGTAACGGGGCCACTGCGCCAGCGCAAGTAACAATACAATAGACAGAGATTGCGTACATCATATTCATGTAACAGAAACATTTACTTATACAGAAAAATAATTATTTAAAAGGAACTAATATTAATTTAGGTTATGATTTTTCTTATTAGAGATAAATTTCGCAAATTAAAATCATATGATGATATGATCAGTTCTACGTACGTTTAAGTTTACTTCATGGTGAATATTTACATAAAAAACATCGTTATGTGTATTTAAATGGCTTTACATAATAAAATCTAATCGATATTTATTAAAATAACAACAGATATTTATTACAACGCAAAATTATTTCGAAAAGAAACAACACAAATTCGTCTATGCGGGTATATCATTCTGCCACTAATGTACGATACAAAGTTACTGAATACATATTCAAGTCATACTAGAACCTAGATAATACCATACATTACAAAATCAACAATGCTAAGACTTTCTATTTTAAATTTTCTTTCGAATTAAAATTTCGTAAATTAATTCTTGACGATTATTTTTTACATTTAATACCTAATACCCTTCCCAACTCTTTAAATGTCAACCGATTATGAAACATAGTTTCTCTATAACCGATACGTCATAGCGAAAACACTTAGTCGCACTCATTGCGACGATTTGTAGATCCGTATCATTTTTTTTTTAATTTACATCTATATCTATAATATATATAATCTGTATTTCTTAAAGCATTTAAAAGTTACTTTCGCTCTGACATTGAAGAACTCTTCCAACTCCACGAGTTGCTTAGTTCGACGATTACTCCCCAATAACAACGGTAAGTAACCTCGTTACAGTTATACTCGTAAAATGTCATGTAAGCACGTTCAAACTAAACTAAACTCAGGCTGGTCCGTTGCTGTCGTAAACAAAATGTATTTGCGGTGACCGGAAAAATAAACTCATACAGAGTACGGTCACCGTATCTGATACCGAGTAGGTACTGGGTTAGTATTTAGCGTTAAAAAATACCCATACCATAATTATTTTTCTGGAATCCCGATAGTCTTTAAAATAGATCATAAAAATTGTTTTAATTCTATTTTATTTATATCTAAACATTGTAAGTTATTAATTTAAAAGGGTCATACTTGTTGAACAAAAGTCTATTTTTTTTTAAATTTAAACGCAAAACGAACAAGAACATGTTGAACTGGTCAACTGTTTCTAAACTAGGGATACTCGTTGAACTTTCTTAGGGCAGGTCACGCGAAAGGCAACGTGCAACTGACGCTCTGCACAATTTATTACTTTCTTTATTTTTAACATATTTTTTAATTTTTATTCCATCTATTAGAATAAAATTTAAAAATACTAGGAAATTTAGATAATCGATCGAAATGCCATCATTCTCAAAATCATCTTAAAGGCACGCTAACAAATGACCGTAGTGTTCCAAAATAAGACACAAATTGAACAATGAGCGCGGCGACGCGGGCCCGAAAAGAAAATTAATTTAGGTATTGGTGTCGGTCGGCGAACCCATGATTGTGAAACGCTGAGTGATTGCGCTCAGCATAGTTTGTGTAATCCACCGGCAACAGTACAATGCGCCACCGAGTCAACCGGCCCTCAGAATCTTCACTTGTGGTGAAACCTTTTTAACATCATTTTAAATTCATAGCTTGATATATCGAGCCAAATTCTAACTTTCATTATATTTAAAATATTAAGTAGGCTTCAGCCATTTTACTTTCGCGACTTTTTCAATAGAGATATTATACGAAAAAGAAAAAATAAAAATTTTAAAATCAAAACATCAATATTAATTAACAAATTCACAGTTCCACACTTTTTATAAATATCACCACTATCAGAAAACAATTACAAAAATTGCTGAGCAGACCATACAGTCGGTAATTGGATGATGAGATCTCGTGAGGAACGTAGCCCGAGGCGGCATGAATGAAAGCCGCTCTCTGGCATCGCTCTACGCACACTGCTGCTGTGTCCTGACCGCAAACAAAATTGACACTGTGATTATTAATATGTACACAATACATTGCCGTTTGTGGCATCCACAGCTTAACAAGTTCCTATGAACTTGTGTAATGTATTTTCACAATACGCAAACAATTGTTAACAATAACTACCATCGCGTAAACCTTTAAGGATATCGACATCCGCCAAACGAGTTTTTCCAGTCCGTATCATCGCAATATCACGGTTATTATTGAAATGCGCTGCGATCGCGACAGGTAAGTAAAACATTTATCATGATATGTTTACCTAATGAAGTGTATTTAGTGCGGTGAATATTAGGTGTGAAATAAAATGTAAATAGACGAAACATTTTGCCGCAAAATTTAATAAGTACTAGATATTTTTATAACGTATGTTTTTTATATTACGTTAGTTACGAAAGATATATATCAATAACGCAAATGGATAATTCTTATAGGCAAATGACATTAAATAACATGTATTATGTTTCTCAATATCATAACAATGACCGAAATGTGGCGCTATTTTTAATGATTACGTTTAGAAAGTCACCGGGAAACTTTGACATCAATAACATGTTGATTACATCTCCGGTCGTACTTTGTAGTCATATGAACACGTTGACTTTCATTTAGTTTGTTAAAACAATTATACTACATTACTAGGTTCTGTAAGTGACCTTCGCCCTATGGTTTTTTTAATATCTTTGACCTCACGGTACCGGGCGGACATAAGTATATGAGATTAGTTTCTAAAGAAACATTGATTTTGATGTTAAAATATTTACTTTGTATGCTTTGAATGAAATAATATGACTTGACTATTAAAATTACAAAATAATTATTATAAAAATTGAGATAAACAGCGAACATCTCTGTTCTTTTTTAAATATATTTTTAATCATTTTGTTATTTTAAAAAGTATTGACAAAAATTAAGGCAATGTTAATACCCAATATTAAAATAAGGATTATAAAAAAATACTGAAACGCTTGTCGTAGCTACGTAGCAAGCGTAGGGTCCTGACGTCACTAGTGTAACGCCTACGACTGCTACACGACGTGGGCTGTATCTATTCAGAATAATATTCATATATTTGACCTTTTCTTAACAAAAATATTTTGTATGAAACCGTAGTTTAGATACTAGTTATTCATGTATTAGTAGTAGTAAAAAAAAATAAAATAATAGCGACCAATAAACTAATAACTTAAAAATTCATAAAAATATTTATGAATGAAAAAAATGAGTTTCGTCTTTTAATGGCGTCAAATAAGCTACAATTGAAATTAAACTTACTCTTTTCGGCTGGTAATTACCAAAAAACTGGATAAAGATAAAACCACCATAAACACGTATATATATCTAACGGATTTTCAATCTTTTTGTCCACTGATGACTAATTAGGCAATTTGATCACATTTTAACAGAGCAATAATAATTAATTATTCGTGTAATAATAATACACACAAATTCAATTGGAATACGAAGTGCTTAGATACTACAACTTAAATAACATTGTAGACGATATTAGAAAAAAATCACTTTTGACAAATAAAATCCGTCTCATACATAATCGACAGGCTAAATAAAGCATAAATTGTTTTTCTCGAAAGAGTTTTTATTTACGACCACAAAAAGTAATAAAGTAGCGAGCAAGTGCGCGCTTTATTAAACTCGGCCGTATGCCACGGCGTACATTCCGGTCTCAAAACCTGTCTGAACGGGTGAAATCAAACGCTGAAATGTGAAGTAGGGACCGTCCTCTTCGCATTGTCTCATACATTATCAACGCCTTAACTCGTCCGTATAATATTCGTTTGAATCCGGGCAAAAATCGCGGTGTATGGTATAAATGGCCGCGATCTATGTAAATTGTGAATGCCTACACGCACAGATGCGCTTTCGAGATGATATCAAGGATGATGTAAACACCGGCTCAAGATAGAAGCGACAATCATTAGCCTTATTGCTTTAAGTCATATTAGATATGTTTGGAAATTGAAATCTTTAATAGATACACATGAAAAAAATTAAATATTCAAAATGGTAAGATACAGCAAAACAAAAAATAGCTATAACTAGCTAAAATATATTGAATTATGCGAATACGAAACCAGAAGCGTGTCATTCAGTTCGATTTCACCGCTGTGCGTTTTGATGTCAGTGACTAACGATGCAGTCTACTTTGCAAACGCCGGTTCGCAAACTAAACATAAGTAGCATAATCTGCATATGAACGTAGAAATGTGCAAGCATTTCTACACAACGACGAATGGATAAGCTTACATCCTTACAGAATTATCTGTATTTTAATGAACCTAAATTTTGAATTAATAAATATTTTCATACCTTTACTAGACACGATAACATTAACCCTATATAAAAATTTAACATAAATCATGGTTCATGACATATGTATCGTTATAAATTTCAATTAAAATCAAAAAATTCAAACAATACGCTTAACTAGATTAAATTAATAGCAGAAAAAATAGTTACCTTAGAGTTTTGTCAAATTCCACAAGAACTTGTAACTTACCGAGCTTATTTTCGGGCATTGACCTATCACCGACCCGGACATAAATCTTCGTAAGCTCATATTATCATCTGAATACTTAACAAATACGGACCGCTTACTTAAATAATTTTACTCTTAACTTTTATTACTCTATTTATTTAAAAAAAACTGTAAATATCATTTAAAAAATATTAGCTATTTGATCATTGTGGCCGACATGTCATTAAGTTACAAAATTTTCCCATAACAAATCATATAATTTAACTACTTGTCACAAGATAATTTCCATAAAATATATATCATTTAATTGGATAAGCCTCACTTTATGTGGCTTATATTCAACTTGTCTAAAGGAGCTTAGCGATTTAAGCAATGATTACCTAGTGTTTTCGCTGCAAGTGCGAGTTCGTCGCTACAAGACCGTTTACAACGCGAGATTTATAGCCTTTAAAAACTTAATGACTGCGCCTTAGCCGGCTTAGCTTAAGAAACCGATACACACGGAGGCGGTCTATACATAAAATTAACATTAAATCAATAAATACAACTATATAAATCTTATACAAATTAATTTATTAATATAATTATAACTCACACTGTCAAATAGATATCTATATTAAAACTCTATTTTCTGGGTGATATCTACTATGTACTTAGTATATAGTATTCGGTTCAGAATGGTTTATCAACTCTTAAAATTTTAATTTTAAAGGAATATTTGAGTACGGCGTTTAATTGTTTTATATACTAAGTAGACGTCAACTTCGTCAACGCTCATTCCTTACATGGCTCTGTGTCAACGCGGTAGCTTTTTTATTTTAAAATAATAAATACATCATTACCAAAATTGGTATGATGCATTACGGATTCACTTAGCGTCACCCTTGGACCGAACGCGACCGGTTTTGTGTCGAAATGAGAACATTAAGAGGAATAAGATCGCGTATTTCGACGGGTGTATAATCAAAGTAAAGCCGTACCGATGTAACTGTGAAGCAGGCAGGCATTTGTCGAGCTTGCCGTGTCAATAAACTTGATTCGAAAGTGGAAGACGCTCCGACTTACATAAGCAAGTAACAATGTGAGCCACGACCGAGTACGCATAGATTACGCTACGTAGATACGATATGTTTTAACTGCTTGAGTGACACATATCTACTACATGTTTTCTAATATATATCAAATTAATAAAAACAAGTGTATCAGTCCAAACCTATCCAAACCAATCGTAGTCACCTGTACCAAGTAAACTATCCACATTTCCGAGACAGGGTTATATGCAGCATAATACAAGTGCACTTATAAGGAAATTCTTTAATATTTGAACTTAAGATTTTTTTTATTATAGTTCACTTTAATACAAAAAGTTGCTTTCCTACAATCTAAATGAATAAATATCATAATTTAATATTTCTATACCATTAGAATAATTTCTAACGATAATATAAAAATATATAACTATTTTAATACATAAAGCACAAATTAAAATAATTTTATACATCGTATTTAAACCTCTACATCGAATGTAACGTTACATGTAGCATCTACATGTAACGTTTAAGATGATAAATCTTTTAAGATATATCACAATCCCGTTATAACTTATATAACTATAATTAGCTGTAAAATAAATTAAAGAAAATATATTTATAATTTAAACTTCTTCAAATTACGTTAAAGTTGTAAAAAGTAACGATAAATATGTTAAACCAATTTATATTTGAATTTTCTACCTCATTAACTTCTCAATTGATCGACCTTTTAAATTAATCAGGTGTCGATCTGTTTATATAGATATAAATTATAGGAATATAATGCTAATGATGCCTTGTAGCGTTTCTACGGAGCGAAATCTAGGCGAGTCGACTCAACAGTCAACACGGCCATGAATCGCGGCGGTAGTCCAGTTATTTGCAAAACCGCTATTTATAGCAATCCCATAAGCGAGTCGGTATTAGACTTATATCATGTATCATTTATAATAAGACTTATGTATATACATTTATTTTTCGCAAACATTTTTCATTAAAATTATTTCATTTTAGATGAATACCGTGACATAAACATTTCACAGTTGCTTACTGTTGTATCGTAGTGTAAATCAATAAAATAATTTATGTTTAATGCTTGTCATCTCCCTGGTGTTAGCTTACTATATATATAGGAAGACGAATCGAAAAGTAAATTTTAGCTAACGAATTACTAAAATGTAAACTTATATTTATAAACAGAAATATATTAGATCAATTATTTACCCAAGATTTCTTAGAAATTCTACAGTAAAATAAAAAAAGTTGACATTTAAAAACCACATACGAGTTGGTATCATAAAGACAAATTATTATAATTTTTCAGACTCTTTAAACAAATTTGATTTGTATTTCTACACTTCCTTTTCAACTGTAAAAAATAAAACTAAATAAACGATGACTTCCTAAAATCTTATTAAAAGTTTCAATATAAATTATTTACAATATTTAAAATCTCAAAAAAAAGTTTTTCAGAATATATTCGTAAAACTAATCTCTACTAGCGCGTAATTTCTGGATACAGGTGTGTTTATGGTTCCAATACCAGAATCAATGAACGGTGCTAACCATTTTTATTTTAATTACTTACTGCACTATAAAAGTCAAAGCATCAGAATCAGATTATGTAAATAATTTATATTTGTAAAAGATCCAAGGGGGTTTCATATTAACTCTTAAAAGTACTTTGCTTAAAAATATTTTTTTGTCAAGAAGAATTTTCATACGCGTAATATACGTCTACGAATGTAATCGCACAAAATGCGCTTTGAACTTTACGAGAAAACTAGTAATTCGAGGCCGTTGAATATCGAGCACCCCACCGCAGGTGTTAATAGGTGACGATGACAGCTTGCTGTCAGGTGGACAATTTGCGACAGAACATGTTTTTATGACTAAACTACTTTTCACATTTATGACAGATAAGTATTTTTGTCGGCACGTGTCGCAATTTTTTTTATAAAATAAAAGAAATTCCTTGTGTCTGCCCATATTAAATGGACACTAGCCATTTGCGCGGGAGATATAGTCCAAATATGTGTATAAGAAAACTGGTGTTCCACTATTCCCTAAATCTTTCTTGATTCGATGAAACAGTAATAGAACAAGACCAAAGTTCAAGAGTAGCAGCTTTATGTGTTTTCCGGAGCATGGAAATGTAAACATCGCCACCTTCCAGATTCCGAGCTACTACTAAGAATTTCTTAACGGAAAGCCTATAAACATTTTACTGAAGCAACCCAATATTTAAACCGAGAACTTTGGGATCTAAAGCCTGATATATAGAGATCTCAATATACGTATGAATGTAGTATTATGTAAAGATTACTCAAACATAAACGCAGTCTTTCAAAAACACTATGTTCATGCAATTTGTGTCGAGTCACTTTTGATTACAAGTATAATACGATCAGTAGCATGATTTAAAAATGAATTGAAATTAGCAAATCCTTAATGGATAAGATTAAAATGAAACCATATTCGTAAGTTTAAATTATCGTTGACGACAAAAATAATTAGAAGTACCTTGGTCGGTGTACTCGGTTTACTCGATGTGTTGGAGTACGCTTTGAGCGAAACGAATTTATATAAAAAGATATTAAAGTTGTTAGTTAATTCGAGTTTTTATAATTGGATGACGATATTGATTCCATTCAATGTATACATTGAAATTGTTCCGTCTTGATAAAAACAATATTTTATAATAAACAATAAACTTGATTAAATTATAAAAATATCAACCATCAGTGAAATGAATAAACTTATCCATAAACAAAATATTTTAATCGTTTACAAATTTATCTGAATTCTATTTGGCTTAGAAATGCTTAGCAAAATGCCCATCATTCAGCGATCAATCAAAAAACCTTTAGTCCGGGTCAATAGTTAGACAAAGGCTTAGTAAGATTGTAGTAGTCTCCGGTCGGGTCGAGTCAAATACTTTACGGTGAGTTTATTAATTAAAGCAGCCGACCTTGCGAGCGGCACTTGCAAGGAGGTCGGGCGCGTGCGAGCGAGACGACACTCAATTGCGCAGCTCGCACCTCCTTCTTCGATGCGATAGAATTAGGACTCGTTATTGAAGAGGGATACGCCGAGTTTGAATTCCACTGAACGCCGTATATTGAACGAACTATGTTCAAGCCACTGGCAGGCATCAATACGTTTTAAACTTTAATTTTAATTAAAGTGACGCAGGGGCGTACCATCTGATGCGGCGCGTCATCAAGCCGCCATCCGATCGACTCTCCTCATTGACCTTCCGTTATCTGCAGATTATCGGAGCTATAAACACTTTTGCATCATTTCCTGAAAAGCTAAAAATCGTTAGAATAACAACTTCGGCATTTATTTTTTAAATTTAACTAACAATTATGTATTTTTATTTTAGTCATAAAGTAATTATTGTCATAATAAATGTAGAGTATGAAAATTTAATGAAAAGAATAGCAAATTGAAAAAAGTTCAAAGTAAATATTCAATAATTTATTACGATCCAAAAAGGTTTTATTTTTTAATAAAATTTGATGATTATTATTAAGAATACTTTGAGTCTGTAACTGCTTAAAGATACGAAAATCAAATAAAACAAAACAATTAGTAACAAGTGTTTTAAAACTATATAAATCAACGCGAAACTAATCAACAAAGAGCTTTAAAAGTAGCTTGGACGCCGAGCAATTATGGATGCTAAGAGGCGAATCTACAGTAAGCCGGTACACAATGACGTATCATACCAACACAAACACGCGTCGAGTAGCGGAGAGAACAATCACAGAAGAGCGCGAGCCGGCCGCCGGGAGATCACTCGAAACCGCACCTTAAGCTCATTGTCAAACCGATTACAATAAACAAACAGGGACAGACGCGGTTGGAATCCTGTCAAACAGGCGAGTTCGAGCGTTGACTTATTATCGGTAGAGCATTTCTGTCGCGGAGGTCGTTAACCTAAATTTATCTTTATGTGAACCGAAAAAGGTCCACTTTAGCATGAATCTCGATTCGTACAGGTAAGACACGGGCGCCGTCGCTTACTGCCCACACACACAAACGCAGCTCTGCGCTGCCATAAATAAAAGATTCCTACAGAAACAATTGTTGCGTGGAGGCGAGTTGAGGCCTCAGTGAATGTACATAGTCGACTAATCGCCGTCAGTCGATCGCGAAAGTAGGTGACCGCCTGTGATTGACGTTCTTACGAAATCTCGTCCGATGACATTTAAACGAGGATGGCCAATATTTTATGCCTTAATTCAATATATTTTTCATTGTTATTTATATATTTCCATTCATATTGGTAGTTGTAAAATCATATAGTAAATCGATATCGACGATAAACATTTTCATAGTTGATAAGATTATTGACATAACTGCTAATCAATATGAGCAATGATAAGAAATCGAATGATAATAACCAAATTACATTTCCAATAAAATATCGTATCGAATGGATGATTTCTAAAAATAAATCACTTTGAAAAATCAAAGTACTTAAAAATAATATTGTTTTATTAATCCGAACTCCACGGAAACTTCTGTTCCGAGATAAAGCCGCTCTACTTAACCTCACCACACAGAGACGCGTAAACATGAAACAATACGGTACAATGCAACAACTTTATTCATGCATTCAATATTACATAATTTATCATATTTTAATCAGTATTGTTATGGAAATAAGGTTCTGATAATGTTTATCGACAACAGCGATGATCTGGATGCCGTATGTACGGCTACGTGTACTCATACAGTCGTAGGCGTGCTACGACGTACAAACACATGCAGGGAAAAGTACGTTCACGTAGGTACGCGTTGACGTTAATGTGTGGGAATGCTAGGGAAATTTATACGCGTTGTTCATTTCGTTCAGCATCACACGCCCGACGTAATTCACACATTTGTAACACTTTACAAAACGTTCGCTCCTTGTGATATTAACATTAATTGTACTTACTTTACTGATGTTATCAAACCACCAGTATTTGTATTTATTTATTGTATTTATAATAATACAAAGTTTTTTTCTATTATCATATCTCCTTTTTTTCTATATTTTATGAACACAATATCATAATGAAACACATATTATATTTAATAATTTATGTTTAAAATATATTCGATGCTTAAAACAAGTTACTTATAATTAACTTGCCTTGGCCCAATAGTGTTTCTTATCGGAATCATTACAGAGAAACTCACTGAGTTTTCACAAATAGATTTGCAGTAGTTTATCAGTATTTACAGCATGCGTTACCTCTATAGTTAATTTTTCTATATTAATTGAAATATTTGGAATTAAAATACGTTTTCTGGAACTACGAACACACAAACACGAACGTAAGTATTTTGTAACTCGACTATTGAACACTACGCTTAATGGTATTGAATCCCGGAGACGTTTTCGAAAGTTTTAGTGATGGTCACTTAAAATTTAAATAAGCAATATTATAATGAGATTGTTCGGATTAATCCCACAAACAAAATTATTTTTAAAAAACACATACTTTTATTGTCTATAAATAAAGTATACAAAACAAAAAGTTAAATATGCAATGCCTTGGTACGCATGGAGTATTTTATTCCAATACATTGTATGTGTAATAGCAGTGAGTTATAAATCTAATATATCTTAAGAGCAAGCTACGGAATCCACTTCTCACACTCTAGACTTATACTTGACCAGACTTGTGTACACATTTGTACTTAGCGAAGCGCGCCCACTCTGATGAACACTCGACCAACCGTAATAGTTTTATAAACTGGATACGGTATTTTTAACACTCATTAATTACATTTATACATTTTCAAACTATGTAAAAATAACAATCTTCGTAAATGCATTTATTATTTATTATTAAACGTGAAAGTATTTTAAATGCTCTTAATATAAACCTACTCTCATAATGATTTATAATTTAATGTATGTAAAATATATTTAACCTGTAGGAAAGATGTATTCATTGTATATATGTATTATGTATTTTAAAAATTCTCTTATTTATACCTTTAGTAAGGAACTATGAAATGAAATTATTTTATAGCTTCTTGTTATTTTATTTGATGCAGCGCTAAGCGAGATGTTAATAGTAACGTCCAACGGGCGCCGTTTTTATTACAAAATGACACCCACGACTATCTCTGAACTATATAATATTAAGCTTACCGTATCTATCGATACTAGAAAAAGTTATTGTGAATGAATGAATGAATGTTTTCAAGTAATGACTCGAACTACAGAATACAATTTGTAAAAATTGGGACAAAAATTCATAAGTCATCTTGAAGTAATAAATTGCAATATTTTTATTTGTTATTTTAGTCATTATGTTTTTTGTATGTCTATTCCATAAAATGAAACATAATTATCTCATAACTTCTATGAAGAGGTACAAGCTATAAGCTTTTAAAAACTATCACTCTCATGTAAGTTATCAACTTATTGGAATAATTCATCATTGTTTTCAGCTGAACTTGGTCTCTCAACAACGATATAGGTATTGATTTATTAATTCACACACATAGCTCCGGGCGGTCATTGAAACTAGACATATCAAGTATTATAGTCGGTTCAGATGTGTGTATAACCCCATTCAATTGATAAACTTCACTACTACAGCCAATATATTTACTATTTATCGGTTATTTATTGCAACTTTATAAGCGAAAAAAATAGTAAATACATACAAAATGGTAATTACTGCTCGTACTCATTGCACATTAGAGCGTTGAAACTCAATCAACACTTTGTTGATTAAAAGCTCAAAATTAGTCGTATTAAAACAATTTGATTACTAGCAGACAGGTACGAACTAACTAAGTAACTACGGTATTAAATAAAAATACGAACCCTTGTTTCGTTTACAACATAAAGGCATTCTTATAGCTACAATATTTAATCAACAAAAATAAAAAACAATAAATTCGAACCAATTAAATGTACATACTATATACCAATGTACTTACTTCGTATTTAGCATTAAAATAATTAATAAGTTGAGGAGGTTGAGCCTCGGAACGATAAAACGTCAAGTTCGTAAGAGGGACCAATTACATACAATTGTAAAAAATGTAATTACTCGGTAAACTGTGTCGTAACTTAGTTATTTGTTTGCCTTTTACGTCACGCTTTAATGTTCGTATTGTGAAGTGACACGTGATATGTCGTACGTTCGCATATAATACCTACAGCAGCCGCTATGACATCAGGGTAACAAAAATAGGAAATTGAATTTTTTTTTTTAATACCTAGTTTTGCATAGGTCGTGAGATTTTCAACCTCGCTGAGATTATGTACCTACCTAAGTGTGTTAATAGGTAAATTGTGTTAAAATCTAATAAATATAAATAAACTGAGGGTCGTTTAACCTAGAGCCCGTTTACCTTCCGGATCGCAATTTGAACTTCCGTCCATAACAAATTATATTTTGAACTATACATAATTCAATTATTTGTCAAATTTGTATTCTTCAAATAAATATTTATTTTAAAAAATTGTATTCATTTAATGATAAGTAGTTTCAAAATGAATGTGCTATTTAAAGCGACTTAACAATATTAAATAAAAATCGGTGTAAGAGGAAAATGACGTGGAATGAAGTATAGTAAAAGATCACATACGTATTTTTTACTATTTTGCTATTCAAATAAATCGAGCAAGTAGCCAGTCTGTAACTAGTAAAAATGTAAGTAAACCGAAATTTCCTTAAATTAAAAATTTAGTTTGATCTTGTAAAAAGCTCTGTTAAAGATGATAAAAAGATAATTTTAAAATAATCGTACGCAAAAAATAAAATACTTTTGTGTTTTCTCAACATTATCTAAAGGAAGTCTGTACCTTAAACATATTCACATAAGACTGCATTTTCATACTTTGTTAACTATGTGATTCGTAAGTATTGAGTGTACTTTTAAAAAAAATATGATAAAAAATCACTGAAATAAAGTAATGCGAAACAAGGACGCTATGTCCAATAGCTAGAATAATAATAAGAAGTAGTTTTGCTACCTCTACAAGGCCTCGCTTTTGTGACATCATACGTCCGCGTCCAAGATTACAATCGCGACGATTTACATTATTGTCATATTGATTAACAACTACCAAGTATACGTATAACAGGCTGTTATTTATAACGTGTTAGAAATTAATTGGCCCAAAACATATAAAAGTTTCATGTTACTAATTATTCTCCTGTCAACAAAGATGTAATATTAAATAAAGCAGCCTGTAAAATATTCCGGTCTTTAGATCAGATACACATCAAACTATCCGTAAATCAAATTTTATAATATTTCGTATAAACGATTTTAAAACCACTTTTTTGGCGTTAAACTTTTAGCTTTAACTTATCGTTTCGAACTAGGAACTAGAACTAGGAACCTACAAAGAAATAGGAACCTACTTCCTACCTACCTAAGGTAGGAAGTAGGTTCCTATTTCTGGGACACTTAATTGTTTTCTAAATTGGACGACAATCCACTTTTAGGATCCGCAAATATCATACTCTTATATTTTTTATAAAATAATTTAATTCATTTTTACTGTTAAACACTACCAAAAATAACTCAAAACGAAACCTAAAAAGTATAATAGCCTCAAAATACATAAAATGGAAACAAACCAATTTACGATACTCATTACAATGGGTCATAGATATGCTTGTCTTGATAGATTCAATTAAATAAAAAGCTCTGCTTAAAGGTAATAATACAGTTTATTGAAATATTTAGAGTTTACCATAAATATTTGGCTGAACCCTTTATTTTTGCGCTAATTTTAAACACGTAAAATATTTATCTCACATTTTTAAGTCTATTCTATTTTAATTAGCTTTAATTTGTCCGTCCAGGTTGATAGACAATGAAGTGAATTATTACAAGAAAATATTAGGTTTAAGGGCTGATATATTTTCCTACTTCTTTTAAATTAATATTATAATCTTACAATCACCCCATTTTTAAATATTTTTTTTAAAAAAAAATACTAAATAGGTATGTTTTATGCACCTTATTTTGTTTAGAAGAAACATGAAAGTTATATTTATATAGGTACCTACTTATAGAAAACCGTTAATACTTATTTCTAAACTACGGGATAACATTTTACAAACAATATCGATTACAGACTATGCCGGCTGAACAGTTAATCAGGTATGTCAACAATCGATTGTCACTTGACACCAGCACGTGGATATGTGATATGTGTTAACCCTGTCTGCATTTTGACTGTCGTATTGATATACCGCTCAAAATAGCTACTGTATATCGCTAATTATGCTCAATTATTTATTTTTCAATCTTCATACATTTAATCTATTACAATAAAAAAGTAGGGTCATGTCTGATCTGATTAACTTTAGCGAATACTTGACCGGTTGATTTATTTCGTAGAAAATTTCCTGGCCTACAAAGAGCAATCTAAAATAATGCTTCGATATCAGTGGCGATGTTATGCTAGACGTCAATAGCACACGTTCCTATTTGTCTATCTTAACTAATATTAATGCGAAAGTGGCTTTGTTTATGTGTTTGTTCCTTTTAATAATTAATTAACTGATCATCATGACATTTTGCACACAGTAACATACATAGGGTATTTAACACCTACAATCACATGCGGATGAAGCCATTTACGGAAATTAGTTTTTTTTACTTCATAAATAACATTTATTTCATAATTTACAATATTTATGTATAGGTAAACATAAATCAACTGTGTGAAAAGTTATCCTAGAGTATAAAATAGTTTCCTTATCAAACAATGATTTCCTATACTCTCCGAAAAAGGTCAATTCCAGGACATTAAGCGTCCACGGTGCAACATTGTTATTAATTACGGATAAGAGTTGCAGAATAATGAACGATAAGTGAGCATTGCGGCAGAGAGAGACAACAAATGTACGACCTCGCGACTCATCTGCCATGCTTAATCGGGTCGAGCGTTCAATGTCACATACGTCATCAAGTTCTTCAAGGGAAAAGAGGACGCGGTTCGCAAATCGCGATATCAATATGAATACATCAACATAAAATACCAAGAATCCAAATTAAATTCGATTTCATTTTGAACGTGTTCTTTAAATATATGATTCTCAGAATTTCATCTATGATCTATTAATTTAATCATTATGCTATTAAAATCTGATTTAAAACACTTAAGATTTTACTTTCTCGATATTTATATTTATAACTAATTTAATAATTATTTATTGACGTGATCTGTAGATAACATTTTAATTAGATAATCATGACAGTCAGACAATCATAAAATGAATACCTTTAAATATTTCGATTGAGCTTAAACAAAAAACTAGTATTTATTACAATGCAAACGTAGCTTACACGATTTTCGATCCGATTTTTAGAAGATCGTTAAAAGACAGCCACAGAGGGTAAGTATTTAGGAATAATTTGACACAGTTCGCGGGATTTAATTAAATTCAACAAAACAAAAGTCATTTTGAGGAATCGTGTGTACGATAAAAGCTAAAAAGATGTCAGCATTGGTAGTTACTTTACATAAACACATTTTTAACAACACTCGATTATTTTAGTAACAAAAACTCTATACAAAGTTTTACACAGGCGTAACACATTATAGCATAACTATAATAATAATTTTAATACAAAAAATTTATAGCGAAAATTCGGAGATTTAATATATGATAATAAAAAAAGGTTGGAATGCTCTATTCTTGTAATCATTCGCTTAAAACCCTGGTAAAATATAAAATAAAGCAATAAAAATAGATATCCCTAACAAAGTCATAACGACAATGTGATATTCGTAATATTGATCTTGAAATTCTAAAAGTAATTTTGTATAAAAGTTTACACAGAATTCGATGAGATGCTTTTAGTTTATTTGTTTCGCGTGTGACTGATATCAACGTTGTCGTATGCACGTAGCCGTCTAAAATTAAAAACAATTTGTACAGAAGACACCTCTACGTAGCAAAACAAAAGTCACTTTGACGAGATTTGTAAATTGTTTATACATACTCGTCTCTAAATAAATTTAACGACGCGCTTGGCATTGTTAAATTAATTAAAAATAAAACAGATTTTGTAACACAAACGTATTAGCTAGTATTATAACAATTCCACGTTGAAAACAATAGACTTGATTTAAAGAGTTGAAAATCGTTCGATCAGGTAATTCGCTAGAATGCGATGCACTAAAATTTTATCTCATCGATTAATTCCATACATCCTTGTCAAATAAATTTCAAGCAAAAAATGACTTTGCATCTGTAAAGGTCAAAGTTATAAAATGGTGTCATATGTTTTAACTAAACTACTACGAAATTATACCCACTTCTAAGTATTATCCCTAATAAATTATAATGAATAACGACAATTTTATTTCAATAAATATTTAAAAACCTCAATTGGTTAATCTATAAATTTGTAATATTCACCAACAAAAAACAGTCGCTGACATTCACTTATCAGGTTTAGCTAGCCATAAAATTAAACAAGTACCTCAATGTATGTGTGTAAAATAAAATATAAATATTAAAAATAATACAAGATATCACATGCACAACACATAGTATTTTTTAACAAAGCATACATAAATCAATGATTTCTTTTCCTGATGTAGATAATGATCGTTGGTCCGGCCGCTTGTAGTGGAAAATTTGTTGACATTTTAAGTAATTATATAACGAGTTCACAGGGAACAGTAATGGCATATTTTATGTGAATAGATGGAATAATTACATTTTTATACTAAATGTATCCGCTATGAATGAGTTTTTAAAATGTCTTATGTATGTTTAAAATATATATTATAATACAAATTATAATGTTTTAAAGATTAGCCGAATATGATATTACATGTATTACTAATAATTATATTCACAGTTTCACAAATTGCCTTTTCATGTCCCAAACCATACTTAACTTATAAATATTATATAATCTATTTTTTTTTCTACTGTACCTTTCCATACAAGATAGTTTGTATGGACTATTGATGTTTTCGAAATTCGTTCGTACATTATCATAATAATATGACAATATGTTTATTGTATATATCATGTATTTGATTTGCTAAATCAATGCGATTTTGTGGCAACTTAAATAATAGATACAGCTAATTTATGATCATGGTGCCAAGGCACTTTTAACTAGTTATTCAACGGATAATTAACCGATTTAATAATTGAAATCAATCATAGCTATCGAATGTATCCTTATTGGCTAAACACAATCACTCCTCTGTTACATTCAAACTTGACAAGCCATGAATAAACATGACTACTAAACATTTAGTTTTGACATTATCAATCATCGTTAACAAATTAAAAGTTGTACAAGTACTACCGTGTTATAAAGACATACTTTACTAATTAATTACATCATTATGCCAGACAGTATTAACATCATTGTAGCATAGTTGTTATGCATTTTATAAATATGCATTGTGAATGCAGGCACTAAATGTTAACGCGGTACATTATTAGATAAAAAATATATTATTTAAAAAATTGTCGAACTATCGATAAATATTAGCCAAGCGCTCGTAGAATATGTATTAAAATGTACAAGGTAATATAATTATAGAATATGTATTTGTAATGGACTTATCGGGCAAACGGGGTTAGCTATGACGAGGCACGCACAAACTTACATGTCAAATTAGGCATATGTTGCACAAAATTTGTGTCTTAACCGATACAGCATTCCATGCATCGTTGTATATTAACGCTTCTAGGTTGTATTGAGGACAAGTCGGACCTAGGAAAGGTAAAGGCTTCAATGCTAGTTGTTATAGAGCGAACGCGGACGGAGAGGCCGGTCGCTCTAACGCTGCGGCCCCGAAACAAATACGCACTATTTGCCAATACACAAACAATCTTAGTCAACGTAGGTAACTGTACTCGTGATCACCTTTGTTTACTATTACACAATATAAAAAAAGAACTATTGTATTTGAAACCATATTTTAATTTATTTACTGAAGTTCCATTTAAAAGTAAAAGTTCAAATACCGAACAGTGTTTATATAAAATTAATAATTACAAATAGTAATTTGTAATTATGGTTCTACTAACAATATCAATAATTATTACATAATTTGATGCAGGTCTTCATTTCCGTCAAGTTAACATTACATTTAGTACGATGCAGTATGCAGAGCATTAATTAAGATGGGTTAGATTAATGATTATCCGATAAGATTCTAGAACGATTGAATTATGAACGAAGTGTGAATATGATACTGCACATGTTCGCGAGCGCACATTATTTGTCCTCGAGAACACGTGACTCTTCTCGCTCGATTATAACAACAATAACAACCAAAGCCGCGTCAGCATACTACACATAACACACGTTAACAGCTATTAGGTCAGATAACGAAGCTCTTATTACCTATCGCAGAGAGACTATAACTTACACGAAACTATTATGTTACTTATCTTGAAAATTTTCACATTTACTATACTTACTCGTAGTTATTGTTATAATGCAATGACTGCGTTTATTATAAATTTTGAATAATATTTTTTTTACTTGTTGATAAATAAGGTGTATAATTTAAACTATCTTTTAAGCTATTGTTTAATATGATTCATATCGTTATCACTATAGACTAGGTTCTTAGGTAGGGCAGACAAACTGGCATCATTGACTATGGCGAAACAGGCATAAAAACATTTCAAGGTAAGTAGTGCAATGGATGCGACGCGGCGGTGCGCGTTCGTATATGGCAAGGTCGGCGGGTGCGCCCGCGCACGCGACATCAGCGCAATCACTTTCACTACGCGTCTTACCAAATGCACGGATATAAACAAGCTGGAACAGGTATGCAAGTGTTATAAAAAAACTACACAACTCGTGTTGTAGCTCGTGCGAAAGTCGTGGCTCTCATATTAGGAAATTAAAGTTGAAATACCTGAGATATCATATCATAGAAAAATCTAAATTTATTCATTCGCAATTAATTAAAGATTTACTATAACATACTATATTTCGTTTCGATTATAAAAATAAAATACCAAATAATACGAAAAAATTATCATTAAAACGATTGTAAACAGATAAATAAATTACGTAAAAAATTCTGTATAATATTTAATCTGGTTTAAATCACGTGTATGATATGAAAACTAGAGATAACGTCGAACGTTATTTTCGTAGGTATGCGACTAATTAAATTTTGATAAACGATTAAACAAAACAAAAGTATATTATAAAATTCAGTAAACGATGATAACAATTTTACTTCCATTGTTATTTTAGCTTTTCAAGCTGCAATGCATTGTTGTACGTGGAAAAACTGTGTTGTATTTTTATGTTTCTATACTATTTCAATTACGAATTAACAATTAATCGTCAGAAGATATAAAATCTTTTTTTTGTTACGAGTCTTTGAATTCTAATAATAAAAGGGTGTAATATTTTTGGACCTAGCATTTTAGATTTACACTAAATTTCATAAAATCTGTAAACATATCCTATAACCTTATTAGGAAACAATTAAAATTACATCCAATACCTTTCCTTTATTTTAATTTGTAAAATGTTATGTACTGAGCAGTCTAATAAAACGTGTTATATTGGCACAGGGTAAGTCGCCATAATGATAATATTTTTTGAATAATCTAACTTTGTTTCACCAGTAATGACACATCCAGTAAACTAATCACACACAGTCATATCGGTCTTTGCTTCCTCTTCACACTGCGCTAAATTCATTTCAGTGCGAACTGTATTGTGCTTTCGTAACTTGACTAAGCTCACGTAATCACTGTTACAAAGCACAAACAACATACGATACCCACACCCCGCAGCCTTTCTTAAATAAGAGTTCCTCTAAGCTATACCTATTAATCATTTACACGTTTGTTTTATTTAATATTGTAATACTTAACAACCCTTATTTTTAAGGAAAATATTATAATTCTTTACTATATTAGGATCTTAAAAGCAATCGTCATTAGAAATCGTCATTCACGTAAATGTCAAAAACAATACAATTATTTTTGTAACGAAAAGTAAATGGATAACATTTGAAGTAATTTTTTCTTTATAAATATATTGAACTACTCTTAAAATATTTTGTATATTAAAGTCCTTCTTGATGGACACACA
Source organism: Vanessa cardui (assembly GCF_905220365.1). Classification (NCBI taxonomy): domain Eukaryota; kingdom Metazoa; phylum Arthropoda; class Insecta; order Lepidoptera; family Nymphalidae; genus Vanessa; species Vanessa cardui. Next base: position 6,946,244 of record NC_061131.1, read on the forward strand.
CTAAGTATGAAATTTTGTTATAAATTATCTAAAGGCGGAAGAACACGCAACCATGGCTAATTATTAAAAATACTGTAAAAATCGTGTAAATGTCAATATAACAACAAAATATTAATAATTTATTAAAAGACATTAATTAACTCACATTTCGATTGCATGTAAAGATTCCACGTACGGTAAGCGTGAAAAAATTGCTCGAGTGGCGTGCACACATAAAATTAACCGATAACACAGACGTTACAACCAGCATGTAAACTGAACGAATAACGAATTTCAACACGTTCAAAAGATTTGTAAGTAATAAAGCAAAATAAATCAAATCATAATTTATTTAAATATTTTAAAGGTATATATTTAAATAAGAAAAAACACAATATTTAAATAGGCAAGAGTGAAAAATATATATATAAATATACCTATATATTGCCCTTGGTTTAGGTATTGTAGGGTATGGTAATTATTTTTAGAATATTTTTAATATCGGCAAACCGCGGTCACGATTTGATAACTATTGGAAAATAATGTTATATTTGTGACGCTTTTATATTAATAATATAATAAATATATCTGAGGAAGTCCCAAATGAAATTCTTGAAAAATTTTTAGTCACTTAAACATTTGTAGTGTTAGTTAGTTTAAGAAATGACATTTCCTGTCTAAACATCAACTATCGTGCGATCGTTCGCACGCCTTAATAGAAATAAACTTTCCACAATTGTTTTATATTTACTATTGAACTCTATTAAAAATATTCTATAATAAGTATATTAATAAGGAATTGAAAAGCTGCCACTGAATTGACTGGTCACTACGAAAGAAAACTAAAGAGCTTCTTAACTCAAGCGTTAGTTGTAGCGCTTTATTCAATTATCTATTCTACATCTATTATATCTCCGATTTCTGTGTATCGTATGAGTGACTTGTTTCATAGAAATCCCAGCGATTCTTTTCATATATACCGCACGTTTGTGTATGCAAAGGTACTCAGAATGACTCACATGAACCCAAAAATTTCCAACTCGAGCAAATGACTTCATGCGATGCGGTCAAAATTATCATATGACTGATTTTTTACAAAATCCTTTTTTAACAAATGTTTAGCTTAAAAAAAGAGGTTAAATATAAGGTAAACAGAAGTTATATTAAGATTTTGAAATTACTTGACTGATTAGTACATTTTATAAATAAAGCCTTGTGATTTTTTTTTACAAGCAAGTAATTACAAATATGGTTATTGTGTATTGTTTAATTTATTACTTAAAATTATAATATCGTTAAAAATAAAGGAATCAACGTTTTCAAATTCAAAACTCCGTTTAAATTCCCCTATTTCAACCTTTTCACTTGAAATTGGGCATAGATGAGCTTATATTATTATATATATATATATATGTATGTATGTTTGGAGTGATAAAATCAAAATAAATTTAAATATCAGAGAAACAAAATCAAATTGCATGTGTATCGCACGAATAAGATGGAAAGGTTAAGTTTTTTAATTCCGATTGACAGCTCACCCTGAACAATACACTGATATTGATATACATATATACTGTAAGATAATACTTAACATATCGTGAATGTTATAAAAGAAGGTCTCAAAGTCAGTAATTTTTTATAAAATATTAATTAACGCTTTTGATATATTTCTATTACCACCATTTTATTACAGTTTACGTTTTACGATGTGCCTAATGGTTATATTTTTTTATGCGTTTTGAGTGTATTAAAATAGTTAACATACTTCATTGGTTATTTATTGATTGTGTTTCCACAAAATAAAAAATTTAAATACTTTAATAATAATACAAATAAGTATAATCAAATAAAATATCTTGACTTAGCTCACGAGGTTGTCGACATGTGGGAGATGGATACAGCAGTTATTGTGCCGATAGTCATTTCAGCGAATGGCCTAATGGCCAAGAGCCTCATCCAACACCTTAAGAGGCTCTCGTTAGGCAGCTGGGTCATGCGCCTGATGCAGAAGGCAGTACTCCTCGGCACGGCGCGTATTGTGAGGAAGTTCCTCTCGCTGGAGCCCTGACCACCGGTGGCTTGGACCCTGTTCCCGCCACTGGTTGGCCTCTGTGTTTTATATTTTTAAATATATTTTATAAACTTTGTATTTTATATTTAAAAATGTAATATATATGAGTAAAAAACTAAATAAAGAAAAATACAAATAATAATATACTATAATTTCATTATTTCTATCGCTATGATTCCTAGCAGAAAAATAAAGTTCAAGGTTTTCGTTCTAGGTTCAAGGTTCTGTCAGCTTAGAATCTGGTCAATGTAAGAATCTGATTTTATAAAAAGGTTCTTTAACTGTCTATTTCAGCTAATTTAATTTTTTTAAAGATATGATCGTCAGACTGTCATTGCTTGGCGCTGGGTCTCATAGGTCTAGGTTAGGTCTTCAAAAACAGCTGTGACCACTCATTGCCTGTCGGAAAACTCGTTGCTTTCGGCGCATCCAGATAGCTCTAACGAGGCGTCTGCTTCTCGCTTATCTTCGAGAGCTGGTCGCTAAAGCTGTCGGTGCTCCATGCACACTCGATTGCACTCGGAGGTGACGCAAATATTGTCGCCGAATCATTTAGTGAACATCCCTGCAGGTAGAGCACAGAATCGTATTAAAGAAAACCTCTTATTGCGTCCCAGCACGTTTTGCACTCGTCGACTTTATCAAAACTACTCGACAGTGAAAAAAAAACTTGCTAGCCTCGTCCAGCAAGCATATAGTACAGCACACAAAGATATATCCTACAGCTCTACTATTCTTGTACCAAGTGCTGCATAGACCAAAAACCTTTTGGATGTGACAAAACGTCTGCGGCCAAAGCAGCGAAGATACTGCATCGAAGAAAAAGACTATTTCACCCAATCTCATAGTTGCCGAGAGACCCATTAGGAAAAGCATAAGATGACTTAACACAAGATCAAACAGCATGATTCTATTCTTGGTAATTGACATGACCTCAAATATTTCCTATGTTGATCATCCCTTTTTAAACGACTTCCTCTCTTCCTTTTGACGTCAAATCGCTTTCAGGTGGGTCTCAACACCAGTCTCAGTGAGCCCCATTGATGTTGTCATCTACGAGCCTATGTTCTTGACCGCCGGTAAGCCCACGAGAGGTGGATGGGCTGGTATCTTTTTCTTGCCCTTCCTCATTCCCGGGTGAGCTCCACCACCGCCTTTGGTTTTCTCTCGAACAAGGATCTTAAGGTCCGACCGGGAAAGATTTTGACGTAAGGACTGGGAATTTCGCGACAGTGAGAGTCGCGAATTATTGTTCCTTTATGAATCCGAGAGTACAGGAATGACGATAACTTGTGTGCAACTAACGCGGATGTAACGCATTAGTTACATCGAGAGCATCACAAGTTATCCGAGATCTCTCTAACTTGTATTGATCCGAGCTTCTGTTTCAGACCCTCGATGCACTCGCTGTTGCCTATATAATAATTTTGACGCGAACATCCACGTTTTCCCTCTCCGGCCAGTGCATATGTCCGTCCACAACATTGCATGATTCTATTCAATTCTTTGCTTCAGCTATGCGATTGCATAACTGAAGCAAATCGTAGACTGGGGTTTCTAGGATTCTCTTTGACTGTCTTTTTACTTTCAAGTTATAACAAATGAAGGCGCCATCTTTTCGGAAAACTGTAGTTCTAATAAATTTTATACAATTAAATGAGGATTGACACAATTTAAGGTTTAGAAAATTTGAGGAGGTCTTAATATAATAGTTATAATATTTTTTTATTTGTTCACAAAAATATTTATCAAATTAACATGCCAATATAACTAGGCCTGTTTGAACCCAATGATTAGTATCAACTATCAAGATGTATCATCTGCAAGTAGCGCATCATCGAGGCACGGATGAATCAATGATCTGCACTTCTAGGTATGTGCGTCCGTGCAGTCATCATTCTCTGCCTGCACTACAATAATGAATACAAAGGACGGTAATAATTAATTAATTCGTCTAATGTACGAGGAATGTGCGATATGCGATGCGGCTACAGCTCAATGTAACTGGCTCAATCAGGATGTTAGAATATTAAGATTCAAATATTTGTTTTTTATTCTTACCGCATATGTCAAGAATTATTAAACAACATACATTAAATAGGTACAATTTCAAAAATCGATACGTCATAGAAAAAAAGAACATAGACCTATTTAAAAAATATTTTAAAAACAGTATACAAATATTTTTTGATCGCTTGTGATGAATGGATTGGTATAAATAAGAAAACACGACGTCAATAACATATTACATATACGCTAAATATGTAAGTCGCTGTTGTCCGATGACGGAAGGCAAAGCAAATAACATCATTATCCGGGTACAGTACATGTTACGAATGACATTCATTCATAGCTATTGTTATAATCGCATGTTTTGTTCAATGTCGCGCAAACTACTCTTTTCAAGCGTTTCGGTTGTTACACGTTTTTAAAACTTTAAACGCTTGGCATTATCAACTCAGAGTTAATATGAAATTATTTATTATTTTTATATGATTACTGATATTTCCTTCATTAACGTTTATACCTATCGATCTTTAAAATCTATATAATATATGTATAAATATTAATCAATTTATGGTATATCGTATGTACCTATCTAAAAATGTTTAATAATTACATATTACGTAATGCCTCTGTGATTATTATTGAACAATAAATGTTACTGTTAACTATATATACATAACTAATAAATAATAAAATTTACTCAAATTTTAAAAAACATTATGTGAATACTTATATAATTCTATGAATGAAATAAAGATGATTTTAACTCATAACAAATGAACAATTAAAATAAAGCATAATTGCGAAATGTAATGATTTATTTCCCATAAAAATCTATAGTTACGACAAGCTGTATTTACACGGTAAAATCTAAACCAACACAATCAACGTTTCGAGGTATGTACTCGTATATAAACGGAGATATTATGAACACTAGCTAGGTGACCGGTTCGAGCTGTATATACTCATTTACAAATACTAAAAGTAATAACTATTCATATAAAACAAAAACCGTTAGTATATTAAAAACATAAAGAAATTCTAATATTTGCGTTGCACTGTCCATTTAGGATATTTCTTTACACTAATAAATGTTTAATCTATTATTGTTAATATCACAGCCATTTTTGTATAATCAAAAATGTAGCGCGGATGTAATCGTGAGACAAAGACCGTAAGTAATAGAATATACCTACAAACATAATTTAAAACGCGGTCAGATCTAACCAAGCGACCTATCTATCCGCTATTACTAAATACGTGTTCTATATTGTATCCAATACATTGTGTAGTTTTCGTTAGTGTTAAGTTTTAGCTGAGATAATTAATATATCCTGTTCTGAAACCACATACGTCAATCTGTGTTGATATAAACCTACTAAATGTTACAAATTGGCGGGTGAGACACTTCTCACTTTGGGCGGGTTGCAGCAGAAATCGCAACCACGGCGCATGCTCTAAACAGAACGGGGCTACCTCACCCACATTCCTGTCTTCCGGAATTTCACTTACATTGACAGTCATAATTGTAACCATAATACACTGATAATATGGTTGTGTTACCTGAATCAGTATCCTTCAATTATCTTGTTATGTCGCTTGTATATAGGTCTCTAAAATCAACATGTATGACAATTTAATTAGGAAATCTAAGCCCTATATTTCTTGTTAAACTTCTGTAGGTACTTAAAATGATAGCGTACACAGTAAATGTAGCCTCGCAGGTTTAGCTCAATAGTTTTAACCGATGAAACGAATGACGCCTTTCAATCGTTTTATTAAATAGGTCAGGAAGCTCTTACTGTAATATGTTGTTATAAACTTTATGGGTGCGGCAGATCAATGCAATAATTATGTAATACCGCACTTACCTTAGTTATTTGGTATGTAAATTATAACTTATATTTGATTATTTATTACACATATTTATTGCATGCACCATTCAATCGATAACTAAAACTATATCTGAATCATCATATCCAATTCAATTTCTAAAGCTTGTGTTTTACATCAATCAAAACAGATTCTAAATAATGATATATCTATTTATTATGGGGCTCAAAGGTATACCTAATGTAAACCGTAAAAAATATCTATGAACTCGTGATGCAATATAAGTAGAACATGAAAATGAGTAGAGATAATTAATTTAAAATGTAATAAAATAAAACACTGACCATGTTAAAACTATATATAGTTTGAGTTTTCGATGTTGGCTTGCGGACAGAGACAAAGAATTGCCAATTATTCCACCTGCCCCCGCCGCACCTGGACCGGCTGCTCTTTTTATTTATTTCAACGACGCTTATATTTTTATTGGTAACCTTCTGACGCTACTCAAATGAACACTGAGTGCACTACTTTACTAATGCACCATAGCATTAGGTAAGAAGGAAAAAATGTTGAGTTATTATATTAGAACGTAATATACAACGCAGATCTATTTTAAAATTGGCAATGCTTTATCTTTGGACGTTATTGAATTTAATGTATTTGAGCATTGAATTAACATATTCATTGCAATTAACTATGATATTTAATTATAAGCTTTCTTAAAAACCCTCTGAAGATAAATTACTGTACGGAGTAATCTTTTGTTCTTATAAGTGCAGCTAATGGATCGATCTTATTTTGTTCATCCAGAACCTCCAGACACAAACAAAAAATACTATAACATTCAAGCTCGGTGGAGAGACCAACTTAACCTAACTGGTTACAGATAAGAACCACATGATATTGATGTGATTTAAAGATGCGGTTTGTATAAATTGAAATAAGGTAGCATTGACATTTCTTTTTAAAAATAATTTATTAATATTATCAAAGTTATTCCAAAAATTTAACTATACGAGCATAGGATAATGTTTTTAAGATAGCGAATCGGAAGTTTTCTTAGCAATGTTTTGTAAGATCTTGTCACAAAATGAGAGTAGGACACTTGCTAGTTGCTCAGTCTTACATAACTCCCGAACACAATCATTAATCTCAATTAGACTACAATAGACGTTTCAATTGGAAATTTTCCGAAAAAAAAAATAAGGAGATAGTGTCTCCGATAAACTTTCATAAAATATAATTTATTAAAATCAAATGTAAAATTAGTATTTCATCCATTCTGTCTTATTGACTGTTTTTGTATTTTTTGCACTTGTAATACGTAGTTGCTAAAGCAGTGACACTTAAAAAGTGTCAGCAGAAAGACACTATCCAAAATCACCATAATGATCCGAAAATATTTAATAAAATAAAGCGAGAAAACACGGACAAGATGCGTCGACATGGTTCATCGACCTCGTCGATATTTCTCGAAATTCGCTGCGGAATCCACGCTCTTTTCGCTTTTTAATTGTAAGTACTCAACTCACCGTCAAGGTGATACATTTTCAACGAATAATTAATGCCATTATCCTCAAACTGAAATCAGCGTAACAGCATACATTTAATTGAAACACAAATGATAAATTAAAGGGATAACGAACCTATAAGTAAATAGAAAACTATTAATTAAGTTCTATATTTGAATATTTCCTGGTAAGAAAAATAAGACCGCACCACAACCTGTTATAGTAGAGCCGACAGTAGAAGTGGGAAACGCAACTGTTGTGCAAATATTCTACACACCGAATCACGTTCTTCAGCTTTCTATATTTTGGAGGTTAAAAACATTTGAAAACATTATACTAACGCTGCAACAAAACATACTCATATTCAATGAGATATTGCCGTTTCCCATGTTAAAGTTTTTAATAATATATGGGTCATTTAGATACAAGACGGTCTTCGTTGATCGTAAACTAATCGAAACACATTGGACAAATGAGAAATATAATATTTACTACCTCTGGCCTTGGCCTTGCACGTTTATGACTACAAAAAGTTTTATCTTAAAATGCTCTTACAAATATACGTCTATATACAAATAATATAGACGAAATTAAATAATTTAGGGACATTTTCTATACTAGAAACTCATTTGATAAGGAGAACTTGTGGTATAAGCAAACAAAAAGTAAAATAACAGTGTCACTTGTTATTAATATATTTTTGCAATTCTCATTAAATAATTCGATATAATTACCAAAATAAGTAAATATATCATGACTTTCTATTGATACTAACGTATACAACACCAATACGCATTTTTAAAATGATGTTAAATAAGATACGTTGTATAGTTGTGTAAAAGACAAAAAATAACTCAAAATTTGAGCAAAACGCAGTTACATTAGGGTTGTTCCATCTGCATTATCAAAACAAATTAAAAAAAAATGTAAACGTGTTCCTAAAACAGGAATTGACAATTTATTAAATAGGTACCCCTGTTTGTCATATTCATGGTAATTATTAAAAAAAAAATATTTTTTACTCTAGCTTTTATTTATTTGTTACAAGATTTTATTATGGCACAATTACTACATCTTCATCATCTACAAAAACGTTGTTTTATACTTTAAAATAAAAGTGTACCTAACGTATTCGTATTTTGAAAATTAACAAAGGACAACATTTTTAAAAATACATTTTCGAGGTGCGACCCTAAGTTACAAACACTCGATGATGTTTAGTCGATTATAATTAGCCGCGCTCCCGCGCGGTGAGTGGTGTAAGTTATGAGATTTATCAATAATATTTTGTGGTTTAAGAAAAAAATATATATTTATATATATAAACTAACACTATTAAAAAAATATTTTAATAAAAAAAAATTATTATCTTTACTGACATAAAATAATTCTCATAATTCTGATATACATGCTTGATTTTTATTATAACACGTATTTGTGCACCCACAATGTCGTTTATAATAAATAATAAATAAATAATCTTTTGCTATAATTGTATTAATTCGTTTTTATATATTCAGTCGTTTACTTAGACTAGATAAGTCTGCAGACGGCTGCATGTAAGCGCGTGCCAGCGCGGGCGCGGGTAGCGGCAGATGTGCGCACAAGGCGCGTATGCGAGCTTGCATACACCTTTGCATAACTCACTCCTATTTACCTAGTGATATACTAAGATCAGTTTAAAAACTACTCATATCGATAAGTATACCTAGAAAAAGGTTGTTCTTGCAGTATTATTTAAGAAATAAATATTTTTACAGAAACATACTTTTCACACCAGGATATCGATATATATACATATTTATTTACTAATTATTTATTTACTAATTGGTATCATTTAGAAACACAGAGAACTGGAGTACAAACATTAATTTCTATTTCTATTCATAGAAGATGGAATCATCACACTCTTAATGTTTAAAAGTTGTAGCTACTCGTAAATTCAAGTACCATTGACATATTTTATTAATTCAAAATTAATAAGTACCTATACGACACAATATCGTAGAAAAAATCTGACGGGGCTACTACCAAATGAACACTATTACACTTTTATAAATGGAACTTCTGGCACTTTGACTCAGACGCGAGAAATAATAAGGATTCGGAACTATATTTAGTTCATTTGTGCCATGAATAGACGCGCCCACGATGTATAGCTCCGTAAATCAACGCCCGACTAATGTATTACAAACTCAAATTGGTGATGTCTCAGACGAAAACAGAATAAGAGTTCATATTTACAAAAAGTTACACTCATCATTTATAACTATTTTCCATTATTATATGGAATAATCACAGTACATATTTTAAGACAAATCTACTTAAAAGTTAAACAATATGAACTTATATTAAAAACCCATCTCCACGATAAAAAATCTCAGATTGGGAACACAGAAGTATGTATATAATAATTATATTAATACACAGACTTAAATTATTTGTATGCATTTACAATATAATATAAAGATAAATATAAATGTGCCAGTAAAGGGCAGAAGCGATATGTCGACACATGCCGGCACACCGCAATGCGGCAATGTTACTCCTCTGTACATATTACGAGCTGCTCTCCACTCCCTAATACTGTTGCTATATTTATAAATACAGAAAGTGTTTCAAATATTTGTAATTACATCCCTTTTTAAAATATAAACAATGTATATATTTACATATGCTTCTAATTGCTCATAAATTTCACTTCCGATTTGTTAAAAATACTTGCTATAAATAAAAGAACTGTATAGCACAAATATGAAACATTACAAAATTAAATAGAAGAAAAGCACGTAAATATGGTTACAAATTGATAATATGACCCGTAGTGAGCACGCTACTTCCTGTTTTTCCCATAGCATGTTTTTTTATTGTCAATGGGTTCGATGAGTGTGTTTCATTCAGTGAGCTATACCAACCGCAGATGATTACGTTCGGATTCGTTCTCGATGCGGTTTAGTTGAAACGTTCGCGAGCGATTGAGTTGAGGTGCTGGACGGATGCGTGCGATTATAATTAGGATTGTATTTCTGATTCCGACGAAGCTCGGTATGGCGGACACCACTGAATTCCATCTGAGTCATTGTGCCCGTTCTGTAGCCTTTATTTTCGTAAAACACTTAACCCTTTCACGCGCATCATTGTTTCGCGTCATCTTTACGAGTGTTCGCGCCAATTAAACTTCAATTATAAAGTTTTGGTTGTTATATTTCAGATTATGTTTTTATATCAATTATAGTATTATATTTCTTTATAATTCAATTGAATTAAAATATGAATTTAGCTTTAAATTATGAAAAAAGTAATATAAGTTTCAATTTTTAATAACTGATGCAGTCTATTTTTGATACAGTTTTTTTAGGAGAGCAGATAATCGCCTAGCTAATTTTATGCAAAATCAAACGCAAGAGTGTACACAGAATGATAATTAATTATTAAATTTAACAATATGTTATATTAGTAAATATTATCATATTTTTTATATGCTAATAGTAAATAACAAAACGGTTTTATTTAACATTCATTACATATTTAGAGATGTTAAAGCCAAAGCCCTAATACTATTAAATATATTATTTTCAAAATAAATTCAATAAATATACTTCACTTATACTTAATTCAACAAAAATATTCAATCCGTACAAATGTACCCACACAGGCGAAGCTATTGCGAAAAAATACAAATAATTTGCTGTAATGTGGTGTGATGGAAACAAGCCGGTTACCACGCGCGATTGGCGACATATTTTCCGAACGAAGCGCAGAACAGGTTTGTGCATAAGGGAGGTGCATGTAACTGCTTGCGAGTAGCGATGCCGACATACCCACTTGCCACATTACATTATGTGCTACTTACGACCACTCTAATATACTTACTTTAATTGTAATTAAGTTATAATCATCTTAACATTCACATTTTTATATAAATAATAATTATACTATAGAATTTAATTAAAATCATCGCCATACTATAGCAGTTATAGTAATAATTATAAACAATAAGCATGAGATCTTATGATTTTTAAATATTTTTATACGACGTCATTACATTTTGTTGGTGCCGCAGGTAAATACGTTGTTAAGGTAACCCTGATTAAGTGTCATAATTTATACATATATTTTAACTTATAATAGGATTTAAAAGTTAGGAAACTAAAGCAATTAGTTGAATATTACGTATTAAAATTAAAAAACAAAATCCTTGAAAAAACTAAACTAAAATTCAAATCGCGGGATAACCTAATGCGTTACATTGAATACGTGAACATATCGATCATAAGAAATATAATAAGTATTAATAGCAAAAAAACTTTTACACTTAAAAAGCTGTCAAACCTGGGTTTGACGTTTTCTAAAAATAGTTGATGCATATTCAACTATATCCGCTTTTTACGACTCGTGCGCATCAGGGCGGGCGTTGCGGCCACGTTGCAAAACCACTGAGTTGACGATTATAGCTCGATCATAAAATAAACATGGCGAGTTTGATTTATACCAGGTATCCAAAAGAATATATTTTTTATGATCCACTTTGTTGGTGATACTTTCAACAATATATCCAGGTTCTGTTAATCAAGGTATTTATAATTTATACAAAATTTTGTCACGTAGTTATATTTTCATGGTCATTCGGGTAACTGTAGGTAAAAATACATTACGTGCTTTTTATTTAGATAACTCATAATCAGCCACGATTTAACGTCATAACATTATCTGTAATGATAAGATTTCTACATAGTTAGAGGAAGTTCTCACTTACGTTATAATCAATGCGGTAAATTTAAATATTAATTCCACCTAAAAGTTGTACAAAAATGTACAACTCTAAAAATGTTTCATTTTTTTTCTAAAACAATGCCTTCGTAAAAACCGAAATTATTTCTGCTAAATGCTTAGACATTTATGAAAATCAGTCAGTTTCGGTGTTAAATTGGTAAAATGCATTGAATACTTTTAATATTATAGATACATATTGGTAGATTTATACTACAAATTAGATTTGTTTACGATTTGGATTATGCGCAGGGAAGCGCATCGGAACGCGGACAAATGCGCGTGCGCTTCGCTTTTCTTACTTTCCAGTCATCAGACTGCTGGTGGCTAAACGAAACTTATTGGCATATCGTATAAAACATTTGCAAACTGAATACGGTTCGTAGGCAAATGTTACCTATGATAATAACTGTAGCAAAAATAAAGCGTTATTCATTAACGGAGGTAGTGAGCATGTTGATGATTATTTTCTGAATTGTAAGACATACATATTTATACTGAGAACATACGAAGTTATCATGTATTAAAGACCGTCATCAAAACAAGTTGTGTCATAATCTGCACTAAACATATACAACATTGGCGAGCAAGGACATCTCAGGACAAGTCACTTGTCCTCTATCGTCAGGCGCAGGTAGTGACCAGGGGACATGCCCATTGTTTACCGCAGTTAATTATTATGCCTCAACACAGTCGCAGACGGACTCTTGGCAAATGCCGACTAAGCTTGTCGCTGTCCACAATTCTCACAAAAATAACAATTAATATGATACTAATTTTTAAAATTGTGTGTTTATTGAAATATTCTTTGTAATGAAATATCAAATAAAAAATCATTATACAAAAACATTGTCTAGTTTGGAATCTATAACATATCTTAATAGCATTAGATGAAAGATCACTGCGACTATCATGCTCGCAGTATCGCGCTCGATTGAGGACCGTTACGTGAAATGAAACATCGAGTACGCGGGGTGGGGTAGGGAGTCGACTTGATGACGATGGCGCCCGAGCTCGGCCGAGTACCGAATGCCGAGACGTCGACATACGGTGGGGGACGCGGGGGTGCGCCACTTTATCGCAGCGAGCTGGCAACGTCGCGCGGGGTGGGAGCGCCCCGCGGCGCAACCTCTCACTCACCGTCGCCGGTTTGCCAGCCAGTGTTACCTTTGACGGTCGAACGTGTGGTTGTTTGATGTCAGTGACGTTGGCGTCGGCACTCGTGCAACACGTCTATCATGTTTCGTTGAATTTAAAGTCAGATCGTTTATGGACGATAACAATTAATATTAGTACCTAATGCTTAAATATAGTGACAAATACAAACGATATTGGATTTGGATGCTCCTCTTGAATTGTGCAGTGACAATTTAATTTTAAGGAACCAAAACAGTGCAGTGAACTACCGAAAGGATTGCTAAGTGGTTTAAAAATTGGATTTTGAAGAAGATATTGGGATTTTTTACTGCTTAAATTGGAAGTGCTCATGATTGATAAAGGAATAGAAGTGCATTAAATAAAAACTATCAAGGTGTGTGATGGAAGTTGCTAAAATATTTTTTTAAATTTTGCCTAAAATTTCGTTTAAGTTGAAGTTAAAAAGAATTTTATTTATTTTTAAAGATTTTCAAAATTTTATTTGTGCTACGTTTAAAACGCTCGTAGGCTTATGCTACGCTATATTTGCCTCAGCTGATCAAAAAAAAAAAGAATACGACGATCGAACCGTTCATCGACACATAAAAACTGGAGAACAAAATAAAAAAAACCGCCGTTACACATCACTATTTGTGTGTTTTTTTAAAACCCAGTGTTGTTGTTTTCGAGCATAAAAAAATTTAGCATACCTACGTATGTAAGTACATGAAATTATAAAAATACGTGTAAATTCGTGTTTTGATGAACGCTTCGTCGTTTATAGTTATGACTAGTTAGTTGGCAAACTTTCGTCTAACGTTAACATTAAAATTGAGAACGATCGAGCGCAAGTGACACGAATGCACGACAATAAAAGGAAACGGGTTGAATCAATTGATTTTGCGTTGACAACAAGGCCAGCTGAGCATCATGAAGGTTATCTACAGTGAAGTGCATCGTGTTTCAGGGGGTGCGTTGAAACGACAGGACGGCGAACTCTGGTAATACGGCAGGATACGCGGGAACGAACATAAGCTACGTGGGAGCACACGCTCCCGATTCTGAAAAACATCATATTCTGCACGATAACATAGGCTACAGAGTCAACGCGCCAAGGTAAGTAGTAATGTACAAAAAAAAAACATAATTTGATTATAAATTTCCTTTTATTTTTCGAAAAATAAACATATATCTTTTCTGTGGAATTTATTATCGATTGGGATTAAACATCAAATTTAATTTAAAAGGTAGTTTTATCTCAAATGAATTTGCTTTCCTCAATTTAAAAAGTTTACGTGAACAATTCTAAAACATTGTATTTTTATGTATTAAAACCAAAACCACGTTTATACTGCATAGAATGTTTTTATCTTATCCGGAATAAGTTTGTTTACATTTCAACAAAACGCTGAAACGTGACTCGCTTACCTTTGCTTACCTTATCGTAGTTAACAAGCAATAAAATCAAAAATAACGTATACTTAAAATACCGCAGGTGTACGACATCTAAAATTATAACGATTATTAATTAAAAAAATTAATATCATTCGATATATACTTAAATAAAACAATAACGTTAATATTCAATAAATCATCCAATTGCTTAATTATTGAAGATTAGTAACAGTACAAAGCAAAAATGTAACTATTTAAGTGCACGATGCACATCGCTGCAATTATAATGAAAGAAATGGAAATGTGCTCTTCCATTCACACGCACAGACGCTTTCGGCACCAAGCACGCACACCATCAAATGTTGACGCACACTACGATAAATTAACGCACACACTACCACTTACACTCACACTTACGCGAGATGGGAATGCAAGCGGTGACTGCACTTTAGCTCTTACAATAAACACAAACAAACAACACATTAACACACTAAGCGCATCGACTAATTAAAGGCTCATTAAAATTATTTTAATGCTTCTATATCGCCAATAAAATTAGACAACTAAATATAGAATATAGTGACGTTTTAGAAATTGATTACAAAGCATAAATATTAAAATAAAATAACTCTTAAAGGCAGAGGCGACATCGATGTTGTGTAGAATCCTGTCATTTTAACGCTTTCTAATATATTTTAAAAAAGTTAACGAATGACCTTAAGAAAAAAATGACATATATTGTTGCTCAATGTTACAATTATTAAAGAATAAATGAAATGCACACATGTCTTACATGTCTCATAAGAAATTAATAAATTAAAATGTTCTTGTTTCATTTTTAAGCTTATGCTTATTCAGGTTAGACATCGGGTTATCGCTCACAGTTGATATATTATATTTATTGTAATAAAAAAATAAAAAAGGTATTAATATAAAGAGAAATATGTTGAAATATCTATATTAATATACAACTTATAGGTTAATTTAATCATCAATACGAAACACTAATAATAGATTTAATTTATCTTATACGGAAAAACAAATTGTTATCACAGTATCGTAATAAAGCCCCATATTGACGTGAGCAGGCCCACTTACCCTAAGCGGGCGACTCGGCCTAGTCGACCCTTCCCGCTCATTGTGTCGTATTCACCCCAGAACGCTTGCCTCCATTTGCAACCCCCGGAATTTGCTCCTTGAAGCATGATTCATTCGTTCCCAACTCGGGTGTCAATTGACAAAAATAAGATAAAAATCGATGCAATAACAAACAAAACAAATGTATCTAGCGAGCTTTAATTTACCTCAGCATTATAAAAACAGAGATTGGTTAAGTTTTACGATAATAATGAGGCATTAATTTAATAGTACTTACTATTTTTGTTAACTTATTCTTGTCCATCTCATATCTTAATGTACAAGGTACAACATTTTTGTACCGAATATTTTTGGACATAGTTGGCGTAATTAATTATTGGCAATTCTACGACGTAAAAGCCATAATACTATTTTGTGTGAACAATGTGCTCACAATTTTGAAGTAGCGTTCAAAGGGGGGTGACCAACTGTCAGCTTACATAGGGGCGAACATGCCATGGCTTCACGCTAACTCATTTACAATCTATACGAAACTTATAATGATTAATACCTTATTTAACATCGTGTTAATCTTTCAAAACAATACTGACAGTAGAAATTTAACATCATGTTATCAATTTAAAAAATATATGTTGTATGTTCTTGTCTAATAAAGTTACCTATGAAATAAGTTACTACTTGTACTTTAAAAAAAATGTATAGGTTATTTACTATCATCGGAATAGAAGGTTTTTAAAGAAATCAAAATTACACGTGATTATCTAGCTACTGCCAATTAGCTAAGAATTCACCACGTCTGCGCAACAATCTAAAATTAACTGCAGTCTATGTATCAAAATACCTACATGTTACTCGCCCATCTCTCAATAGTATGCCAAACACCTTCCAGCTTCTGAAAATAGCACCGTAGTCATTCAAAATGATTTATTTAGGCGTCCTACGGCAATTGAGAAATAATACATGTGGGACGTCGAAACTACGATATTATATAAAGATTAAATTAAAAACAGTAAATCCAAATACATATCGTCGATGTGTCCTGTACTTATCATTGCTATTTACAATAGACATGTTCCAAGAATCGTCACAAAAGAAATAGCTTGCTTTCAAGACCCAAAATATTTTGAGCAGAACGTAAGTTATTATTCGGATGTGGTACCTCTTTAAAAAAAACCAGGATGCAGAACACTCTTGATTTTTTGTCGATCGCGCTCTGTGATCGGCAAAAAGAAAAAGTCTCAGACAAATCTATAAAAAGAAGTGTAGGTCGGGCCGAGTTTACCTAAGAAAAGACCCTTGTAAATCATCTGCAGTGTCGATGTATTGTAAAGCGACGCGACGAGTTGAGCGTTGTTGACTTGTGTTTATTGGCTGTCGACGCTACTAAGTATCTGTTAAGTTATTTATTTTGAAGTATTCTAAAGTGGCATTTATATCGACCGAAATGGTTTTTCATAGCGACAAATTTCATTCTTTCATATTATAATCTTTTTATGCATTACACTATTTACACATGCATTATAATAGTTTTGTTTCCACGCCTTCTTTAAAGAGTTACAATAAAATTTAGTTCTCATATTGTTTTTGTGTGAGTTTATATTCATTATAAAAATATCCCGTAACACAATAGTCCACATTGTAGCACTACTACAGAAGCGCAAGTAACAATAAGCCCGTGCGAGTGTTTGTCGGGCATTTGTCGAATGGGAATTATTAGAAAGGGCTCCGGGAAGGCTCGGGAATTCGCCCCAAAAGCAGTTCACATGAAATGTTCTCCCACTCCGGCACCGTAGAAAAAATCAAACACACATCCCGATTGAAACACAGGGGTAACACGTCACTCACTGTATATGAACATATTGATTTTTTTTTCGTCATTGTTCATATAATAATAAGATCTCTGTACGTTCTAAAAAATGTCTTACGTCAATAAAATTCGGGTTGAATATTGGGTTTGAGTGTATTAATAATCGATGCGTTAACGCGTGGAATGTAAAATGTAAGACTCTGCAAGGCCACTTGCAATGGAATAGAAACTATTCATATCGTAGGTGAAATAAAATTAACTACAATGATTTCACGTTTTAGTATGTGCTCTGAGTTTGTAACAATAGTATGACGAGTTACTCTAGTATTATATAAATATATTTATAAATGTATATATCTATTATAAATATACAATATAGTTACCTAATCGAAACTACAAACGTATAAAATAGATAAAATGAAAATACATATTTTGTCTTTTGGTTTCGATTCGGTTCATTGCAACGTTTTAGTTGAAATTCATTCCGCACATCGGTTTCCCCGAAACTCGTAAGCGGGCTACAAGCAACCTTTTTACAATATTTTTTTTCTATTAAGACTAGTTTGTGTCTGCCTTTTTATCGATACTAAAATCCACAACGATTAATACCCAAACAACCATGGCTATTTTCTGTATAGTATTTGAAATAGGCTCAACAACGAAATGAATCCGATATTTAACATTATGCATTTGTTCTAAAGCGGCTATGGGTGCGCCGGCGGTCCGGGCGCGATGAGCGGCGGGGGCGAGAACGCGCAGTTCGGCGCCACCGCCGCGATGGTCGCCGCGGCCACGACGGCCGCGATGCAGGACTCGCAGCCCTTCTCGCAGGTAAATAATATTTAAGACGAGTTCGTAAATCACGGCTTAGAATTGGTTGATGGTTTCTACCTTTGGTAGAGGACGTTCTTTTCCTTTTTTAAATAGTTAGATTACGAGACTCAATATATTGATGCGTATTTTAAATTTTCAGATGCAAAACAATATGACTATGGGAAATCCCCAGTATAGTGCGATGAACGGCTACGGTCAGCAACGCAGCCATAACCCCGCTATGACGGGAATGGGAATGGGCGGGAATGGCGGCATGAATGGCATGACTGGCATGGGCCAGATGGGAAACGCTATGAATGGCATGAATCCTATGGCTCAAATGGCCAACATGGGCATGCACGCTAATATGATGTCTTCACAAATGGGTCCAGGACAAATGGGCGGATCAGCGAAAATGGGTCCTGGATACCAAAGGCGTCATACGCCGTATCCGTCAGGAACAATGCTTATGGGATCCAGGAAAACTCAATACATGGGGGCACAACCCAGCTTTGGTCCCGGACCTGGTCAATATCCCACAGGTTACGGTGGAAGACCGAGTTTTCAGAGTCAATATCCACCCCAACAACCCCTTGGTCCAAGTGGCAATTTCAATACTGGAATGAGAACTACCATGAGGCAGTCAACGCCACCCTATTCAAACCAAGGCCAATACTTCAACAGTGCTGTTCCGAATCAATTCCCACAGCATCAAGCTGGAAATGGACAATACGGTAGCCAATATGGCGGACAATTTGCACAAGAAGTAGCTATGCGATCCAATATGAGTTATCAGCATAGTCCCGTGCCCGGAAACCCTACTCCTCCGCTTACGCCTGCAAGCAGTATGCCACCTTACATCAGTCCAAATGCCGATGTTAAGCCTCACTTTAATGAACTGAAACCACCGATCGGCATGCAAAGTAAGAAACGCTTTAAATCATTGCAAACGACTTAATTACATTAACTTATAATTAAAAATGAATTCCTACTGATTATATAGTGTAATTAATTACTTATTTTACTTCTAGATGATGAGCTCCGGTTAACATTCCCCGTACGAGATGGTATTATATTACCACCTTTTAGATTAGAACATAATTTAGCAGTTAGCAACCATGTATTCCAATTAAAACCTACGGTTCACTCAACGCTTATATGGAGGTAAACATTCGTCACATTTATTTAATACATATAAACATACAAAAAAGCTAAGTGAAGAGTTGTTTAAATGAAAAACCCAGTATAACATATTTTTTACACCACTTGCAGATCTGATCTGGAGCTACAACTTAAATGCTTTCATCATGAAGATCGACAAATGAACACTAACTGGCCTGCAAGTGTGCAAGTTTCTGTAAATGCAACGCCATTAATCATTGATCGAGGAGAAAACAAAACCTCGCACAAACCATTGTACCTGAAAGAAGTATGCCAACCTGGCAGGAATACGATACAGATTACCGTCTCCGCTTGTTGTTGTGTAAGTATTTAAATATACATAAATTCTACGAAAGTATTAACAATCGTCTGAGAAAAATTATAATATATTAATTTCTTCTTTCAGTCACATTTGTTCGTTTTACAATTAGTACATCGGCCGAGCGTACGAAGCGTACTACAAGGATTACTAAGAAAGCGGTTGCTTACAGCAGACCATTGCATTGCTAAAATTAAAATGAACTTTAATCAAACTCCAGTCAACCCTAACAATGGTTCTAACCCTACAAGTGATAGAGACAGTGTTGAACAAACAGCCTTGAAAGTATCTTTAAAATGTCCAATCACATTTAAGAAAATAACATTACCCGCGCGAGGACATGAGTGTAAACATATACAATGTTTTGATTTAGAATCGTACTTACAACTTAATTGTGAGAGAGGATCATGGCGATGTCCAGTTTGCAAGTAAGTGATAACTTTTATATTTTGTTGTAGTTGTAAGTGTGGAAAGGGAAGAAATAAATTTATAATTATATTTTACTATTACAGTAAACCTGCTCAGTTAGAAGGCTTAGAAGTGGATCAGTACATGTGGGGTATCCTAAATACCTTAAACACTTCTGATGTTGATGAAGTAACGATCGATAGTGGGGCAAATTGGAAAGCTACTAAGATAAACACTAATGCTGGTATCAAGGTAAGCAAAAATACTTTAACTGAAATTTTTTTATGTTTATGTTTCTGTAATATCGTTAATACGAAAATAGTAATATTCAAATATACTTTTTTATTTACTTGGCAATAATAATTCTTATTTTACTACAAATTAATAACTGGACTTTCGTTTGATTTAAATATTACTAAACTGACATTTATAATCAATATTTTTTGTCAACTTTGCAGCAAGAGGATGACAGCAATGATACACCTGGGAAGAGAAGTAAAGCCGTGTCTCCTGGATCAATGAATATGCCAACAATGAATAATTGGGACATGAATCAAGCTCTATCACCCTATTTACCTCCAGATATGAACACAATTGCTAGCGGTTCTATGATTTCGTCATACAACCAAGGAGGCCAAAACAGGAACTCCGGGTCGAGTAATCAAAACTATGACTTCGGTATGAGCAATGGTCCAGGCAGCAACGAATATGCGGGCAATGGGCCACTTTCACACTTGAATGAGAGCGTAAACTCTCTAGATCCCCTTAATGCAATGGAGAAAAGTCTAAACGAGCAGGTTAGTACTATATTTATAATAATAAGTCTATTTCAACTAGATAAAGTAACACTTTACAATCTCTCTATAAAACTTTACATATAAATTGTTCAAGTCCTTTGTATTTTTTAATCCGGTATGATTAGCCAATATAATTATAGTAGGATGCTGTATTTTACAGTGTAAGGAAATTTGAATACTTCTGCTGTGCCGGTGTATAAAGGCGAAGTTGACCACTTACTAGTCTGCCTACCTATAATACATAATAAAAATAAATAAAAAACAATAGATGCCGCACACACCTCATACGCCGCACACGCCGGGCTCTGCACACACGCCGGGAGGTGGCGGAGGCGCGCACACGCCGGGCTCCAGTCACACGCCCGGCCCGCCCTCTGTCGACCATCATCCACTCACAGATGTCGACATCCCGGCAGACCTCAACTTTGATCCCGCAGCCGTTATCGATGGCGAGGGCACCGATAATCTCAATGTGAGTATATCTGCAAAAAAAAAATTAAATAAATAGATCAATTCAGACAGTAATAAAATAGTTTTTGGTATTTTATAAAAAAAAACAAGACATTTCAAACAAACTTTATATATGCACTCTTCCACAGCGTATTTACAAAAATTACCCGTAATTAACAATTATTTCTCTCTGTGTAGCTTAATATCTAATTGATTATTTATCGTTACAGTTGCTTCCGGAGACGAGTGTAGACCCGATGGAATTGCTTTCTTACTTGGATGCACCTGCACTCGGAGAGCTGTTGGCAACTCCGCCTTCATCCTCATCGTCAGCTGGTTCTCATCCACCTCGGGCACCTTCCTCTGACGATCTCCTGGCTCTCTTCGAATGAACCGGAATCATGTAAGAGAGGGCAACAATCTTACGAATGAAAGCTAATGAGGTGAAAAGATCTCGTTTAGTCATTCAGCTTCCACGTGTTTGCCGTGTACGGCCAAAATCCAGCTCTTCATACAAGTGGAGCCCGACATTGTGATACTAGATTTTAGTTCCTTCTCCAGAAGTGAAAACGTTGAGTGTCGCAAAACTTTCCCAAATGTATTACTCTAAAACTAATCATTATAAAGTGAAGAAAGCGACATTTGACATAGTCACGTGTGTCTTGTTAAAACAACGGCGCAGGAGAAAATTTAGTAGGTATAATATTATAGTTAATATTGTATTAAGACGAGCCGTGGGCGGCGCCCGCCATGCACTGCGGTGTTGTGCATGTATAGTTCCTCGCACCGCCGCAAACACGGTGGCGCACCTAAGCTATTCTAAACTGTAGTTTAAAATGTAACACAAATTTAAATTAATTATATATTAATTCAACTTCTTATTCGATTTGATAATATTATCGTCGATTAAAGTTTTTGATTTGTGTCCATACTTTGTGAATAATTTATCATGTGTAAATAAAAGAATATATTTTATTCATATTGTTATTTCGGTAACATACAGGACGTCGCACCGCCTGTAAATATAGATTAAAGCATCGCGACGGTCGCGGGAGGCATCATGAATCTTATAGTTCCTATTTAATGCGAGCGAACTATAATGTTCAATTGCCGTTTATTGTAAGATATTCATTGACGTTTTCGCATATTCTGCATTTTTAAATGGTAAGGTATAGGATACGTGAGTAAAATGCTACTCGCTTTTTGGGTGATATATTCTAAATGAGTTGTTTCCAATCAACTTTGCGTAACGAATCATTTGTTACTAAACTATATTGTAAATGTGAGTGCAAAATTGAACTCTGTTAAATTATTTTGCGTTATGTGAATCGAAGAATGATAGAAATATATTTTAATTTCTATAAATAAAAGAGTAATGAACTGTATTATTTGTAAATAAGAATCTAGTTAAGAATATTATATTATCTAGTTATATCTAGAAGAACATGGCAGATACTTATATGATGGCCAGTTTTAGTGTAGTATTACTAAATTAAAAATCTACACATGGTTTTACATGTACATACAAATTATAAATACCATATACAAGTCATTGCGTTCAGAGTGCAGATGTACTGACAATATGCCTTATAATATTCGAATACCATTTACCAATTTAAAAAATTAGTCAAATTTAATAGCTCAATATTTCATTACAAAATAATCATCAGACTTCTTAATTTAATTTAAAAACTTATTATACCTTAGTCAAATTATAAAACGAAATGTTTTATTAACAAAAAATATACTTGATTCTGTACTCTGAAACGCTTTTCTTATAGTTCTGAATCTAAGCTATTAGCAAAACCTCTCAATCTTTGCTCATCTTAATTCTACATTGTCAATATCAACTTTATATGCATCTATAGAAAGTCTAATTGAAAGCAATAATCAATAAATACAATATATATACAGACATATATATTATATAATTATCTCTAGATGTTATTTTAAAATATTATATTATATAGTTTTATTAACTGTTGAATAACTGAATCAGGAAATTGTGATGAGCATAGTATTGACATGAACTTGTTTCACATATTTTCAAATGTTTGGTTCTGATTAGATGTTTGTTTATAAAATATTTAAACAATTATAATTTATATTTTCAGATAATTTAATAATTATTATTGAAATCTAAGTGGAATTAAGTTCCCATAAAACAAATCAATACAAAATAGATTTTTGACTCCATTGCTTATTTTGAACTGCCAAGCCAGACTAAATAAAAACAAAAATAAATTACCTAACCCTTGAGATTATTTTTAACTCTATAAAGACTAAAAAAGGGTGTGCTTTTTTGGTTAAATGCATAATACAAAGTAGATGATACGATTGAAACAACAGAAGATACAAATTGATTTTGAAAACATATTTATTATTACTATCTGCAATCACCAAATTTAAACTTTTTGTATTAAAAAAGTCTATTTGGCAGTTCTTTGTTTCTAAACTGTGTATAAATACAATCAAAATGGAGTATATAGAGTAACCTACAGTGATAACTTACTCTTTAAAGTTAATGAACAGTTTTAAAATAATCTGTAACTTAAGAGTTATATGTATAACTTCTCACTAACTTTTGTAAAAAATTGGTGATTTGTGCATCTTTACTTCATGCTATGAATATGGACGCCTCTTTAGAGTTAGTCAACTATTATGAAAAACAATATAATAAGTCTTATACAAAGCCGTGGTCAATTATTCCTCCATTATAACATGAAAACGTCATTACATCTTATTAAAGTCAATGGTAACAGTAAGTCTAGTTGATCACAGCTTTTAACTTTAAAATACATACTTTTAAGGGACCTTCAATTCCAGTTAGCTAGTTCTATTTATTGTAGTGAATATTGCTATTGGATGGATTATCACATAAATTTTTGCAAGACCAAATCATACTTTTTTACAATTTTACCTTTGTAGGGTAAAAATTAATTTGTTTATATAAAATGAAAAATATCATAAAAATGTATAGCATATCACAGTACAGAAAGCAAAGATCAAATGTGTAATTCATCCAAGAGAGTAAATTATTACAATATATTTTGTTGAATATTGTAATGAACTTCTGTCAAATAAAGTAGATTTTGTGCTCATACAATTTTAAGAAGCAGCATTTGGAAATAAGTGAAGAAGCAATTCTGATACAAAATGTAACCGTGACTCAAAGTTCATGGAAAGCCAAACTGTACTTTAGTAGTAAAACTTTAAACTTAACATGATAATTCTTAATCAGGTTGGTTTCCACTGGAATTCATTTTGAAATGTGTAAAATGGGAAAACATAACATTTTTATGTTATTGAAAATAAAAGGAATTTAAAACATTAAAATAGATCTTTCATTTTACTATCTATTATGAACGAGCCTTCCGTGTTAAATGAAAGTTTATTATTCCAAATTACAGTTCTGCATGTCATATTCATAATCATCATTCTTCATTTCCATTCATATTTATCGCACATTATAAGCAATAACTATTCTAAAAAGATTTAACAAACTTACCTCTGCGAGATAGTTCTTGCGGTTGTTGTTTTGATCATATTTTGTCGTAAATAGTCAAATGCTTAAAAAATAACTGCTCATTATACCTTTAAACTTTTGATAAAATTTTCCTGAAAATTATTGGATACACATAATATTTTAAAATATTCAATTCTAAAATACGAAACTTGATAAAATTATATTATACGTGTACTTGTATATTATCAAGTTTCAATATTATTAATATTTAAGGCAGATCATTTACAGAATCATAGAGTTAGAGTTACCAGTGTATAACTCCTGAGCAAATAAATTAATATAACAAATTATTTATTAATTTTAATAAAAAAAAACACACAGTTAATAACTTAGAGGGTATTACAAGTGTTAGGTTAATATTGGAGTTGGTCGAAAACAATTTAGGTACTTTTATTTTATTTACGATTTTCATTTTTTTTAGTAGCAAAGCTCTCTAGCCAGCCAGTAACTTTTTAAATTTTTATTTTATTGATACTTAACAATATAAAAAAATGTCATCAATAATGTTTTTTAATTTTCTTCAAATCAATAACTCGGCAGTTATATCACTGTAATGTAACAAAGTTCGGCTTACGCTATTAAATTAATAGCGTTACGCTATTAATTTAATAGTATTAATATATCATATTGTATAAAGGTTCTCATAGAAACCAGAATATGATGCGTTCATATTCGAATCATTAGGTTTTTATTTAATTAAATTAAAAATCAAACCGAGTTTATACATGATTATTTAGAGAATCAAGTTACAAACTACTGTAAGTAATTAAGATCAGAATAATACGAGTTTCGTTTAAATACGTTAAAGAAGAAGATTATGAATTACAGACATTTTCGCAATGATAAAGGTATTATGACAATAACGTACCTACAACTCGACTCATGGAAGAAGGAAGAGGAGGAATTAAAATAAGATAAAATTAACAGAAAAAGAGTGTAGTTTATAAATAATATAAATAAATGCTAGCTAATTTCAGACTGTAAAACAAAAGCAAAAAAAGGAGCTCACACACTCGTCAATGAGAAAAAGCTTATATAAACTTTGTTGATGCGAATTGATACGTAACCCCAAAAGTGCTGCAACCAAAATTAATTATGTTGTCTGTCTTTGCGTTAAAATTTAGGAAATACTATTCACAAACATTAAAAAAGGACGATGGAGTATCATCCGCAAGAGTACTTTTAGGCATATTTGATTTTAATTTCCTTTTTTATTTGTTTTTGACTTGGAACACCAAATATGAATTACACTTCTTGAATTTTTCTTAGGTTAGATATTGTTTTTTCCTAGGAGAGGGTTAAGAAGTACTTGTTGAACCAAGTAGTGGACAGTGTTTTCAATAATAATTTTATTTATCTATAACTTTTGCCCTAATTAAAATTATTGTAAACAATTTTTTTTTTTAAACAATATAATATTTATGTATGTATACAATTACATAATTATTATAAATATATATAAGATATTATGCAGTATTTATATATGAACAAGGAGAAAATTTGTAAGGGTACAAGCTAATAAATCTTCAATAATGATTTTCTTCGTGACTCAGATCGCTTAAGAGCCCTTCCATTACCTTAGAAAGTGCTGTGGTGCTGGATATATGCCGATATTTATTTAGGTCAGATCCTCCTTTTTGGAAACAGCTTGCACATTAGTCTTTCTCTTTAAGCCTCCGGCACACATCCTGTAGAAACAGACATCTAGAACAAGCGCATTAACACTGAAGACAACTTCACTGCACACTTTATCACCACTATAGCTTTTCCATATATAGTAGTTAGTTATAATTAGTTTTGCCAGAAAATTAGCTTTCGGTTGCGGAATGTAAACTAGTGATCAGTCCGAATTTATGTGCTTTTCGTTCTTACAGGACTTGGATTCTATATTGTACTTTGCTTTCAGTGAACCTATGTTGGAAGCCCTCCTAACGCTGGGTGCGTCAGGTTAGGTAGGGGTTATAAGGAGATTTGAGTTAGAAATGTAGTATTCCATTCCCAAAATGTCTCACCAGCAATAGTAGTGGCGCTAGATCTCGAGTCTTTCCTTGTGCAGCTCGTTCTATGCAAGGGCTGCCGCAAATTAATTGCACATACCATTACATTATGGCGGCTAATAGCGCCAAAGACGACGTCTACATACTGGTTTTGTCACATGAGGAGCCTGGACCTCAACTTAATATTCTACTGAATGAGCAATCTGCAAAAGATACAGTAGAGAAGGCGCCTGCTCATCTATACCTTGGATCCTGATGGCCTAATCAACCAAATAGATCAAGTCATGCGTGATATCGAAAGTACGAGCAATCTCCCTAGCATGGTAGCCGGAATAATAGAGGTAGCGACAAGAAGGAGCATTTGTGTCTCCATAAGAGATAATATTACTAATCGTGCTATCTCAAGATGCTGGTGGACAGCATTGAAGTTAGCGTGGAATCCACAGATGATAGCAAAATCGATCTAAAACAGCTGATGATGATCCAGTCACGGCGACTGTCTTCAACTCCGGCTTTGACGTTGATGTGCTTGCATGTGGCTTACGTAGCCAATTTTATTCGTAAAAAACCTCGCACATTGCGGGCATGAGAGCACACCATTCAGTGTGCATAACATAAGTTTGGATGCCAAAATGAAATATTTGAAGAACCTCGACGAATGGTTGTTATAAAAAAAACTTGTCTCGCTTTATATTTTTGTAAATATTGGGTTACTTGATTTGACTACCAATATATTAAAATCAGGTAATTTTCTTTTCTAAATTCTATAAATAATTAGGAGACTCGACAATTTTACAGATTTTGATATTAATAAAATATTGTATTATTTTTTTTATGGGGGGTGAAGCTAGTATACATAAGCTGGGTGGGATCACTTGGGTGCCGGACCTGGTGATCTCTAAAAAATACCCAATAGCGCTTACTGCAAACTTTGATGGTGAAGTTTAGTTAATGCAGGTACTAGCCAGTCCGATCTGTCCACGTCCCCGCCGTACCCCCTGGGACCTTCTGCGACCGTGCTTCTGGCACGCTCACCATCAAGTTGGATCACAGATGCTAAGGACAAAGGGCGCAAGGCGAGTTACCGGCGCCTTAAAACCGGTACCACCGGCAGGGACGACACCCGAAATAAAACGGAGCATAATCTCGCAGCTCAAAGGTGGTACTCCACCGGGGATCTATAGATGCAGGGGGCTAATCACCCACTCATCTGAATATAAATTGATTACGAAAGGAAAAGTAAACTCAACGGACCAGATACAAAAATATCGACCTGGCTATGGAAAACGGATCAAAGATTTCACTTCATGTACTTGGAATGTTAGAACATTATACCGACCCGCAGGTCTTAAACTTTTGTGTGAACAACTGGACAAGCATGGAGCCGATATAACTGCAATACAGGAAATGCGATGGTTAGGGAGCGGTATCCGAGAACAGGCAAAGTACACGACCTATTATAGCTGTAACACCAAAGACCACACTTTCGGGACCGGCTTCATTGTAAGTAAGCGAATTAAACACCTTGTTATCGATTTCCTACCTATCAATGAACGAATGTGTAAGTTACGGTTAAGGGGGAAATTCCGCAACTATTCAATAATAAACATTCATGCTCCTACAAATGAAGCTATAGAAGAAGAGAAAGAAAGATGGTACGCCCGCCTAGAAGGGGAATACAACAAGACACCTAGGGGCGATATAAAAATCATCATCGGGGACTTTAACGCTAAGATTGGAAAGGAAACACTTAATAAACCAACAATTGGACTGCATAGTCTCCATGACTACTCTAACGACAATGGTCAGAAGCTTGTAAACTTGGCAACTTCTTTAGGTATGGTAGTTGAAAGTACTTGTTTTCCTCATAAAAACATACACAAGGTATCTTGGAGATCCCCTGACGGCCACACATTAAACCAAATTGACCACGTTCTTATCGATAGCAGACACTTCTCCAACCTTCTTGATGTAAGAACCCATCGCAGTGCCAATATTGACTCAGATCACTTCTTGGTAGTGAGCAAAATCAGAGCCCGTATATCTAGAACCAAGTATACCAAGTCCAAGAGGGAAGTTAGATATTGCACATCAAAGTTCAAAGAAGAGGATTATAGACTTATGTACAACAACGAAGTTTGTCGGCATTTAAGTATCACAAGTGACCTAGATACTAGCAGCAATATAGATTATGTCTGGACTCGACTGAAAACCGCTATTTGCTCAGCGGCGCTAGAGTCTTTAGGTACAGAGAATGAAAAGAAAAGGAACGATTGGTTTGATGTAGAATGCCAAGAAGCCACAGACAGAAAGAATGAAGCCTATTGTGTATTGCAGCAAAAATTTACTCGCGCTAAAGAGAAGATATATAAAGACCTTAGAAGAAATGAAAAACACATTCATAGTAGTAAGAAAAGAAAGTGCGAAGAGAAAAAGCTGAAGGAGATAAGTAACGACTTTTACCAGAAAAACAGAAGAGGTTTCTCCAGGAAAATAAATAAGGGCAGAAAAGAATTTAAACCAATAACGGCTGCTTGTAGAGATGGGGAAGGCCTAATTTTGGGAGATAAAGGGCAAATATTAGAGAGGTGGTCCCAATATTTTCAAAATTTGCTGAATTCTCAGCCTGCCAATGAATTGTTTCCATCAGGCCAGCCTCATAATACCACACCGTCTCTGGAAGAAGTGAAATCCGCCATACAACAACTTCAGAACAACAAAGCACGTGGGGTGGATAAAATACCCAGTGAACTTATAAAATATGGCGGAGCTTTTCTAGCGAAAGAGATTTACAATCTCATTAAACTAATCTGGAATAGGGAAACAATGCCAGGCGAGTGGAATGTCGCTCTTATATGTCCACTCCATAAAAAGGGCGATATTTTAGAGTGCAGCAACTACAGAGGCATATCACTTCTCAACACCTCATACAAGCTCCTTACCAACTTACTTGACACACACCATCTGTTTGTTGATTTCAAGGCTGCCTATGATAACGTGAGCCGTGACTTTCTTTACAAGGCAATGGAAGAAATGGGTATTCCAGCTAAACTCATCAGTTTAACAAGGATGACTTTGAGTAATACTGAATGTAGAGTGCGGATTCAGTCAGATCTCTCGAACATCTTTCGTGTGCACAACGGTCTTCGACAAGGTGATGCGCTTTCCTGCCTTCTATTTAACATTGTTCTTGAAAAATGTATTCAAGATTCCAAAATAAACACCACGGGAACTATCTTCTATAAATCTACTCAGTTGCTGGGGTACGCTGATGACATTGATATTATAGGAAGATCCGCCCAAGCTCTCGAAGATGCATTTATGGCCTTAGAAAATGCCTCAACTCCTGCTGGACTCCACGTCAACACTGATAAGACCAAATACATGAACGCTTCAAAACACCAGCGAGAACACCTGCCGCAAGTCATCTTTGGTGACAAGAACTTTGAAAAAGTTGACCAGTTCGTGTATTTGGGCTCCCTAATAACAAGCAGCAATGAAATAGCTGAAGAAATAAATCGACGACTTATTGCCGCAAATAGATGCTACTTCGGCCTTCTTCGCTATTTACGATCCAAACTCTTATCAAGAAGAATTAAAATACTTCTTTACAAGACCTTGCTTAGACCCATATTAACCTATGCATCAGAAACGTGGGTTCTGAGCAAAAGAAGTGAGGAGATGCTGCTTGTTTTTGAGCGCAAAGTACTGAGACGCATATACGGTCCTGTCCTTGAGAACGATCGGTGGCGCATAAGATACAACCACGAGCTGTATGCCCTGTATGCCGAGCCAAATGTGGTTGGACACATAAAAAATGGACGTTTGAGGTGGGCTGGTCACGTGCAGCGCATGGCTAACACCAGAATGCCTAAACTACTTGCAGAAAGCCAACCAGAGGGTCGCAGAAACCCAGGAAGACCAAAGCTTAGATGGCAAGATGGTGTTAATAAGGACGCAAAAACAGCGGGAATTTCGGACTGGAAAACAACATCTCTCGATAGAAAAGTCTGGAGAGACCTACTTGACCAGGCCAAGGCCCACAAGAGGCTGTAGCGCCAGAGATGATGATGATTATTTTTTTTTTACCTTAAAAAAGTGGATTCATCTCATATTCCTGGCATTGCTACACATACTCTGGCGTACGTATTTCTGCAGCACCATCAAGTAACATGATTAATTTCAGAGCACAATATTCGTTCCGAGCGCTGCGTAACAAGGAAGTGTTTGTGTAGGAATATAAAAAATGTGTCTCAAACAGTTTAAATGTAGATGGCGCTGCTGGTAGAGAGTGAAATTTCAAAAAGCAGTTAAATTATAGATTATCTTAAACTTAAGCACGAAAAGCTAGACTTCTACTATTTAAAGTGCTATTTATGATAATCAAATATATGAAATGCTAATTTCCTTATCTAATACACTCGGCGTACAGACACTTTTTCGATGAAAGACTCATGAGTCTTTGAGTTTTTGAAACGTTTATCTAAGTTAGATTAACACAATACACACTCAATAGTCCCCAATTGCACCATAGACTACTATCTAGCATAATTATTTTTTATATTAAATTTTAAAATTATTGAATTAATAACTATATATAGGTATGAATAACAACCTGGTACTACTTAAATTGTTATTGATTGTTGAGTGTCAAGTAATTACCAAATGGTATATATAATTATACCTTACTTTCTTTCGATTTATTCAATAATTTGAATAAATGTAAATTTTTCGTGTCTTTAGTGACTAAAATACACACTTTATACATATAACGTATTTTAAAATTTGCATAAAATAAATTAAAAATTTAGAAAAATCAATCTCTCTCATATTTTTGTATAAAAATAACCTAATGTTAATGATTTAAGTTAGCTTTAGAAATTCGTATTTTTTTTTTGTTTTATGTTGTTCTTAGTTCTACTCAGCACTCAAACCTAAAATATATGTTTTGGCTCTACAGGTGTATTAATTATTATCTTTTATTTAAAATATTGAATTAAACTTGGTTAAATCTGTACTACCTATTTTAAAATATTATAAAATATAATTTCATAATTCGTGTAGCATGCACAAGATGGCAGCAACTTTTTTCTCTCTCACACACGTACTGTAATGTATAACTTTTGTTCCGTTCTTTGACTTCTTTGTGATAGAGGCTTTAGTGAATAGCGATTGGCCAGTCTACAACACGACGGTCTTTGGACAGGTATCGTACTTGCCTTACCGGTTGAACGACACGAAACGATCGAACGAACGTCACTATTTTATTTAATTTTTAAAGCGAATAAACTAGGCACTACAACCCTCTAAATCGTGAAAGCAATGAATTGTGTATTATAATATTAGTTTTGTAAGTTTTAAAGTGTTAAGTGAAGTTTACAAGGAGTCTGTTTTTGTTACAATAACATGTTTATTTACTAAGTTTTTGTTGGACTTCATCGTTGTTTCTTGATTATTGAGGTACGTATGAGAACTTTATAATATAATTATGTTTTAAAAACGTTGATTTCAAATATGTTTAGATAAAAAAGATGAAAAAGTGAACTGAAACATGTAAAGTATGTTTTTTTTTTAATTATCTGTAAATCCGTAATTTGAATAAATTTTCTTGTCAATCTGCATGCATTAAATATAAACATGGATGGGTTATACTAAAAGTCAACATCATGATGTTTTTTTCTTTCTTTCTCTACACTAATGAATATACATATATTGGTTACTTTGGTAGTGTATATTAACTAAATTACGTTAGTTAATACTTTTGTAGATTACCTTACACAGATTAATTTGATTAAATGTTAATAAAAATGTCGTATCCATAGAAAATATATAGCAAAAATTTAATTGTCTTTAATAAAAATTATGTGGTGTTTTGTTCTATAAGCTTAGTAGCTTATGCCGTCCAGATTTTTTATTAATCCAATTACCTACTTATTATTTTCCTTCGACTATAGTTGAGTAAAGTTATCTGCATAATCAAATACCTGTTAAGTACCTATCGTTACAATGTTTAAATTTTTCCTCGACTGTATAATTCCGATAAGTATAAAACTTAGATCGTTTCATGTAGTTCAAAACTGAATACTGTAATAAATCTTATAAATTGAATTTATAGCATATTTTTGTGTATTTTTATGAATTAAAACAACCAAAAGCTGTCGTACGTACGCACCTAAAAAAATGTGTTTGCAAATTTTGGCGTCTAACAAAACTAGCTGCCCATAATATTATTGCAAAACATTTTTACTGTTACGTACTTTTGAAGTCCTAAATACAGCACATTTAACGGTGCGATACGTTAAACTCGTTACAATAAACGTTTAGTTATCCCGTCACATTTTTCGAATTACATGATAATCATACCGAACATGACTTCAAGGATAGTTAAAGCCAAAATCTGCATTTAATTTAAGAAGCAAAAAAGTTATTTAAATCTATCGTCGGATCGGGAAAACACCTTAAAGAACTGGCAAAAGAAATTCAACGAAACTATTGTTATTCGTGGAGCAATTATTCTCATTTCTATTCGCCTGAAGGCGTTTTATTCCCGAGATGTGCTTTCATCTAAGAAGTCATTCGTTTTATAATATATCCTTTGATATTTATATGCAAAAATAATAAAAAAAAACTTTAATGAATATGTAAACGTTCCTTGAAGATTTTTTTCAGCATCGACAACTTTGTGTTTTGAAACATCATAATAACTCAACCAATAGTGCGAGAAAGATAAAAACTTTGGTCAATTTTATGTTCCGATTTATTTTAATATTGTAGCGATAAATCAAATCGATTTAAAAACAGAATTAAAACAAAATTAGAAAGTTTAGAGGCCTCAATTCGATTCTCACAGTATGCCGTCGCTTATTTTGCCTATATGGTTCTGCATGAATAAAATATCCTACCGTGTAAAAATAACATTTTTCACAGACGATTTATTAACTACTTATTAGGTTATTTTCATGGTACAAGTAAAAAGTAACAACTGAACGTGACTCTAACATTAAGAGGATGCTTTAACGTGACAAATGACGGATAATTTATATTTCATTCACATGCTTTTGATAGAAAATATAAAATTGTATACATATATTTTGTTGTAAAAAATGACGCTGTAATAAAATAGCAAAAACAAATGTTCTAATTGTTTTTATACTTTATTATATATATAATATGATGTGTTATAAATGAATTGCATAGAAACAAAAATAATATTATGACAGTGCTTTGTACATTAAACATTTGTTGATTTGTCTTATAGCCACAAGTTAAAATCTACTTTAAATATAAATGTAAATCTTAAATCTGTAAACAATAATAATAAATTTAAATATAATTTCGTACACTTTACGAATTAGAATTACGTACATCACCTATATATTATAAAAGTGCGAAGTAATAATATAAGACACCTCGACGTACAATCGAAAGTATGTATAAAGTAAAGATGTAACTATAAAATAACGAGAATTATATGTATCTATATATCTACATATATATTTGAATGTAAATAAAAAAAATTGTGTCGAGCTATATCAAAACTCAAATGTTTATGGAAGAGCTTAAATATTACTGAACAAATACAATGTAACAAGTTTTATATAACAATAATATATACATATATATTATTTAAATATTGAAAACAGAAAAGCTGGCAACTTCCTTTAATGAAGACGCAGCGTTGAACTGAATATAAATAACTTACCTATTCCTCTTAAGATAATTTGTAGAAAATAAATTTCGCCCTCCGATGGTAAACCTCACCGAAAAATGTTTCAAACCTTATGACATTACGTATTTCATATCACTATGTCATTTCACGATCGAATTCTGCATCAAGGTTCAAGTTTGTTCTTACAGAAATGATCCACAGATCGTTATCCAATCAGCAAGAAAAATAGTAATCTATCATCCCGAACCATGCACTCAACCTGATGGAATGAAACTGCAACAAAAACATGTATAAGCATGGCGATGGGCGATCAAGTATAACAACATAGTTGAAACCATATCCTTCTATAGTAACATTTATATTGTTAATTTCTAGAAATCGATAAGAAATAAATACCAGTAAGTGTTATAATCGTTTCGTAATTGCTCTAACCAAAGTTATAAAATTGAATAACAGCTTAATTAGGTATTTCCAATTTCTTACCATTGGGTGGCCCGTTTTACATGTACGTCCGAAAAAAAAAAACAGTTTTGTTAGTACACTAAACCTTTACTCAACAAATTAGATTAGTCCAGTATATAAATAAATCTAAATATACGGACGTGCAACGTATTCAAAATTTTAATCTTTAAAAATTGAATATTTTGTTACAACGTTGATAACCAAAAGTAAATTGGTGTATAAAATGTATGGATGTTTGTATCAAGTTATTTCTTTTTTTACTTCATACTTCGAACTCAAACGTCTTGCAATTTATTTATTTTTATAATTATTATTTACATAGAGACTACAATTTATTAAATACAAATAATTAAAAAATCTATTCTTCACATTTTTTTATATTTAATAACTTATGTAACACGTAAAGTACGTAAGTAAAGTAAGAAAATAATATTTACCATTAATAATCACGTATTTGAGCGGCGTAAATAATGTTAGGTAATATATAGCTATACAAATAATAGCTTTATTATATTACCCACTTCGATCAATTGATGTCTATTTAAGGTATTAAAAACTAATTTATAGATGTATAAGACAAGAGATTTGTGAATTACTAAGTGTTTTTTCAATAATGTTTGCACTTGGTTTTGTTTGAGAAAGTAAGATTGTATATAACGTTTTTTTTATTTGCTGATAAACAGTTATAAGGATCAAGATATGGCTAACGTCTACCTTATAGAGGATCTAGTCATAAATATGGGAAGAACGTTCACCAATATCATGATTCAGTCACAGTAATGCGATGACGCATACTAATGTTGGAAAAAACTTAGGTAGAGATAATTCTTTAACAATGGATATATAAACGAATATTTATTGAAAAATATATCATATCATAAAATGTTAAGCTAAAATAAATCAAAAATAATGAGTGACAAAAAATGGTTAACAGAAGGGGGTTATTTATAATAAAGTACGTGTTTAAAATGTTAGGTCGTACGAAATATTGATTTTAAGTTCGAAAAAAATATTTTATATTGTCTAATATAGCCGTCCAAAGTGTCATTATTTTACACAACAAATACTCTCATATAAGAAATTAAACAAGAGACATCGTGAGAATTAAACGATCGCATTACTTATTTTTGTAAGAACTAGACACCCACCCACAATTAAAATAAAAATAAAAAAATATTTTACTTGGAAGTACTTAATTTTTTTTATTTGTTGAAATGTAGTAATTCAGAGATATTATCTATTTATGTTGAATTAATATAATTCTGCCTGTTACTATATTTAGCGATTAGTGGTCGTGCTGTAGTTCGCTCCGTCTGTCATCTTCGAGCTATGTTGCAAGGAGTATCCGCTACCTGTCATTACTAACTGTCGCTGTAAAGCAATCGTGCTTCCCGTGTCAATTTAGAACCGTTAACAGTGGGAACAAAGACCTTTATTGCGCGACTGTATCAATACTTTTATTGAGAGAGAATCCGTAACAATTAAGAAATAAATAGA
This sequence comes from Vanessa cardui, assembly GCF_905220365.1. Classification (NCBI taxonomy): domain Eukaryota; kingdom Metazoa; phylum Arthropoda; class Insecta; order Lepidoptera; family Nymphalidae; genus Vanessa; species Vanessa cardui. The sequence goes on from NC_061131.1 coordinate 6,982,951, forward strand.
TTAAGTACCATAGTCATTAAATATTATAAAATATTATGAGCTGTGTTTGTGCTTTCATTTTGTATGTTAAACATTTACATAATAATAAATGACTTACGAAACATTATGCACATATTTGTCTTTTATAAGAACAGTTACATGTGCTGTGACTTATGGCTTTACTTATTGCAATCACAATGTAGGAGATGTAATTAACATAATCATTATACTTCACATCATGATCGTGATCACGTATGAAGGTTATGTGATGTTGAACTAAACATGGTCACTTAGAAAAACAACAAATAGCTTAGAAATAATAGGTACCATCAACATGAAAGCAAAATGAAAAGTAAGGAATTCAAAAAGTGTAGATTATAAATTATATTTCTTTCAGAAAGTCGTCATCCTCTTAAACAAAACAGACGTATTCTGAATACTCACTTTGGTACTTACTAAATAACTCTCGGTTAGTTAAGATCTTGTCTTTGAGAGGAATCGGGACGCGTGTAACTATTTAACAAACAGTACGTAACACCATTTATTTCAGTCATGATCTGCTTTTATATCAACAGTGAATTTGTTAACCTATATTTTATTATCAAATGAATCAAAGTGAATCTCGCGACTATACAACATCGCCTGGAGCAAATGTTTTTTTAATTTGCCCCATGTGTCTTGTTACATCCATCTGTTACACTGGTTTTAAGTAATCAATGGTAAGAGTAAAATTAAAATTATCATTTAATGCATTCCTTGGTCAGCGTCAGTTAAATATGTGGTTTACGAGTAAATAATTATACTAGTATTGCTTAGGCTATTATGTATGCAACGCGGCAAACAGTATGAGCCCGGACGTTGCCCTCGTCGCCCTCACTCCCACTGGCCTATCGTAATATATAATATGAATGAAATACATATAGTTTATTAGAGACAATGCCTTTTTCCCTCGAATTTTATTTAGATTTATGTTGACGAATTCAAAATATCATGTCTAATTCATCTTTAATTTCTATTAAAACGATTTTAATTTTATGTTAATACCAATTAGTCTCAGAAATTGCACAAATATGTGTTACTTTATATCTATAAAACTTGCAGTGTTGATTGCAACATTTGATTTTAATTTGATACATGCGTGCAATGTTCAGATGCAGAGTGAAATTCACATAATATTGAAATCAGTCGTCAATTTCACCTGTTCTTGATACTTGTAAAAAACTCTATTGTTTCAAATTATGTGAAAGCAATTGGGGCTCAGTTGTTATATAATATTAATTGACTTTAATGATTTCATGGTTATAAAACTACAAACTCCATATGATATTCTCAGTATAATATAATATATAAGGTAAGTTATTTGTTAGGGAAAAAGTGAAATTGTTTGTAAAAACAATGTAGAGCTCTCTTTTTGTACAAAACAAAGCAATAGTTAATGTTTCTTATGTTTAATTTTATCAGTACTTGCCACATATGCAAATTTAGAAATATTGCTCACCTAAGTAGGTTTAACTAGAAGTAAGGTATAACTTTTCATGTTAATACTTTCTCATCTACAATTTTGAAATGAAATATTTAATAGAAAAAATATTATTAAAGATTGCTTGGAATCCTTTACGCAATCCCACGAGTTTTGTTGCGTGTCGTTTCATACCTAAAGATAAACTGAGATCATTGCATTTTGTTAAAGCGATTAAAAGATGTTACATATGATGATGCAATATTTTAGTCATGATTTATATATATATATGCGGGATAAATATATTTATATATATATATATATATATTTATCCCGCAAACAATTGGCCGTCCACTGAAGGCGAAAATACATTTAAACTGGCGTCCACCTGCTTTTGGCGTCCGTATACCGGACGCCACTTTTTTAGCCGGTGGCATTGAGGTCCTATTCATCCTAGCTAGCCGTAGTACAAAAATCGACGGAAGCTAAAATTCGCTTAAAATAGTTGGAATAAAATATTGAAAAGTTCCCGAAGAAATCACCGCGCGGGTGAGGCGCTGCCGCAGCGCGTATATCGCACACAGTATATCGAGGGGAATTCCTGACTACGGATTCGCTTATTTGGCGTCCAAAATTGCGACGTTGCCGTCTCGCTCATTTCACTTACGACTTGCATAATACCTATTCGGTGCTTGAAACAATAATTTGTTTGTTTTACATCAGTGTGTATAAATAAACTGTTATTGAAACTTATTTAATGTTGTATCAAATATATTAATAATGAATATATGAATTCCCGAGGACTTCGTGGAAGAAAATTTTTAAATATTTTACAATAATTAATATGTACATTAATTATTCATAATAATAACATAAAGTATGTCTGTCTGTCTGTTATCTTTTCACGCATAAACCGATTTAGATTAAATTTAGTATGGAGACATTGTAGAGAAGAACATAGGATAATTTTGTCTCCAAAATCATACCCTAACGAGGTAAAAAAGGAAAGCAGAACTTTGTACAGGGAATCTATATCCGCTTAACTGATTTAAATTAAATTTGATATAAAGATAGGATAGTTTCCATCCACGAAATCATCCTCTAAGGGACTAAAAGGGGGTGAAAGTTTGTACAACATCTATATCAATCGTGATTGGTATCTGTACTGTTAAATCTTCTGTGTAAACAAACCGGCGTAAAGCTTAGTACTTTGTACAGGCGCCAAATAGCCATATACGGACGCCCAATAGCTGTATACGGACGCGCAATAGCTGTATACGGACGCCCAATAGCTGTATACGGACGCCCAATAGTTGTATACGGACGCCCAATAGCTGTATACGGACGCCCAATAGCTGTATACGGACGCCCAATAGCTGTATACGGACGCCCAATAGCTGTATATGAACGCCCAATCAAAAATACATAATCAAAAATCAAAATAAACTTTATTCAAGTAGACTTTAACAAACACTTTTGAATCGTCATTTTACAATTAAGTGAAGCTATCAAGCTACCACCGGTTCGGAAAGTAGATTCTATCGAGAAGAACCGGCACGAAACTCAGTAGTTACTCTTTTTCAACATTTAAAAATACAAAGTCATGTTAATTAATAAAATTATATATATTAAATATCCTGCTAGGAAGTCAACAGGTATTACACGCTCCGCGCTTTTTTATTATCTATAAAATCTTGTTTCGAAAAATTTGCTTTTTTTACCAATGTATTTTTTACAAACGATTTGAATTAACGAAACGGCAAAGTTAAAAAATGTCTGCAGAATTTTATTATAGAATCGGATACCTTGGCCCAAGAAGGATTTATTAACTTTGCGGAGTCGGAAACTTGGCGTTATAAGCTTATCTTCAGTTCTAGTGCACATACAATGATTATCACTGATTTTATCAAAGTGATCAATGTTACTGTGAATATACATTATATTGTTGTAAATATATTGCGACGTAACAGTGAGTATTCCTACTCTATTAAAAACATCCCGAAGAGAGTCCCTAGCTTCATGATTATAAAAGAAACCGGATTGCTCTCTTTTGTAAAATAAAGATAGATTCAATATCTGCAGCGTTACCCCAAAGTAATATGCCATATGACATATTACTGTGAAAATTACCAAAATATAGTATAATAAGACGAGCGGTATCAACATCAGTTAGTTGTCTAACTTTTCTAACCGCGTATGTTGCGGAGCTGAGTCTTCCTGTTAGGGATGCTAAATAAGGACTCCACTGAAGTTTGGAAAACAATTATATTCCTGAGGACACCGTAGTATCGGCTACATCAAGACGGTCAACATTGGGTAGGGTAATAACTACACATTTTGTTTTTTGAGCATTCAAAACTAAATTATTTACTGTAAACCAATTGTGTATCTGTGATAATGCACCGTTAACGTCGTCATAGTCAGTTTTTTTTGTCAACCTTTAAAATCTGTGAAGTATCGTCAGCAAACAACACTATATCACAAATACCTTTAATATAGAAAGAAAGATCATTTATATATACCAGAAATAGAAAGGGACCCAAAATTGAACCTTGTACAATAGCAGAGCGATAGTAATCTTGAGGCATACAGTATTATTTGAGGTGGTATATGTGGCTGCAAGCTACCAACTTTAAATGAAAGCACTGTTCCCAGTAAATTCATTTTATTATAAATACTATCATTTTATTATTGTAAATATGAAAATTGGTAGGTAGATTTTTATGACATACAGGAATAATAAAACACAGGAGATAACAAATACAACAACAAAATAATGTGATAGAGAGGACATAATTATTCCGATGAAGTTTTATGGGCAGAGCCACTTGTGCTAAGAGCGAAAATGAGAGACACTATTTACGCAAACCAAATATGAATCCCATTTTGAAATCGCCCAAGTTTTTCGCTGATCCTCCGTGAGATGTGTATAACAGTCGTCGGCGTAATCTAGGATAGCAAGTAAATTCGTATTTACACATTATAACATATCGGGCATCATATATGTAGAAGTCTTACGAATATTGGAACAAAATAAACGTTGAACTGTTTGTACAGAACAGCGATAGGAAAAGAAAGAGACAACAAACCTAAAGCTGGCAACGTCGCACTTCCAAATACAGTCCATCCTGTGAGGACGCTAAATAATCGATGCCATAGGTAAATTATGATCGATATATCGAGGATGCCTGAAATGTATCATCATGGTTAGGGGTTCAAAAATGTTTGGGCCTGACTGAAAGATGAATATCGCGGATTTTTTTTTTTTATCAGAAATCAACGTATCCCAAGGACCTGGAAATCAAAAAACTAAGCAGTATTCATTAAGACATGTTAATTAAAGTAAGGGGAACTTGGGGACGTCGTAATGATGCACCACGTGCATGACGCCAAAAATGTTGTAGGATGTATATATATATATATATATATATATATATATATATATATATACATCCTATATATATGTGTGGATGTATAATAATTTCTTACGTTCTCATAACCTAATGTATAGAAATGAAAAAATATATTAAGACCTATTTCGATTGTCATGCCGAATCCATAACTTAAATAAATAAATATATAGGTATACATTTATGTGATAATTTCTCAAAGATAAAAATACATAATTAGAAATGTTAGACGTGTTGCAAGTTGTATTAATTGAAACATTAAATATTCTTGAAAATCACCGACAATCTACCAATTTTTAAAGGAGCTGTAAATCAACTTTTTAATTGTTTTAAAAATATATTTAAGCGCCTATTGGAACCACGACTTGTATCTACGTTGAAGCATAGCAACCTCACATATGCTGGACAGTTATAATAAATAATATTCGATGCAATGTCTGACCCAAAAAATAGAGGTTATGATAATGAAGCTTATAAAATAGTACATATCGATATGGTTAAGTATGTTTGTATATTAGGGCAATGCCTGCCATAACCTCCTTTAATAATATCCAATAAAGGCTATTTTTGAGAAACTATGTATGAGACTGATAGAATAACTTTGAAATAACTTACACCTGATTAAAGAGAAAGCCTAAATGTATTATAAGTATAGATATACCTTGTTTTAAAATAGTAAAAGTTATTTAACGATGTAAAGTCTTTATATTCGAAAAAAAAACTGCGTTATCTCTTAAAGATTATAATTCAACAAGAGCCTTTTAAACAAAATCAATAAATGGATCTATAGATAGTCAACTGGTCTGTTCCGTTATTTCTACAAATCGGCACGCATACTAACATATTTTCAATGCACTCAGACTACAGTCCACACAGAAATGTCGCCCTTCTATATTTATCTCGACAGGTGAATGTTCTATAAGAACACCTAAAAGATAAGTCGTTTCAATATTGCTTTCATAATTTGTGCCCGATGCAGACAGTCGTTAGCAGCGACTTTTTTTTTAATATGTGAAGAACACAATCAGGCCTGATACTAAGTAAATACGTAGATTTCCATTATCACATTATGGGTATGGAGTAGACGTGTCGGGAATAGAAAAATATATTTAATTTTGTATATTTGTTTGATTACCTATAAAAAAAATTATAAAAATAAAACCTCTTACGCTTTTCCTTAATCCTTTTGATCCGATCATCCTTTAGGTCAGATATATTTTTACTATCATATCACCCTAATTTCCTGTTCAAATATTTGTTGTTGCAGTATAAATAAAATAATTTAAGAATTTAAGTAATCAGTTTAAAATACCCATTATAATATGTGATATTAAAGTTTGAAATAACATCAAAAATGTCAATAATTATAATACACTTTTAATAAAAAAAATAGGTATATACCGAAAATGTCAACAAACACGGTGGTATAAATAAATTTATCAAAAAAACTAAGTGCTCTTATAAAGATTTAATTAAATGAACGACAGGATATAAGTTTTTGCTTGCAAACCAATAAAACTGCTATCTAGACTATATTATTTAAATTCTATTACTTATAGGAGCTGGTTAACCACTTAGGACGAATAAAAAAAAAGACATTACAGGCCGAATGGCACAGTAATTAAAACACAAGAATCGTAACTTAAGATTGCGAGTTCGAGCTCGTACAAGCACTACTGAATTTTCTTCGACTTATAAGTACTCGAGTTGAGTACTCAGCGTTAACACAAAACATTGTAGGAAGACTTACACGGTTTGGATGAATCTCTCACGTATGTACAGCCAAAGGCTAACAAGCCAGATTGGTATAATCCAAACAGTCTCCTTAAAAATGAAAACATAGAGCCGAAATAAAAACAGAGATCTCTGCCCGGCTGTGAGATATAGAATTAAACAACTATATAAACCAAGAATAAACTTATCACATAACAGAATAAGCAAGGTATAGACAAGTATATTGTTAGTATCGAGTCACTATAGTACTACAAAAGAGAAAGCGAATTTACCTGCATTTGCTCTGACTTACGATAAGTTATTTATTTACCTACTCTTAAGTTATCTGATGGTTCAGGTAAAAAATGCAATCACGCAACTTACGTAAACAAAGGAAGCTATTTGTTGATTGAGCCATGATTACAAAATATAATTATAAGTAATAAATATATGCTATATCTTTTGACTAAAACTATGAACCCGGATGAGGATTTTCGTGTTTAGTGTTATTTTATAAATATTTACATCTTTAAATGAGATTCTACTTTATGTATATAATAAAATAATATTTTAAATTAACGTGGCTATTTTTCTTATTAAAGATATAGATTTCGGGATATTTACCATGTTCTTAGATAATGTCGAAATAACGAGCTTCACCGAACAAAAATAAAAACATGGTAAATATCACAAAATCAATACATAACTTTAATAGTAAAATAATATTCTATTTATCAAATTTCTTTTCTTTTCTGCCAGGTCTAAATAAATATTTCATTGAATTTTTGTTACACAATCGTTATGAATAAAGTAACCGGCATTTACATTTTACACATGTTGTAGTTACACATTTGTATGCTTAATAAAGTTTAATTGACTGGCGTCATGTCTTAGATTATATACAATTATACATGCATATAACCTAAGCGTCATGTATTCTTTGTGTTTGCAACAGACATGCAGTTCTACTAATCCATATTATCACAGCTTAGAATACCAATATTCAGTCAATTATCCTTTAAAATATCTTTCATTATTTAAAGACTTCAAAAATTTTGTCTATTGTATAGTTGTGCATTGGTTAGTTTATTATCGTGATCACATTAAAAAACTGACATCGTAGATACTGTAAAAAAAATTAGAGTTTATAACAAAACTCTTCGAAATGAATTTTTAAACACTCACGGCCATAGAAGTAGGTTCATTTTGCTGTTCATAACTGTAAAATGATTATTAATTTTAATGAAGCTATGGCCTTGTAACAGGTATTCGGAGAGAGGTAGCGTAATCAAGGTGACAAACTAGAAAACAATGCATGTGGGCAACACATGTTTTACTATGGAACCTTTACTTAAAGGCCATTACACACTACTTAATATATTGGTGCTGTGGTACATACCATTTGGATTATGGCCAAAGAAATAGGGAAACAGACAATTGAAATAAAACTTAGCTCTATCATCGTTCGCTTATAAATGCCTAAGTATTAGCAAACAATCATTAGAAATTTATTGAATCTTAACTTATTCAAACATTTACCGCGCACCTACTCATAATGCCCAAAACATTTTGTCGTATCAGTGAGAATAAAGTATTATATCATTTAAAACATACAACGACTTACAATAATACAATAAAAAAACAGTAATATGACTGCGTCATTGCGACAATAATTACAAAAGTTAAATATCAAATTTCTGTATCGGTACTTACTATTCACGTTTAGCGTTATGTTTACCATTTAATTATTGGCACGTAAAGACCTTTAAGTATATAATTGTCTGAATATGTAAATACAATTTTCATAATCGGAAAATTATAAAGTTAAATCACTGCATATTATCTATGTATATTTGGAATCTGTGTTCCTTGGTTTAGAATTGCTATTACAGGAACCTAATATTTAAATATTAATGTAATATAAAGATTTGTAATCGATGCTTTTGTCAAACAACATTAAATTTGGCTAAATAAATGAGTTAAAATTAGATTTTCACAAAAACAACACTATATTATTTTTTATATTGATGCTAACCTTCCGCGTCTAGCGTCTTGAACATGGCCTTCAGTACAGTGGTGAACAGTTTCGGCGACAAAACGTCACAAATATGGATAAGATCTTCATTCTGCTGATTATGTACTAGAAAGGTCATCGTTGTCGGTTCAAAAGGCACCATCACCACAACTTGGCTTCGTTGCTACGAGTCCAGAGCAGACCAGCTTTCGTCTAGACATAGGAGCTGATTATATTCCACAATATTTAATTAATTTATATGCAGTACATGTTATATAATTACTTTATCTGCTTATATCTTAATCAAATAATAATCAAAGTAAATAAAAAAATATATGACGATTCAATTTGATTTATCAAAATTAAAAAACACCAGGGCCTTAGCCCAGCATTGTATAATTATTTCCCATAAAACATATTTGTCTGTGTTCAGAAAAAATGTAAATTATTTTCTATACAACTTTGTAATAATTATATTATAAAGACGTGGAATATTATGTTTGAATACGATAATGTTTGATGATGAAATACGACCCTGTTACATTTTCATTATTTGTTTATATGATTAACATTTCAATAGACTTGTGGTTTTTATTCGGTCTTATGTATAGGAAATAAATTCTTAACGAGACCAGTGTGCGTGACGGAAGACGTAATCCAGTAAAAACTACAGATCGTTCTACATCAGCAGTGTCTACGATTCAGTCACTATTGTCCGCGATCTTCACACTTCGTTAACGAAATCAATGTCGGTACAAAGAGTAAATATAAACGAATTGTAAGTTATACAAAACGTATTAAAGGAAAGTAACATTTTTGTATATTTAACATTAAAAAAAGCCATCTCAGCTCAACGTTTAAAAAACTAAACAGTATATTCACTACTTCCTTTATTATTTTATTTTTATCTTTAACAGTTTTTGTATTATTATATGCTTTTCGTTTGTTCTATATATGATTCATTTGTAATTTAATTGAATTTCATAAATGTCATGTTTACTCATTTTTCATTTACTCACAAACGTTTTAGCGATACATATAGTGCATTTGAATATATTAGTACTGAAGTTACGGATATTAAGATGAAAATGCATGAAAATCGAATGAAATTTCTCTTATTAATAAACATTTTCATGCGCGTAATTATTCACCGTCTACTGTTTCCGACAATGTCAGTTAATCTAATAGATTACTAATACTACTAATTGTCGGCTATTAATACAAAACGATAAGCGAATGATATAACTCATTGTACAATAAATATTTAGGCTAACCATATTTTTCTGTTTTATTGAAAACAACTCCGATTTTTGTAAAAAATACAATAAATTTAAACCGTTAAATTTTGTACAAAAACTAAGAATAGGTACGACTCGTTGTAGTTTGTTTTATGAATAATCTATTGTTTAATCTGTAGCATTGCCTTCGACTTTAATATTTTTATATCATTTATATCGACAATTCTCTAGTATTTTTTATTTATTATATAATTACCAACAATTTATAGTAGATCGGTAATAAATCAAACACGAGTTTCGAACATTTGCCCTTCTCGATTATTATTTACGAGATATTACTAAAGGAAATATAAAAAAAAAAATATTGTAGTAGATTAGTTTTTTGCTTACATTGTATTTAATAGGTATTGCCATTTACTTGTCCTAGATATCCAAGTTACTATGTTGAGTAAGAATTGATACATCCTGTCATATAACGCATATAATTTGAATGAATAAATAAGAAGTTGTAATATGCAGCTTATTATTAATTTGTGTTTTAATACAGGTATTTTTTTATTTTATATCTAAAATAAATGACACCAAACATTATTTTAGCAAAATAATAAGATTGAAATGATGAATTGCAAAAAATACAATACTAGCTGAAACCGCGCCTTCACCCGCATATTATTCTGTTTTTTTTTAAAGATCCTTTTAAATCGACCATGTATTGTAATAATAATGAAAATTTATATAAAAGATTGAAAACATTTTTAAACAGTTAGATCACGGTTCGCACTACTAAAAATTGGACGTTTTTGCGTATTGACTAGTGTTTTTCGCTGCTTTCGAGTTATATTTATCATAAAATCCACTATAGTAACTTAAATTTTAATTGACTTAACACAACAATTAAATATTAATAAAATGATGAACAGAAAGAGATTAATCGCTAACTAGTGAAAGTAAAAAAATAGGTAGGTGAGGTCTTTGATTACAAGGCTTAGAGATAAAACAGGAAGGCTGCACGCCAAGAATAACTACGGCTAGATATTCAATACAAATATATGATGTGAAAGCAGATATGATATTACTCTATTCCATTCCGGGCACTAGTTATATAATTAAAATTTTATTACAGTAATAATATTATTATTCAAATTACGTTCATATATTTTTATTAAAATATGTATACATACTCTTTATTATTTTCTCGGCCTTTCTCAATCTTATTTTTTTTATTTCTCTCTTATATTATATGCATTTAATATTAAATTTTTAAAAACATCCATGGTTCATTTAAAAAAAAACATATGTTGAATAAATATAGAGCAAGTAAATTTATATCTTTATATTAGTATCTAATTGCTGCGTAAAAAACTTCGTAAATAAATTTACACTTTAAACTGTCGCCTTCAAAATCTCGCCTGATATAAGAATTTTAGTAACTATCCACCACCCGGGTCCAAACCGAGCTAACCAGGGGAAATCAGACCTACCAACGTACAGATTGATACATATATTTATATATACTGAACTAAAATATCAGCAGTATAATTGTTAAGGAAATGCAGCCAGTATTAATTGACAAGTGCTTGTCAAGGCGAGTACCTACTTATCATTAAAATGGTATTTCACCTCACGATTTATATTATCTACAAATACCACAGTCTGAACAAAAAATAAATAGTCCTAAAATTTAAATTGTTTTATTAATTAAATAGAACTGGGTTCGTGCCTTCGATGTATGCTGTAAAAACAACATTAATAAAAAAAACGATATGTTATTGTCGTTATAATAAAATTTAAGTCTCATAAATATTTTGTATTAATAATTATACACATGAAAATTTTCGAGAGAATTATATATATGATCCTTTAACTAACATAGCTTAAGACGTATTTGCGAGTATTAGGTCTGACATAAACATTTTTTTAAGACATTTCATACGAACTGAAGAACGATACACACGACTAGTACTAATTATTTTTAATTAGCAGTGTTGTTTTTGAAACATGATTCGCTACGATATTGTGATATGATATAATCACTTTATATTGCATTTGGGTACGTGAGCTTAAAATGCGTTTTTAATATATGTGTTCAGTGGTGAAGTAAGCACACTAAGGAAGCAGCATATTATTATAAAAATATACATACATGCATATCTACGCACATATGAAATTATAATTAAAAAAGCTTTAAACACGTTCCTTAATAAAGGAGGTTTGCCCAGCGAAAGAGCATATACCAGTTAAACAGTCATCGTAAACTATAGGTTCCATTTGATGATCAACCATTTAATAGGCTAAGGTCTCGTTCAAAATACCTTGCACTTAAGTCATATTTAACGCTATTATACATGCTGGTCTGCAATTACGAGTGCCTAGTAATATATTTTAATTACGTACATAATTTCCGCAACAGTTATTTAGCACAGGGCTAATAATCGTTATATTGCGCGTTGTGATCCGTCGATAAATTACTGTAACCTACCTATGACACATCTGTTTGTATATATTTTTCCGTCTGTATAAAATGCTGCAGATAGACGCTTCCGTGATTTGAATTAATCAATAAAAAAATAAAACTGTTCTGTACATTTTGCTCGACCAAACTTATGTTGTTTTTATCAGTTATTCGATAACAAATAGGTAAAGTTTAATAATAAACAGATCTTAAAGTGGATCTGGTACAAAGAAACATTAACCTCAAACCATATAATTTAAAAAACAATTAAACAAGCTAATTACATTAAAATAATAATTCTCACGTTGTTATAAAATTGTAAGTAGGTGTGATGTCGTCGTTTTGTTATATCGTTGTTCAGATAAAAATCTGTTTCTATTGATAATAAAAGAATATTTATATAAAACTAGCAACCCACCCGTTCTTGCACGGTTGCAATACTGGTACTAAATTCTGTAGTATACAGAATTCGTTCATTTTACGACATCACATTAGAAACTTCTTAAATTATTAGTGTTTCTTTACTATATTTTCCGTGTGTATACGTATATATATAATAACTTTATTAAAACCTTATGTTATATAAAAACATTCCTCTCGAATCATTCATTCTATCTATCAAAAACTACATTAAAATTCGTTGCGTAGTTTTAAAGGTCTACTTACTATGTAATGGTAGCATCAATCAACAGTTACAGAAATAAATGTGTCATTATACTAGTTTTAAAAGCTGCAAGTTAATCACTTTAAAGAGTAAATCAGTAAAATGGAAGTAAGTTACAAGTTGAAGGTGTTACGCGAAGAAAACTGAACACGAGATAAAACAAGCAAACAAAGAGCCATAGACCATACGATACCGACCCGCATTGTCTGAGGGCATGGGAAACTTGCAACCTGACTGAATTTTTATGGGAACGTGAACTTGTCATACACTCATTACTCTGATTACCCCCACAATTAAATGTAAATTAGCTCATACTTACATTTTTATATTTGTCATATAAATCAAAAAAATTCTTCGCTATAAAAGTTACTCGAATGTCTACATATTATATGTTACGTTGTATGTCATTTATAATTATTCTATCTTCGATTGTTTCGTTTTTGTTTATAAATATATTTTATTCAATAGAAATGATTTCTAAATCAACCGTTGAATATTGTATCCACGATTTTCGTATTTGCCGTAAAACTGCTATTATACAGCCTGTTGCAAGACCAATTCAGGTTAACAGATGCTCTCCGGTTGATTCAGGTTAACATGGTTCCGTTAATTGGTCTCTAAATGTGGATGGCCATTAGATTGATAAAATACTTCACATTCGCACTGCAAACTATCGAAAAATTATAATAACTTTTTTCTTTCCTATAAATATATCGGTAACATTAAACTCAATGATTATAAAAGTATCACATTCACACAAAGACAGACAAAAGGATTTAAAGTTTTTTTTATCGATATTCATACGTCTCGTCAAATCAAATAGACAAAAAAATTATCCTTCAAAAATTATAAGTTAAATTATCATTTAACTTATAATACTTACTCTATATTAAACTGCTTTACAATATCTTAAATACAATATACAATATAAAGAAAATATAAGTAAATTTAAAAGAGAATAAACTGATTATAAAAGTAAATTAATTTTGTGTACACAATACGAGGAAAACCGATCGACGATGAGACGATGCAAATATTTCTTTATCTTTTTATCTTATCGGTCTCTAAGAACAAGTTAGTGTCAGTTTTTTACTGTCCGTCTTATTATGTAGATGTTTTAGCTTATTTATTTAGTTAACAGTTATTGAATATTTAAATAATGTAATTTTAATTATTTAAATATGAAAATCGCTTCGTAGAGAATATCGTCTTGTCGAGCTAAAACAACAGTTCATGGTATTACGTCGTGTCTACTGTAAATTGTGTGTATACACTTTATGCAGCCAGTTGAACGTTCAGAACCGTTGGCTATGGACGTTACCGCGCTACCTTCTCTAGACCGCGACCTTTGACGAGCAATGTTTCATTTTGCAATCCCACATAACTACAACATGAAATACCAACTGTCTCTGTATTAGAATACAATCTGTTAGCCACTGTTTTTTAAAATACGTTTCAGTATCTTAATTTTATTTCGCGTAGATAACGTCCTGATGACGTACGTTTGTTTAGTGAAATTGAAGTGATAGGATGCAGTGTAGATAATATTATATTTCTTCGGTTTGCGGTTGTGGTTCGTGTCGAAAGGTACTGTTGCTATATGTATTTAACTTTTAATTTCTCCATTTTCTCAATGTGTTCATTTATTAATATGTAAGTAAATGTTAATGAAAACAAAGGGAATTCTAATAGAAAGGTCGGAGAAACGAGTGAAGTGGAACTAATTACTGGCAATAAATTATGTATTTTAAGAAATTGTTGATAACATATATGTCTGTATTGAATATTGTTTACATGTCGAAATATCTATATCTTATTGCTTTAAATATAATCTTATTAAGATAAATCATTTTTGTTTTGATAAATAATGATTTTGGTTCGATTCTTTTTTCTATTTTTAATGAATTTTCCAGTCTTTTGCTTTTAATAACAATATAACTGTGTATTATAAATTTGTATATAAAGAAAACTATAAACGGCCTGTTAAAATTTGGAGAAAACAAAAGGTCAGATAAGATTAAATTTAATGTACACTTGTAGCAAAGAATAGAAAAATTCATACATTGCTACTTTCGAAATATCTATTTAAATTAGATAATTTACTGAAAATAAGAAATTAATACGAAACTATAATGTACATAACTGATATTTCATAAGTTGTTACTTAGGTAATAAACTAATTATTGCTCATGGAAATAATTTTATTATTATATAAGGTTTCTCGAATCAAACTCCTCCGCTATTCATTACATTAGCAAAAAACGTGATCAATGGCGTAATTAAAAGCCATTGTCAAAATAATAATACTGACGATTAATTTACACATTATACACAGTTGTTACACATTAAATAGTAACTGATAGAGCTATTTCTATCAAACTTATTACAAAAGATTAATGAAATTATGTAGATAATTAAATAATTGTTGTAATTAATTGTATTGTTATACATTAGTGAATTGAAAATAAAGTCAATTTATAAACAGTTACTTATATTTTTTCAGATCGCGCAAATGCAGCAACAATGCAGGCTCAAAAAGAATCAAGCAGACCAAAGCGGAGCATGAAAAGGCGCAATTCTAGAAAAAAATCTTTGTCGCCGTCAGATTTAAAATTTACTCAAGGGGACGCGAAAAGCGAGAACAAATTGAACGGTAAAAGATCATTATCCGAGGGGTCAGTGAAAGTGAGACACAAGAAAAGCAACATACAGAGGACTTTGACCTACCCCATTTCGTGTGCCGATTTCGAAGATGTCTCTATGGACGCAGTGTTTAAGATGAAATGTGAGCCTGGGCCGCCTGAAAGTGACGAATCAAATCTGCCGCCGACGAGTAGTGATAGAGATACGGAGGATGATGTGCGTGTCATGGCTCAACCTTTGCCGCAAAGGCCTCGGTGGGACTCGGGAAGCGAAATGGACTCATTGGTCTCCATAGCCGTAAGAAAAGCGTCGGCACGACGACGCCGAACGCCAGCTAACCTTGGTAAGTTTTTCTTTGAATTGAATATTTGCATTAAAACGACACGCTCAAATAGGTAGAGGTGGGCATTGTCAACGCTATCCAAAGTGTATTGAAGGTATCATATCGTATTCTGTTTTAATTATCTGAAAAAACTCGTGTCGTATGAACCAGTTTCCAGCAGTGCTTAGACCAGATAAACTGGATTGTAAAATTAGAATGTAGACTAACGAATGAAATAAAACAATTTTTTTAATCGACTTTTAAACAAAAAATATGACAATCATGTTTATACGTCAAAGTAATTTGAATAAAGCTCGCATACTTTGGGATTCTCAATAGATTAAGATCATTTACACAACTTAATATATAATAAAAATATGAATTCAGAGCTTCTTAAACAGGATATAATTACTTGAAAATGGACTTATAATTGAAATATTTTAAATGGAATGGTTGATAATTATTTATATATTTAAATGCTCGGAATATTTTATCCAATTTCGCAATGTCATGAACCGCTACAACCGGTCTGAGATTGTCATTTTGCAAAGAAGAACCTAAAAGAAACTAAATATATTAAATATTCACATATACTAAAAATATTTGAAAAAACGTCAATTGAAATGAAAACTTCAATGTTAAATTGTTTCGACATAAAACTTCGGAAATGTAAAGGTCGCGATTTCTTGCAATATCACGTCTATTATTTATTTAAATGTATATCAAATGAAGTTAAGCATTCAATAATCTTATATTAAACTATCAAGCGACCCCGGCTTCGCACGAGTGCGGTGATTTTACTTTTTATACTAAAGAATGATTATTATGTACAACGTTTACAGCTTGTTTTGCCATTAGACAATACAAACTTAATTATAAATTTGTAATATCTTCGAAAATATTCATTTCAATTACATGTTCTAACAGGTCATATTGATCCAAATTAAATCCACAATGTATTTAAGGTACTTAATTGGATGAGGATTCATGCTGTATTACTAAAATTGTTTCATAAAGTAATTGTGACACTTAGAACAGAATGTTATTTTTGTTATATTTTATTATTATAAACAGTGTACAAATTGTTGAAGAACCAAATAAAATAAATAAATAAATAAGTCAATATTTCTCGTATAAGGTAAAGGATACAAAATGGTTATTGTGGTTTAGGAATCAAAAACAGACACATTTTTAAATACCCTTATTTCGAAGGGTTCAGCCTAGTACCAGTAATTGCCAAAAATGTGTTTATTAACGATGTCATATTATAAACATAAAATTTTTGGTGTTTCCTTATAATTAATAAATTATACATATAAACCTTCCCCTTGAATCACTTTATATTTAAAAAAAAAAGCCTTTTCAAAATACGTTGCATAGTTTTAAGGATCTAAGCATACATAGGGACAGACAGACAGCAATAAGAGACTTTGTTTTATACTATGCAGTGGAGTAGCTTATAAATATAATCATGGTTATTGAATTCATTCTCATACATTTTAGTAATATGATATTCATTCGTAACTAAACACGTGGTAATTTAGTTGCAGACATGTGGAAATTATCGCCGTGTCAACATTAATTTATTATTTGCACAAACATTCGAATTCGAATTTGTATGAAAATAGTTTCTGCAATCAGTACATAATCGCACGTAACTTACAAAAACGTTACTCGTGATTTTTCTATAATTGATGCAACGGGGCATCAGATTTTTATGTAAATTAATATTATGTTCGAAAACTAACAGACTAGATCGATAAAATGTTCTGCCATATGGCTTATGATAAATATAAAATTATAATTAAATAGATAGAGATAATCTGTCATATTGTAACGTCGAACTGTAATGTGTTTATACCACAAAAACCCAGGAAGAAAACATTCTCAAAATGATTGTAATTCGTTTTTTATAGAAAAAGATCATTTAGTTTATAAAGAAACTTGTGCTTATCCTCCACTAATAACGTTTACAACCTTGTCAAAATATTAATAATAGATACTTTTTTATTAAAGACAAAATTTGTTAATATTTTTCTTTACTACTACGTTGTAACGAGGATATGATGAATACAATGAAAGCTTAAAAATAGGTGCGGGGCGTAAGAAATAGCACGGAACCTAGAAGAATACTTCTAGGTTCAGAGTAACGATAATTTTTTGTACCTCCGCGGCATTTTGAGTGTCGGTGTTAGCCAAAGTAACGCAAATGTGTTTAGATAAGAACATTGACTCTAAACGTAACTGATTAGGCATTGTAAATATTTATTTCTCAAACATTATTTTTAAGCTATGATTACAGTAGAGTTGTATATTTAATCTCAACGTTTTATATAAGGACACGACTTAATAACACATATGTGATGTTATTATTTCTTATTCGTTAGGAAAAAATATTTCAGTGACCTATCTTTAAAATATAGAGAAAACATATTCAAGTTAAAAAAAATATTTTCGGATATTACAAAACTTTGTGATGTTTGTTTGTTATTCTTAAATACAGATTTTGTGATTAGATATTTTTGACATCGGTCACTTAAATTTTACTTTCGAAATTAAATTGTAAAAATAAAACAAAAAAAACGTCTTTAAGAAAATCATGGAAACTATGCTCATAGCTTAAGTATTCAAAAATATATACTTATTAAAGTCCTGGCGTGAATCCGGAAAGATTAAATAAAAACATAATTACGTCGTAAGAAAAAAGTAGGTTACATGTTACTACTAGGTTTAAATGGAGATGCACAAATATCTCGGTGCAATCTTTTACTACTTACGATAACAACTCTATCAAACGTACTGTTATAAAATAATCGAGAACTGTCTTAAAAATGCCATTTCAAAATGAAAATACACATAGAATAAAATTTTGAATTATCTATGCTTAGCACTGCCATCTATACAGAGTAAGGTAAACATGGAATCAATAGGTTGTATTGTAAATATTGTCATAGTTTTCGGAGTAACCAACAGATGGCGCTTACACGGGGTTTTGTTGTATAAAAAGTAGCGTTACTGAAATAATAGTTATAATAATTGTAATTATATAAAAAAATATAAATTTCGTATTAAATTTTAATAGTGAATCAAAACTATTAAAGAATGATAAATGAAAAAGAACATTTGTCATACGTATTAATTCATTTGGCCTCAATCGTTTATTTATTATAAGAATAATAATGTAATGAAGTGAGGATTATTTTATAAACATATATTGTACGAGTCAAGATCATTATGGCTCTCTTGGTAGGTGATCTATGCAGAGGAAGTGTCGGCATCCTGTAGGCTGTATGCGTGTGGGATGCCCTTGGGGAATAGGCCAATGCAACGCTTTTATTTAAGCGTAGGTACAGCATTGACATAGAATTGATTTTCAATATAAAATGTTATTCTGATAAGTTCTTTGTTACTAAAACATCAAAATTAAAAAAATATGCCAAACCCCTTTATGCAAAGATAAGTAAAGACGAAGGACAAAGAAGAACAAAAAATATATTTATAAAATATTGATTAATTTTAAGTACGTCTTGTTTTCATCTAGAATAATCGTCTGTAAAATTAAATTGAAAATATTTTATGCCAAATATAATCGTTTAATTATTACATTTTTTATTCACTATATGTGTTTATAAATTTCTTATGCTAAATATGCGTTATAGTATTATATCTTTATTCTACCAAAACATACACATATTTAAGTAATCATGTATAACGTTGCTAGCGTTGAAGTCTTTTACTTGTTCATCTGTCAACCTAACCTCGGAAACGAAATAACTTAACAGAGTATTAAATAAGCGTCGTTTTACTAAATTTATCAAATAATTATGTTAATTAAAGTTATTGTCTTACAGTGATAATTATTATAATATGTTTTAAAGTATATTACTTATAAAGAAAAAAAATGTTCTCGACCTTCAGTAGTGTATTGACCTTCTTTATTTATGACATAATATTAAACCTTGGCTGAAACTGTTAATGTAATTTTGTTTCAACAATAGCTCGATTTAACGCAGATGTAAGAGTTACCGCGTGCCCAATGGCCGAGTGCTAAGCTGTAATTGCTAAATAATCTCTTTATATAACTTTTAGCTTATCTTTAACAAACCTTCAATTGATGAAAATTTATTTTACAAATTACAATACAACAAAGCAATAAAATTTAATCTATGATTACATTCAGTTTTATCTTTTGTATTAAAACCTTTTGTACGTTAAACTGGCGTTAGAGTTACGCGTGTGTGCATGGGCAGTCGAATGCTTTACTTACACGAGCAAACGAATCATACTTTATTTGAAGTTGGCTCTATACTAAACAGTTCTACCTCGCAGGCTGTTTGGGCTAGTTTTGCTGTTACAAGTTCATTGTTCCTCTAGTGTTTCATATTCGGAGAAGTCTTAACCGCCTACCTGTGTGTGAATCTTTTTTGCACCAAAGTTTGGCCCTCGATAGAGGTAAAGCGTTTTTGTGTATCATCAAAGGCCACTTACGACTTTTTACCATTTAGTTCTATTTTGTTGTTGGCGTTGAGACGCCAGTGAGTCACGACATTAGTTCGTTGAAAATTCGATAAATTGTGTATCGATACAATTTTTATCGATATTCAATAATCCAAGAAATTACAGAAATTTACTTTAATTTGTGTAAAAGTGCAAAAAAACTGATTTTCCAGAATATGTAGTCTATCTATACGAAAAACAAACAAACATACAAACAAACCTTAGATTTAGATATACAAACTCAAATTTCTTCATGTATAATACATGTAAGATTATACCATTAAATTACTAGTATTTTGGTCCGAATTCATAATGATTATGACAAATTATTTAAGATCATTTACGACAATTATATCACACATCAATGCGATGTTTTCGTTATTTATTTTTGACTTTATTCCTCTTGCGATTAGAACATGAAATGAATTAAATACTTTAGCGAGATTAATAGTATAGAGTTTATACTGTTTAAATACGGTGCGTATTTTATTTTCATTTTGTATTTGATTGTTTTAATTTTAACGCTTACAATAATAATATTGTAATGTTATGAAGGGGATGGTATAATGTAGTATTGGCTATTAATATACTATGGCTATTAATATACGGTTTTTCTCAATATCCTTAATTAATTAGTACATTTAATTCGTTTATTACCGCAGTAAAAGTTGAGTATTGCAAAAAAAAAATATCGATAACGAAATAGTCGAACAACTAGATACAACACTAGCCGCGGTGAGCGCAGCAGTCGGCCGGCTCCCTGCGCACATCCGCTTGCGCGCTCAGCCCCGCGCTCGTTCGAAGCCCTACGCATACAAGCCATAACAAAATACACGTTCCAAACTTAACATAAAAACTCTTTTGAACAAAATATATTTTACATTTAAATTGTGTTCCATGTGTTTGTACAATTGTGTTGTGTGTTTATGTTGTCGTAAAGTTGCTTGTGTGTGTTGTGACCGTTATACCAAATGTCGTTAAACAATAACTCTTTTTAAAGTATTGTAACGTTTGCAATAAAGTTTTGTATTAAAAAAACGTATATATGGGATTTTCATTGAATACGTCTCATAAGAAGTAAGTAGATATTTAACTGTTTAATATTTAGTAATTGGATAGAGACGAAATAAGTGAGTCAGCGAAGTGTAATTCTATCTAACGTACCTAGTTACCTTTGTAAGTAAATTAGTAACGAAACCCTTCGCGTTCTCTTTAAATGGATTATGGACCCAGTAAAAGAAGGCAGTATGTAAACCAATATCGGATAACCACGCGTCATTCTATATTATATGTACTCTTGTAGAGTACATTAGTTTAATTTACCGCATTTGATTATTTACCGCTATTTTATAAAGAAACTATATAATTGACATTATATAGTTGACTGTAATTATTACAACACAAGTATAAAGACTACTAAGAAAAATAAGATACCATCACAAAAACATTAAATATACCTCAGCCAGATTTTAGTGTAAAACAAGATGGGGTTTAACCACTTCCAACAAATACGAAATCAATTCGGCATGGGCTTAAGATGACGTAAGGTAAAACCAGCATCACGGCTTTTGTTACTATGGCATAGATCTCGATTGTGAAGATGACCTAAAAAAACTTCTTTATCTGACAGTCCGTGTGAATTGATTGACTTTTCGTGACTTTTTCGAAATGAGCGAAATGATATGCTATTATGATTAATAGCATCTACGATCACTTAATGGTGGTAACTGTGAGGCCTATATAATTTTGACTTATAATCAAAAACGTATTATGCTTAGAAAACATGGACGACGTATGAATGTTGCACATATTCACCAACGACGTGCTTGCACCTGAATCTTAGTAGAAAGAAACTATAATACCCAGCGGACCGTAGATCAGAACCATAAATCTTCGGCAAAAAGTATTACATAAAAGAACTGTGTAAGTTTTTGTAATGGTTTTAGGACGTCTTACTTTTTTGTAATATTAAATTAATATTTTTAATATTGGATAAGTATTTCAATTTTTGAACTAATAATTCCGCTACTGGAGACGAAAAACCTTTTTTTAAACGTTGCATGTAGTAAAGATGAATTAAGACATATCCTTCATCAATACACAAACAATACAAAACTGTACCATGGTCACATTTGAATCTATTAATCTTATTGCCAAATAAACTAGCCAACTAGTCGAGTTCTATATAAAGAAAGGACAAGCTAAATCTGTGTCCTGGCCTCGCTGCCTCCTCTCGGCCCACACGCAAGAGCCTTGGGCTAGCGCCAACGTCCAAAACCTTACTTTCATTGTTTAGTACCCTTTAATATTTATAACTAGGTTGTACACTACTCTTATTTAAAACAAAAAATTTTAATAATATGATATATTTTTGTTTACTGATTGACTTTGCTGTGTATGTTATTAAATATAGTTACCATTCAAAATAATTTTCTTTTAAATCTAATTTTATAGATATAAGCCACTTTTTCATATCGTTGAACACGTCACAATACCGATTTCGATATTGATGTCAATACTATGTAAATACGCGCTATATTAATGGCGTGTTTGCAACAATGTAATATACATACAGCAACTCTTGTTTAAAATCACGTCACAAGTAGTACATGATACGAATTTTTAATAATCGCATGCTAATTTAACATCTATTGTTCTGTCATTAATATCCAAATATCATTAATTTATGCCGGAAATCATGGCATTACTTAAGGTCTCTTGTTATCAGTCTCATACAGTAGGGTACATTCTTACGTTGCTTTATTAATATATATATGTACTTTCAATTTAATTTATGTCCTTAATAAGGTTGGTTTAAAATATAATTCACAAAAAATTAATCAATGATTATTATCCACATTATGATTTTTCCATTCATTTTGTAATTAAACTTTAGTAAAATTCGGTGATAATAATATGTATTATGTTGTAAACAAATAATCTTGCTCTATTCAGATAATATCATAGATATTTTGTTATGATATTGGCTCGTGTGGTACCTTACTTTCGACTCACGACGTTGAACGGGCCACCCATCCGTGGTGCTTTCTAGAGACGAGCATTTTACATTGTAACTTCACGTTGTATGAAAATGGCGTGTAGCGTTTGCAATGATGAAGACGGAAAATTATGAGGCAAATAACTAATTATTATTAATGTTCCGATCATTTGTTTATAATTTCCGAAACACGTATCTGCTTAATGTTACCTGTCTTATATACGAATACGAAATTATTTATTACGTCCGAACAAAACAAATATTAACTATTTAATACAAGATCAAACAACTTATATATTATTATATATTAAAAGCATCGATTTAATTGTTGCAATTCTTGATAAGTAAATTTATTAACTAGTTTAAAATATGAACTAGGTTATTTTTCAGTTTCCTTAATTATTAATAAAATTATAAAATAATTAAGTATATTTCTATAACTGTGACAGTATTTTGATGTTAACACACTAGGTCCTTCAAAACATTTTTAATATAACAATATTTAATTAAGATATTTCAGTATTAAATGTTTAACTTTTATAAATTTACTTATTGATGGTTGTTTTCATCTTCTTTCTCTCATTTCGTAACAAACAACGAAACTGACTTTATAACGTTTGAGCAGAACGCCTTACAGTATTTAATAGAAATTTGTCAAACTGACGCTTGCCTTTAAATATCTACAGGAGTAGTCATACTGACTAGCTTCATCGTTACTGTTTTATTAACGTTAAAGTTAGATTAGGTACAATAAACTTGTTAAACCAAGATGTTACGATTTTAATTAAATAATACTACTAAAAGTAGTAATATAAATAGTACAATGATTGTAAAAGTTGTTTAATATTATTGTTTCATTATAATTGGCTTTAACCATATAAGGGTAACTGATATTAAACTGTAAATAAAAAAACCGTAGAAAGGTTCGTTTTACTTAATTTTGTTATTGTACTTGTTTTCATAAACCAGACTCTAACGCCCACTCAAAATGCTCCAACAAAGTCCACTGTCGTTTTATTACACTTTAGAAATAATTGTTTTAATACATTACGAGTATAGTTTATGTAATATTTATTTATAATTGTATTTTCTTTGAATTTTAGATTGGGGCGTCAATAACGAGCAAGGAGAAGTAAGTGAACCAGAGGCCGGTCGCATGCGTCCCGAAGACTACCGCCTTGTGTTCCTTAGCTCCGACTCATCGTGCCGCGAAGACACGGAAGACTCAGCATCTACCGCGTCTTCTGCTGCGCCGCCCGCGCCCGACGACTGTGATTGGGACTACTTCGAGCCGGGCGCATCGGCGGCGCAGACACTACCACCACCATCACCACCCACAAAACATACACCGCAAGCCTGTCTTCGCACTTGCTCTTGCGGCGCCGAACCTCGTATAGTCGCTGTCCCTGTACCCGTGCCAGTACCGGTTCCCGCGGCGCTCTGGCCGGCCCTTCTTGCTTTCCCAACACAGACGCCGCCAGCTCCGCATTGGAATACATATCCGGGTTTTCCACCTCTCGATGCTGCGGCTTTCGCCCGCCTCACGACGGCCGCTGCCGTCGCAGTCACCGCTGCCGCCACCGCGTCCGTTTTACCGCAAAATAGACTCGAAATGACTGTAGAAAAAACTGATAAAGCGATACAGTCCGAGCAACAAGTGCCAACAAGTGCTCTTGATAACGATAAGGACGATAACATTATCGAACGCGCAGTCGAACATGAAACGTCAGATGGAATAAAAGTCATCGCTGAAGACTCAATATCCATTTTGTCGGAAACTGTGGAAACAATGCCAGACCATCTCGATGCGGAGAATGCCTTTGCATCATCAAATGAATCTGCAAATTCAAGTGACTCCGAGACCGGAATTGCACGGAGAAGTTATGACCTCAGAAGTGGCGCCCCCGAAGAACCAGCGACATCGGACGAAGACTCTGACGATTCAGGGGGTGGAGGCGGACAATTTTCACGTGTGTTTGTTGTTAATCCCGCGGATTCTTCCTCAGACATGGAAGATAATGCAGACAGCAGTGGAATCGACTGTGACGATTCTTATGACAAAAAATCCGATAGTTTAGAAATAATGGCTGTGGAAATGCCCTTAGATAATAACATTAACATTGAGCCGGAGGCTGCAAATGGAAGTATTTCGGAAAATAATGATAACATCGTTATTCTAGGGTCAGTTAATTTTTCCGAAAATTATCCGATGATTAATTTTGATAGTAATAGTGAACAAAATTGTGAAAATGAGTGTAAACAAACTAATTTTATAAAGTTCTGTGATGAAAATATGCTTCAAAGTGAAATGTGTGAGAAATTCAATAGTTTTAATACAGTTAGTGACGACTACACGAATAGCTTGGATTATCAAAGTAATTTAGACAATAGCCGGACCAGTGGCATATCAGAAAATATCGAGTGCGATTCATTAGATAATTCATTTAACTCGGACTGTAATATAAAAGTATCTGTCGAGTGTCCCTATGATTATAATTATGATAAAAATATTTCGAGTGAAATAAAAAAAGACTCATACCGAAAACTATCACCCTCGCCGGAACTAAAACAAGCGGATACAAGTTTATTACCATTACCGTCACAGAGCGATGAAAAAATAGACTTGTTTAAAGGTATTGAACGCACGCTCAGTGAGTTATTGAAGAAAGAATTAATGGAGGACCAAGGGGAGGAGAAAATGCACGGTTCGCGGCCGGTTTGCGCCGAGACGGAGGGGAGCGCGGGCGCACCTGTAGCGACAACAGTTTGCCGCTCGCGCACGGCCGAAGCGGACGGGTCCGCGCGTTTCACGAGCCGCGTTATGATAACGCACGATCGTGTCTCCGTTGTCACGTCAGACACGACGCGGCTCATGCGTGACATTATAGTGCATCATACAAACTCGCAAAACGAACCGGAACCGGGCGCTAGTGAACAACAAAACGATACAAACGAACGATTATCCGACGACGAATCG
The DNA here is from genome assembly GCF_905220365.1 of Vanessa cardui. Classification (NCBI taxonomy): domain Eukaryota; kingdom Metazoa; phylum Arthropoda; class Insecta; order Lepidoptera; family Nymphalidae; genus Vanessa; species Vanessa cardui. Next base: position 7,009,317 of record NC_061131.1, read on the forward strand.
GCGCAACCTTCAGGTGGAGTGACTGTTGTTAGTAATGCCGACACTCTCTCGGCGGTTGTGTGCCTCGAGGAGGGGCTCGCAGATGACGACTCGTGGGTTGAGGACGTTAGCCACGACGATGCCACTTCACCTTCGGACTCAGATTCGGGAGATGAGGCTACGTTGCCCGCTCGAGGGGACGATTTTGCATACTGTAGACGTTCCTTAGATTTTACTTTGCATACTATAGTCGAAGAAAGTTGTGAAGAGAGTGAGACGGAACCAACAACAAAGAAGCAACGACCCATCTCTGCTACTGAACTGGAAAAATATTTTTTCTTTGGCTTAGGGGACGGAAGGAACGTTCGGGATGATGAAGATCCGGTTTCGGAAACATCTAGCATATGTAGTGAGGGTGATGAATCAATAGTTGATACGGAACAACCGAAAAGAAGTGTCGATAGTGATGAACTTGTGTCCTCGCGTTTAGAAAACTATTTTTTGTCTGGTTTTATGGGTTTCAATCAAGAACGACGCGATTCTGATGGTTCTGGAAGTGTCGGAAGCGATAGTGAAGGTAAACAAAGTCCCGAGCAAAGACGAAAGCGTTTAGTTCGGGCTCGGGGAACACCAAGGTCACACTCTTCATCTTTAGACAACTTATTAACTGGCGATGAACCTTCTCAAGATAATCAGGAAATTTCAGATGGCTCTAGCACTGAAACAGAAGACCGACATGAATCCCTTGAAAGACTGGACATGCAAGGTGAAACAAAAAGAAAAAAAAGTAAAAAGCCACGTGGTTCACCAGCCGATGAAAGGCGTCAGTCTGTTGAATTTCCTGAGGAAACTCGAGATGATACAAGGTCTGTTTCAGAAGGAGAAGATGGAAGATCGTCACCACGAGTTGAATTCCCACCCTTAGGATCTGAGCTCTCAGAGTCCAAAAAACAAACAAGTAGAGATAGTGGTTTTGTAGGAAGCTGTGACGACTTATTAAGGAATGGAGACTCGAGTTCAGAGTTCGCTAGATCTCACGAACCTAAAACTGAGCTTGAAGAAATAATTGAAGAGGTGCGGCAAGACGTTGATGAACGTCCAGAACGACCGCTTTCATCCCGACCCCCTCCGAGTCCATTAACAAGAAAAGATAGCTTTAATAATTGGTCATCCGATGAGGAAACGAACCTCATGATGACAAAAATGCGTCAATTTTTCAAACAAATGATTAATACGGCGAACGTTCGAACCTCAACCCCCACATCCAATCCATCCAACACAGAGAGTCCACGCCCGCCAAAGCCGCCGCAGTTACTTTATTTTGAAAGTGAATTAACTCGATTAATGAAAACCGTACCCGGCATTCGAGACGAAGAAGTTCGTGAAATTGTTGAATATCTGTCAAGTGAAGACACGTGGAGTGATTCATACGACTCCTCAGACTACGCCGGCTCCGACTTGGAAGGTACGGCAGCAAACCGATCAGCCCTAAGAAAGCAAATATCTGACAGCTGTAGAGAAATAATTGATGAGTTTGATCGCGGCAACAGTGAAGCGGGGTCTCTAGAACGAGATGCTGTTGGCGCTTATCAAAGATTAGCGGCGACGTTAGGACGAGCCGGAGACGGATCACCGCCGTTATTTGGGAAAGTAATGCGCCATATTGGCGGTAGACTGGTAGCGTTAATGCATGAAGTATCAGGTGGTGCATCTCCGAGCACGGATGACGACAGTGCTTCGGAGCCAGGCGCTTTAGCCCGTAGTCGATCTCACGATATCCTCGAGGCTGCGGCGAGTCGAGGAAGTGTTGCGAGTGATTGTGAAAGGTTTTCGTGGCGTGGTAGTTTTGAGTCAGCTCTGCTCGCGGCTGACTCCCGCGGAACACTGGGTGGTGGTGGGTGTGAAGCGAGGCGATCCCCGGGCGTTGCCGACTTAGCAGCTCAAAAGTCTCACTCAAGAAGTTGTGGGGCAATCAGTGGTAGTGAAGACCGCCTATGGCGAGGAAGGAGACGTGCGTCGGCTCCTGATGCAGAGGTAAGAATCATTAATTTACTAAAATATATTTATTTCAATAAAAAATAAATGTAACTTTACAATAAACCTACAAAATAAAAACACTAGCTAACATAACATCATAATCTTACATTTTAACACTCATCTTAACTCATAAAATAGGTTAGTAAATATAAGCTTAAAACTCATATTACATTGAACTTACTAACTTTAATATTTTCTGAACTCAAATAATCTAAATAAAACTTAATTACTAAACATTAAAAATTCGCTTGACATATAAACATCCACACATAACTGAATTCTACGAAGAGGCAGGACAGGGCGTACTATCGTCATTTATCATTTAATTCATGCAAAGCTACAGATCACAATTAGTAGTCCCATCAAGAAACAACATACTTTTGTTTCGATCAATCTCTCAATCAGTTATAAAATTCGATGACACTTATCTTTATGATAAAAAACAGCGTTCATATATATAATAAATCTATTAGTGTTTAGATAAGATCTTCAGATACCTGTGATATGATGACGCTGGCTTTTAGCCGCGTCAACTTATTTTGTAGAAATGTAAAATAATCAAAACAATCTAACAATTTTAATTATCAATCTATAAAGATAAAACTTAATAAGTTCCATACAAACAAACATATATTCAAAGGATACATTTGGCACCTTATGCAACTAATTGTCAAAACATAAATTTATAATTACAATACATGCACAAAAATAACAAAGAATTTCTAATAATTACCATAATTGCTGGTAATGTGAGTAATTAATGCTGTAAGCTATGTATTGCATTCATGCAATAATGGTGGATAATTACATTTATTTGAATAATCCAATAGAAAACAAACATAGTTACTTACAAATACGCAAATCATCAAAATATACTTCTATTCTCAGGCTGTATAATAATTGCTTTATCGTTATAGCAACAAATTAAATATCTAAATCATATTTTTAATACATACATACTAGAAATCTAAAACAAAAATAAATAATTAGAATGTTTTCTAATTTTTGTTAATGTCATCACCATTCCAATAATTACCATTTTTTTAAATAAAAATAATGTATTTGTGGAGTCTATTGGACATTGGTTGTGTAGGGAAGCCTTTGCTGTTAGTTACGCTCGCTTATCATATATTCCACCGTAAGACGCAATCGCAAGTGTACCTTATCGGTAAACCTTATTGGTAGCAGGTACATTTTTTGTATAAGCTGGTGGTGTGTAGTGTAAATACACTACTGAATATTTGATCACAAACTTATTGCGTTCGTCGAAAATTAATCGAACCGATAGATTTGCTCGTAGTAACATCAAGCATGCAATATAGAACTACTTATCTGTAAATTATTTATCTATATCAATAAATTCATATCAGCAACATTAATAGTTTAAGCAATACGTACGTCTTTAATATATAATAATATGTACTATTAAAATAGCAAGACTCAATTTCTGATATCCAATATTATATATAAACGCCTATATAAAAACTTTTTCTCAAGTAACGTCACTCGACATAATTAGAACTATTTTGTTTTTGTTATAGTCTGAAGAAGAACAACGTGCCGGATCACTGCCTCGACTTCCGTCTATCACCGGCACCAATACGGTACCGGCGGGGCCGGTAAAATCAGCTCGGTATCGAGCTCCTGGCTTCAGAACTGCGACGAGAGCAGCCTCGGCGCCAGGTCTACACGTTCCCAGACGTAGGCGAGCTCCACCGACACCTCAACCCGCAACTCCGTCGGCACCCGCGTCCGCTCCCAGTTTACAAGGTAAGACATTGAAATTAAAGAAAGATTTATACACATATATTTACATACACAAACACTCATACACACATAGGTCCTATAAACGATTAGTAACGACTTGCACTGGGCAAAAGCCAATACATTTGGTACATCCTCTACACTACCTACGATTTATAGATATGTATAATTATGTATTATGTCTTCCAATACAAATAGGTTTGACTACAATGTTTTGTTTGAGACAATTGAACGAAGACAAATTGAAAACATGAAAATCAAAAACAACCGGTACTCGATAATTCTGTTTTCAATGTTCATACACAATAAATAATAATAAACTTACAACGATGGAATAGTACATTCATTCCTTCGGACTTGAAAATTGTAAACTTATTATGAAATGTGAATTCCTGAACCAATATTGTAAAGAAAAAAAAACACTAAATATTTAAAGTATTCGATCGTATCGTTATAGATTTTCGAGTTTTTTTTAATTTCTTGATATACTTTATGTGCACAAAGAGGCATCGTATACACTTGCAAAAAGTTTTACCGCAAATTAATCATTGTTTGTCAAAATAAACTACTTCATTTTTCAAAGAATATTAATAAGAACATTAGAATATGGTAAATAAAAGTCAAAAACGTAATAACAGACACGTGAAATTTAAGTTTTTACAAGTAAAATAAATGGAATGTATATTGTTATAGTCTGACGTATTATTTGTAATGTCGTTCGTTTTATATTCATCAGAGAAACTAGCTAAGAATTCGTAGCCCAACTTTAAAAAGTTTATTACACGGCGCGTTTTACTTTCGCCTCGGTTGTATAATATAATCAAATGTAAGAAATTATAACTTGTCCAGTTTGGCCGTACTTTAGATAAGACCATAGGATGTCATATATTTTAAATATACATTCTATGTAAATATTGTAGATTCAAATGCGTTTTTTTAAATACTAGAATATTTATGTTTTCAATATAATATTACAGCTTTTTTCAATACCTAATAAATTAAATAAAAAACGAATTCATAGCGATAGATGCTGAATTTGATAAACTTTTTAAATGTATCTAAAAATTTACATAGATAGTGATGCAAAATGCTCTATAATTAATTACTTGCGTAATATACTTTGACGAATTGAATACTTATTCGTTATTATGATTATGTAATAACTTTAGAAGTCGCGTATATTTTTTATAACAATTATGTCTATATAGTATAGTGTATGTATATTCATAATTGTTATAAATTATAATATCAGTAGATTTTCAACGATGCTTGCCTATAAAATGAATGAGACTTACACATAGGTAGACTTACACATAGGTAGACTCCTAAATTGTTACATAATCATTGATATTCGTCAGTATTACGTTTAAGTACATAATACAATGAAAAGGTTTGCCTATTTTCGTTAACAATTATCCTAAGGATATATATATAACGCAAGGATATCCGCCGATATAATTTGTATCGAACGTTTATAAATGGCAATTATGAACCGTTTATACTACTATTAAAATGCGAAAGTAATTCTATCGGTCTGTTTGCCGCTCTTCCACACCAAACCACAGTACCAAATTTCATGAAATTTGGTTTGAAACAAGCATGAATCTCAAGTACGGACTAAGAACGCCAACCTCTAAAACGCGAACGAATCTGCGGGCGGAAACTAGCAATATATATCCGCGACGATTGTAATCTTTGCTTGGTCATTGTTTGTATCCTGTAAGAAATATTTTTTTATTTTAATGGTGTAATGTAAATGAACTGATTTTTTTTTTACCTCTAGGTCTGTGAACTTTTAAATTATATCTTTTCCACGCGCCAATTAGTGGTCACAGATTGTGGTTCCATTATGTTGGGAAAATTTCATCTACAAAATTTATAGTATCAGTTTTAAGTGAATTACTTAATTTAATTTTCCTTATATACATTAATTTATATTTGCATAGTTGTTTAAGTATTTATATAATGTTTTAATATACATAATAAATAGTTAGGTGGTACAGGCACTTTCTTATTACAACTTTAGTTCATAAAATAAATTGATAGTGAATTATTCATTGCAAAATAGAATTGTTTCCATTTCTTATCTAGACTAAAAAATATGTAGATTACATATACATAATCTCATTCAGTATATTTTATAAATGTGTAATATCGTTTCATATCCATCACACGCTATTCAGTCAGTAGCCTGTTCCCCAACCCGTCACACTATTATAACCAACTTGACCAGGTTAAGAAGTAGACCTAACTGTTGTATAACTATTTTTTATTCGTGACTCCATTCTTTGTAACCATCGATCCTAAGAATTTAAACTGACAATGGTTTTAACGGTTTAAAACAAATGATTAACCAATCCTTAGAAATAATACAGCAATTTCTCGTTTTAAAATCAGTCGTAATGTATTTCGCTGAAGGATCGAGATCAGGTATATGACCTTGTCATTGTTCCAAATCCAAATATTCAAGAACGCTAATATTTGTTTCTCTTGCTTTCTCGTGCGTGTTTTTAATGAGAAATATTACTGTCAACTCTTCGGTATTTATCCGCCTATATATTATTATGGTGTTTGCTAGATCATAACGTAATACCTTTCAAAAAGAGCTACACTGGTTTCGTGTTTCCGGTTTATCAGATGTAACCGTTCTTGTTTGACTACATACATACGCAATACAGCATCTGGCTTAATAACTGGGCGCTTTATTAGGCTGACCTTACGATATTTAAGTAAGCCGAAAGTATTACTTAACGTTCACTTGATTTGACCCGGATCCAAATAGTATTGTTTCTGTGTTGTTTCGCAAATGCTCGCTGTTCAGTCGATTGTTTGATTATTAACACTCTAGACCTTATGTACCTACGACCATCCTTAAACTAAACATCTTCAGACACAAGTTTGGCATAAGACTACAAATACATAGTCTACAAAGTGTTAAATTATATTAAATTGTATTGGAACTGAAGATACATAATAAAGGTAAACCTGCTTTAACAGTGGAGGAAGGTTTCCTACATAATATTCTTAAATTACTACATAAACTACCTATTAATCTATCTTTTAAATAAAAATAATTGAATATACGTTTACGGTATTGTCATATATAATATATAAAATTTTATGTTGCGCCCTACTATTTGCTTCATGCTTTTGAGATCTACAAAACTTGCGTTTATAAATGTCGAGAGCTATTAAATATAAAGAGATTTACTGACATTCGCTTAAAAGTTTCGGATTAGTCGTAATTATTTTTTCAGTGCAATAAAACAAAAGCATGTGAGGTGTACGTCGTTAATATTGAAATGATAACACGGTCATAATCGATCGCCATTGTTTTAAGAAAAGTATATGGCATCTACCTACGCACCTCCGTACATATTGGTAGCGTGTCAGTGAGCAGGTGATTAGAATATTTAATCAGACACAGTATTGGTACCTATCAGACGAATAAGAAACGTTTAAACGACTAGGAAAACCTTTATCATACTAAGGTCAGCTCCGTGACACTACATTTAAATTAAACTTTTCATGTGCACTTTCCAAAATTGAATAAGTACTGGGTAATTTATATATTCGTCTTAAATTTTTATTTCAACTTTGTCACGTAGGAATCGAGGGTGATTTGAACAAAAATAAATTTTAAATGGCATCCATCTATTTGTCTTAAATCGTTGACCGTGTTAAAAGTTTAGTTTTTTGAATGGAGCTAAGACACGAATGAGGTATCTTATAATCTAGCTGTTGCCTAATTTTACGCTTAAACGATCACTGTTTATGGTATCCGGTAACAATTTAGGTTTATAAGAATAATAATGCAATAAACATAATAACATCATAGTTAGTTATTTTCTCGGAATTATTTAAATATATTCAGTATTTTATTTTATGTATAGATTTTGATTTGATTTCACTTATCTATATTCAACTCACGTTCTATACATATATGTTTCCGAACTCGTTTTAGACATTCGTATTTTAATACGTCACCTCTTCAAATGAAGAATCCAATGACTTTATTTAGTCCATAACGTTCAGAAGTATACAATACTATCAATTATCAACAACAATATTATCAATTATGGTTTTAATTGTAATTTTTGATTTCCCAATAGGCTTAATTTTTTTAATAAACATATTTTGATGTCAGCACTAATTTAAAAATAAAAATTTTAACAAAAAGAAAAACCGCCTTTTGACAAAACAATATTTTAAAACAAATGAACATGCAATAAAAAGTAATAAAAATATTCGCGTATTCAAAAGAATTAGAGTCCTCCAATGTAAAATGAAATGGAAAATATTAGACTACTTAAAAGTCGACTTACGGTTATATAACGTAGTTATAGTTATTGTTATATTTGGAGCCGGTGTCAGCCAAGAAGGCCCTGTAATATAAAAAAAAACAATACGAGAATACTTTAAGAAATATGTTTTTTTACAAATTACCTTTTATACGATAATATACTGGGTCAATCAAGAGGCTCGTATCGCTTATCTACGGTGTTGCATATGTGTCACGTTTGTTGACTATGGCCAGTTTGGTCAGAGTTATATTTCTTTATTCAATAAATTGAAGTTTAAAAAAGAAAAAAAACTATGCGCTTGGGAGTGTTATATACGGGACTTGTCAAAATAGATCAAATAAACTAAACTCGAAAGGTTTACTAGTGGCCATGGAAGAGTTCCGTTATCAGATCAGTTTAATGGCACCAAGTTGTTGTTATTGTCATGCGAATTACGTTGTAGATACTTACAAAGTTTCAAACTATTGGAAGTAGGTTAAAATTTACTTCCTTGTTAAGTTTGCGTCCTGATTTTCTTACATTAAGTGAAGTTTATATAAAGTTCGTAAAAAATAACTCTTTTAAATGTATCCTAAGGATGAAAAGTGATACCCAGAATTTTTGATATATCCAAAAAGTAGATACTAAATTTAAATCATATCGTTCCATAGACGAGACTATATACTTGAGCTACATTTGGATATTCGTATTTTACAAAGTTTTTAAATTAACTTGTTACAAATGATCGATTGCGTAGGAATGCGTATATAAATCAATACTATAGAAAGTTTAATAATTCATAAAAGATCAATCGATTCCTACTTTATAGCTATTAAGAAAAAACTCGGAAAGCATTGTTAATGAACGCAACAATTTTTATCGTGTACATGTAACCAATTGTGATAGCAGTTACTATATTGACGTGTTATTAATGCTTTCACTCCACTCTTTCTCACAACCGCTGGAGACCAACACTACTATTGTAATTACTGAATAAACAATTAGGTATATTATGAAATAATTTATATACAATATTACGCAACTCGATAAGATCGAAGGTATATTTAAATTTCTTGTTTCATGACAATTGAAATAAATAAGTCCTTCAATATATTCACACGGTTTATTTTCGACGTGCCAATTATCTTTGCCATGAAAACCTTACATTGGCGTAACCAGGGTCTTGTGAGAGGAGGGGCTTTGGAGGATCAACGCATCTATAAATTTGGATTTGAATAAAATTATAATTTATTAGGTTTTTTTGGAGAGTGTTTTGGCACCAAAATTATACGAAGGCCATACCTTCCCATCGCCCTACCTGGCTATCCTATGTCATAATCACATATAGTATGACATTTAATATTATTCGTTACTAACTGGCGCATCCATTATATTATACGATATGGCTTATAATATTAAATTTTAAAATTTTCGAATAATAATAAATATGATTACACATATAATTCATTTGGAAGTATAGACAAAATGTATAGTACAGTCAATGGTTTTGTGACTGTAACTTACGTTTACCCTAACAATTTTCGTCCCATATGGGCATAAAAATTAAAAGTCATTAAATTAGTCATCATTGTACGTTATTTGGCTTCATGTATCAAATTCACGCCATCAGATATACTGATGATAAATTTATTTCAGTTTTAGTTCATTGAAGTGCTAAAAATAAATAGCAAAGCAATATTAACATAAACATTATCAAGTACCTGCTACTTTTAAATTGCAATAATATTAAAAGATTATTGCTAAATAATCGAATGTCATAAGCGTGGGATCGTCAACGTTGAGTAAGTGAGTTTCGAGATCTTTATCATTATGATATTATTACTTTATCTGAACGCCAATTAATTGCACTTCAACACGTTTTATTTATTTACCAACATATTACATATTGTTTGTCAACCCAATTTTTTAGGGTCGCAGTATAAGTCATTTATAAGGATTCGGTAGTTCACTACCGGCCGCATATTTGGCGTTTACCTTGTAAACGCTTTTGTAGATAAGTTGTTTCCCTGCAGTCACACGGATGATAAAAACGCATAAATACGTAATGCTATTAATATATATATGCTTAATAAAATCCATTAGTAGGTTGTAACGACACCCACGAGTTAAAATAGACTTAGAGTGGCCCTATTCTACTTTGACTCATATGTAGGTACTTAATGGTGTAAAATAAAATAATGCAAGATAATGTTACTATATTATAGTAATATCGAAGCTTGTCGTGACTGCTCAACTAAAGGCTTATATTTCGATGAAGTAACTATGCAAATAGAGTGTATGGTACCTCAAGCAATCTTAGTACGCTCCAAATGTCACACCTATAATTTCATTGAATAGCAATACTTAAGCAAACGCCACTGAGACTGGTATCGATATCACTTGGAGTCTTACACAAGAACAGTTTATTATTAACGTGAATTTTACTCTTTATCAAGTTTTGCTCGTTGAATGTAACATTCTATATCTTGGTTATTTGTGTAAAGGTATGAAACATTTATACACGAGGAAGGCGGAGATGTCAGAAACTTAGATCTAACCGAGGTCAACTGGTTCGAGTGACGCAACTCCTTAGATGAGTTTACTTTAACAATAAGTTACCTTCAGAGTTTTAACTTAATTTAAATTTTATTCGCAAAAAATATACGATTAGCGTAACTTGAAAATACTGAAGTATTTTGAACGTATTATTTCACGCTGTTGTCTTTAAATTATCGTATTGCGAAATATAACGCCATACTGGATCAATATTTATATCATAAACATTTACAATATTACCTTTCTTTGACTATAATAGCAAGTACTTCTGAAGTATCATTATGATGTTATAAAATATGTAGCGGCACATATTCCAGTAGAAATCATATCTAGCCGCAGCACCTCCTATGTATGAAATGTTTACATTTGCTCCCCGGATCCGTTTACTCGCCTTACCGGTTATCGACCTAAGTTGAGAGTAAAACCAGATAAAGCGTGCTGTTGTTCATGGTTATCATTATATCAAACTGGATGGGCGATAATTAATAAAACCTCAAACATAGTGTCTTCAAATATGCCTTAATGCTTAAGTGCGTTATTCATATACTAATATCAAATATTTCAAAGCTTGATATGGTCTTAAAATTATGTAAAATTCTTAAACAGTCAATTTCTCTGGTTTTGATTATGTATCAATCTGGTTTATAAAAAATGAAATTGAATAATTTTACGGTCTTAATTATATTTTTGATTAAGTATTCGTATAATATTTTATGAATTGCGATTAAAAAAATCATTACGGTAGAGGTTCCCGCTTAACCACTTTCTATCGTCATCATGGGAAAACAGCATTCGAATGTTCACCCGTGTTTACGTCTAGATGAGAACTTTCTCTATGTCCACGGTGATAATTTACTGACTTCGTAGTCGATAAAACAAGCATAAGTATGTTCCATTGTTCACGCCTCCTATATTCAGCGTCATGCTACAAACGTTTATTGAAAAAAACATTATTGTAAAAGTAAGAGAATTGTTTAAAGTATTTTTTTATGTTAGAAATGTATCAAAGTTATCGTTATAAACTGAATGAGAGATTACTCACCACTAATTTGATAAAATGAAGGCAAGTCGACGGAAACTGTTCCTACCAGTTTTAGTCTCATATTTGAAAGACGTGGTTTGTCTCTGACAGAACTTGCAAAATTTAGGTGTCATGTCTATATTAATACAATATAGAACGCATTAAATAAACATGCCTAAAATCCAGTATTGTAATAAATATGCATTATCATATTCATAAACTTGTTCATTCTGTATTTTTTTCTAAATACCTAATCTACCGATGTCTTTCTGGAAAACTAGTTGCAAGAGTTATATTATTTTATACAAAAAGATAAAAATATAAATCGTGCCTAACACATTTAAAAAAAAAGTAATTATAATTACCGATTCAGTTTGTGATACTGCCTGGAAACAAAAACATGCTGGCATTTAAAAAATAAGCTCATTAAAATTAAAAAAAAAAAAAAAAACAAAAACTTAACCAAAGGACAACACGAGCATGTCGGTTGAGATTTGTTAGTGAAAAAGAAAAAATATATATCTTACACTATAGGTAGATTATTTAATAATTCTCAACGAATAAAAAGTTAAAAGGTTTTTAATATTCATGACTATCGCAATCTCGTATACAATAAATAAATAAAGGGTATTTAGAAATACATAATGCACACGTCTGAATTGATCGTTCAATAGTTTCACAACATTTACAGTGTGCATAGAATTATAATCTTTATTTTCCTAAAAATAAGAACTAGAGATGTACACTCAGGTCACGTATAAACATATTAAAAGTTGTTGATCAACACTTCAATGGATTCAATGTCAAGGTTGTAAAACGGACAACGGTAGGTAGATTATGCTTGTTCGTCTTGGTATGTGGAAAATAAACGTGGAGGAATAATTTAATACAAGGAATAGTTTAGGAAAATAAATATTAAAAAAAGTATACTATTAAAAAGATGCATAAAAATGCATATTCCAATTAAGCATATCCAAAATCCAAACATAATAAAGTAAACGAACAAAATCAGTGTAATATTAATAATATATATTTTAATGTCATTGAATTTTTTGCGTGTCTATAAGGATAAAGTAATAAACAAAAAAAAACGGTTTTTTTTTCCAAATCTGACTGTGATATATTTGGGTGGTACACACACTTCATCATAAATTCTACCGCTAAACAGTAATACTAATTGTTGTTTTCCGGTTCGAAGGGTGAATGAGCCTGTGTAACTACCGACGTAAGTTCATCATATGTGACACCCAAGGTTTACGGTTATGCAAGAAATTATTAAAATTTCTTACGCCGCCATGTACCTATTTGTGTCTTAGTAGTTGACCACTTACCATCAGGCGGCCCATTTTCACGACGGCCTACCGATGCTTGAAAAAATATGTCACAAGTATTTTTAATTTTAACGTATACAAATTTTATAATTAATTTATAGTAAATCTTGATTTTATGATTGGTGCGGTGTCAGCCAAGAAAACCCTGTCGTATATCTATCAAAAAACAATACTAGAATACTTAAAGAAATATATTTTTTACAAATTACCTATTAACTAAGTATACGATAATATACTGGGTCAATTAAGGGGCTCGTACCGCTTCTTTCTTTTGACTGTTGAGGCGTGTGCCCGTGGCTGACACTGGCTCCAAATATAACAATAACTATAACTACGTTATATAATCGTAAATCGACTTTTAAGTAGTCTAATATTTTTCATTTCATTTTACCTAGGAGGACACTAAAAAATATGTTAAATATGCAATGATTTTTATTACTTTTTAGTGCATTTATTTTTGTTTTTAAATAGTGTTTTGTTTGAAGTCGGCTTTTCTTTTTGTTAAAATTTTATTTATTTGATGATTTATTCTGCAAGTGGTATGGATTTTTTTATAAACTTATAATAATATTTTCTAGATATCCCGGTCTTACAATCAGTGTCATTAAGGCCTAATTATTTTGTCGGTCACAATTTTACAGCGCTGTGGTTACCCAACACGATTGATCAATATGCGCAGGCGCCACTTGAGTGTACCTACTGCCTGTAATGGGAGCAAGTATTCGCTATATTTAGCCATTCATATTGGTAACAACATATTTATATAAGGTTTTAAACGTGTACACATAGCCGTATTAATTTCTTTCCCGTCCTTTTACTGTTTCCTACTGTCATGTAGAAGAGCTGTATTTAAGCATATGGACATAAATAGTAAACCTATATTCATTATGTAAGAATATCCATATAAAATAAGGAGGAAACAGAAATTCTTTGTTGTGGGACATTTGTTGGAAAGCCACTCACTTACCTTTATGAAATATTCACTTTTATGATGATTTCGTGCGAACCTTTTGTATGTTACTTTTTGTATTAGTATTTGAAATACAAAAGTTTTTAAAATTAAAGTATTTTTAAAAATCTGCTAAAACGTTCTATCCACGCAGAACTTACATATTTAACGTAACTTATTGGTATAGGCTATGCCAATGGAGGGAATAAAGATAAACAAAATATATTTTATGTATTATACATTTAGAGTATTGCATACGATTTGTCAATAACTCAGCTATATTGTGTAATATTAAGAGTATATGATTAATATATCTCTATTCATAATACAATACTATTGCACTTAAACACTTATTTCCACTTTAATTATTTTTCTAAAATTATGATCACAGTTTCGTCGTAAATCCATAGCGAATTTCATAAATTTCTAATAAATTTTTAACTCCCGACCAATGATATCGCGACAATTTTCTGTCAAATTTTGTTTATTTGCCTTTTTCCTGTTATGGTTAGATTAGAATAGACGGTAGACAGCGTCTATCATAAAAAAAAACCTTATATATTTTATTAGTATTTTCAACCCATTATATATTTTATGTAAGAAACGAATACCGTAATTCGTGCGCGATTTACAATATGCATTATTAAACTGTAGTATAATTACAAACCGATTACTCGTTCGAATTGTGGCTAAAGAGTATTCATTATGCAATAACGCACACGACAAAACAATTAAAAAATTATCGTTATCGGGTCATCAGTTCAAAACTTTTTGTACTGGTCATTGCGAAATAAAAGGAAATTATGAGCTCGTGATTAAAGAAAATACTTGGACTTTAGAGGGAAGATCACCTTAAATATTTCTCATCTCGTCTTGGTATCTAAATGGTGTCATTAATAAAAGGCTTGTGCATTTTTCGATAAATGTTGTATCTCAAATGTTGCTAATTATTCAACCAATAAGCATTAAACTTCGTATTCATGTAGTCTGGTTTGACGGATGTTATATCTCACATGCGCTAAATTAATGGAGTCATTTTTCTCTTACTTAGTATAATGGAAAGTAACAATTTACTTTAAGACATTGTGCTATAAAATGAACTAAAATATGTTTGAATTTTTATATTTCATGCTGTTATCGGCACGTATTGTCAGTAACTAATTAATTTTTAATAATTTTGTTCTGTATATTTCTGTATATTTTCGTGTTTAATTATAGTAAAAGTTCAAATTATATGTCACATTGTGTAATATAATAGGATACTATGAATATAAATTCTAATAAAAATTAATTGTATTTATAAAATGTAGCGAAAATAGCTTATCCATAAAATTGATTTAATGGCAATATCGTTTCTTTGTGTTTGAACACCAGTTAGTTGGATTCTTGCAAAATCATGACGATAGAAATGTGTAAATCTAATGATAACATTGAGTCATTGGCGTGAGATATTTCTTTAATGCCACACGAATCTGCTTCTTTCAACAAGCTCTTATTTAACTTAACCCGTTGTCATGTGTGGGCTAAGTCTTATTGTTGGCATAAAGCAATTCCACACAACTGACTAAGATAATAATTTGCGCCTAGTGACAATAATATTATGATCTAGTTAGTATGTACGCTAAAAAATAGAAAAAGAGTAACTACTGAGTTTCTTGCCGGTTCCTCTCAGTAGAATCTGCATTCCTATTCAAAACTGTTTGTATAAGCCTACTTGAATAAAGTACATTTTTATTTTGAAATTGAACTAAGTATATACATAAATTAAATAAAATGTTATTTTTAATTATTATTTTTTAATTGGTAATATTTTCGTATGTGTATCACTGCAGTCAATTATTTAAAAGATGCTTGAATGTTTGCACCTACGTCAATTAAAACTACATGTATACTTAATATAAAATTCAAATAAATGTAAGTTATTAAAATAAAACTCGTGTGGTAAATCCTTGTTATACTTATAAACTGTATCATTAATTTGACATGTAACAAGTGGGTAGCTATTATTATATAAGTAGTACACGTACCACATAGTGTCAAATGAAACTCATGACAACTATTTGACCTATTGCTGCATAGAATTCCATTAGCTCACTAACATAGTTCAAATGAAAACAATATTATTAAACTTAAATGTAAAAGGCATTATATATGTAATGTGATTACAAAAAAAATATATTTTGATGAGTATTATTAGAAGTAATTCCTAGAAGAGAACGAAAACTTCTAATCTTATCTGCTTTAACAACTTATTTATAAGGAACGAAAGTAAAAGTTCCGTTCCGTTTGTGTTTTTTCTTCAATTATGCAATTAAAACACGATAAGCTGTAATTAGACTTCACCTTATCTGTCAGAGAGAGCGGACAGCGATCACACAACGATGTGACAATGGCATTTTTTTTTTTCGGTCACCGTGGACATTAGCCTGAACAATGCCACTTTATGTCCACTATTTTCATTCTTTACTTTACATAAACGTAAGTTCCTCCAAATTGATCTCTATAACCAGAGTATAAAGTTTACATTGCTGCTTCATCAACATTTATAACAAATACGTGTCGATTATGTTAATTACAGAAAGTATTTTGAAATTTTTGTCACTTTATAAACAGTAATCAGACAACATATATTCATTTTAATGTTTTAAATAGTTTGGAAACTTATTTAGAAAACTTATGTTGATTAATGTATTTTGTGTCGTTTGATTAAATTTCGCAATAAAAGGAAATTACTAATTCACCTCACACAGACTTTCGTGTATTTTTATATACTGCTCATGTGTTAAGTGTTATGTACAAGTACTTACTATTACTACTTATGACCTTGTACGAGTGTAATATAAATGAATGTAGAATTCCGGAACTAAGACTTTCTTACGCTTGTGTTAACATACATCGGAGCTTACACCATTAGGATTTTTTTAAATGTGAAATAAGAATAATAATTGTTACTAAATTAATTGGGCTTTTAAAGTTGAATTCATATGCATTATCATAAAATTGCGTTTTAAATTTTGAATGATATACTAAGTAGGGTCCATAGTGTGTGTCTGGTCTGAGACGTTAGAACATAACCGTGACCATATTTAAAGGTTAACTTTTGCTTGCAAAATCAATGAATATATTGTAACTATGATATATTAAATACTAAATATATAAATCTAAACATCTTTGCCTTTGTTTTAAAATGCAAGTGCAAATACGAAACAGTTACAATTATAACATTAAGGGCATTTGTTGATTACTTTATGCTCAAATATTACTAAAAATAGTTTGAAAAATATAGCGTATGAAACTGTTATGTCCAATAGTCTGCAAACCATGCGAGAGCTGTACCCAATAAGTAGTTTTATGTCCGTGACATACATACCTACTAAGACCAATAAAAGTCTAACGTGATTCGAGTGACAAGACATAGATGGCGTTTACACATCGACATATTAATGAAAACCGTTCAATTTTATAATTCTGTTTACATTTATTTTATCAAGGCTTTTAATGTATTTTTTGTTTATTTTTTAAATCAGTTCCTAGAGGTAAAAATTTTCAATAAAATGTTTTTCTTACTGCATTTTAGTTGGATTCGCATTCACCATGTCTTATATTCCACATTAAATTTTTTATACATTCTACCTTGTTTCATCTCATTTATAATGTTAGCTAAAAACTATATTCAATGATTTTTTTTACTTTACGTCATTACTTGTATAATAAGATATTTTCATTTGTTGTTATTATTAATTTATAGGATTTCAAGTTCGATATTTCAAAATGTCGATTCGGTAATGTAAATAAATTAAAATCAATTAAGTGCGTAAGATCAAAAGGCAGACCTAAATTATATTAACTGTGACCCTCGTAATGATTCACTTAGTCTCAATGTTTCGTGTACGTTTCTATTGCTTGAATACTAATGAATTTGAAATTAAATTATTCGAATGTGAGATTAAATATATTTAATGGATTTAATGTAATATTCGTATTTTAATGACCTACAATACTGTATTATTTTCAAAAGTGTTATTAAGGTCATTAAGATCATTAAGGTCTTAATAATAACTCATCCATTAATAATTGTAATTTAAATTCTTGTAAGACCTTTATAGTTAATTTTGTTATTCATAACTTCTATTCATTGAGTGTCGGTGGTTAATCTCAGTTAAACACGGAAATTAAAGTGGTTTTTCGTCTTGTCAAGAACAGTAACAAATCGGATTTATATAATACAACATAACCTTGAAGCTTTTTGTTTAAAAATGATATTCACGGATATGTCCAATAAAGTCCACTTAAAATCCATAATAATAATATAAATTGAAACATGGCTAAATAAAAACAATCATATATTGTAGTAATATGAGAAGCTGATATCTGATCAATAATTATAAAAATAAACTTTTAAGATTTTTTATTGTTGCGCAACTTTTTCATCTAGAACATTAAGGTGTCATGAATATTTACGTCGTTTAAAATACATTATATTTTATATAAACCTGACCGGTCTTGCCTTATTAAAAGCCTTTACGGCTCGGAGTAGGTTTAGTCTCTCGAGATCCGACAGCTAATAAGGTTGTTTATATTCTTAATAAGTTGCATCAACATGAGTGAACAAAAAGTGACTACAAGTAAATCAAAAGATAAAAGAAGTACTAGTAAAAAAGATGCTGATGTGATGTGTTGGAATTGTTTTACTTCAGAAGATAATGATAACGATTTGGAGCCTATCTCGTTACCAAAGGTACGACAGGAAAACAGGGAAAAGTTGAAAGTGTACGCTTTTTTAGCCTCTGAGCTAAGTAAACCCAAAGCAGTGTCTTTAAAGCAAAAAGTGAGTGAACATTATTCTGTTAGTAAAAAAATTGATGAAAAATTATTAAAAAAACAGGCGAATGAGCTAGAAAGTTCTAGGGATGTTAAAAATAATGACAAAAATGAAAAAACAGAAAATAAATTAGAATATGACATTGTCGATACACATGAATCAATATTGGAACCACCTGGCAGTTTCAGTAATGAATCGAATTCTATCAGTGTAAATAAAAATCCAGATACTTCTACCGATGATTTGTCTAAAGAATCTGAAAAAGCATTGAAAGATGTTAGCCCCAAAGCGTCGGTAAAGCTTACACCACCGTTAGTCAAAAGAGAAGCAGAACAACAATCGGTTGAATCTGTCTCTGTAAAAAAGTTAAGTTATAGAGATATAAAGATTGGGTCGAATCTTAACGATAGTGCATCACCAAAAAGACTGAAAGAAAAATGTTATATTCCCGAGAAAGAATCTCAGCAGATAAAAGAACCTTCAACGAGTGGAGAAACAAGCGAAAATTCAAACTTAAAACACATCCTTGTCCGATCTCCAATACTTTCGCCTAAAAATGTAAAAAATGATGCAATTCCAACTAAAATACCCGTATTAAAACAACATCTAAATAATAGTCCTGTTAATAAATTAAAGGATGAACCAAAAAATCAATTAGCCAGGAAAAGTAGCTATACTTCGGAAAAAAGTTTATCGATTGATGAAAAGTCATTATCACCCCAAAACATAAGAAAAGAAACTAAAAAAATTGTAGATGAACCTAAAAGAGATAACAATGTAGAAAATTTAAAATCTATTTCAATATCTGACCTGTCATCAAAAAGTACTAAATTACCTGCAAATTTACCTATTGAAGACGGCAATGATAAAATTGTATATAGAGTGCAAATCGAAACTTCTACTCCCAAAAACAAAGATATTGAAAATAATTATTTGGAGTGCGAAAGTAACCAAAAATCATTCGAAACTAAAGAAAACACTTTTGTTAGTTGTGATAAAACAGATAATTCCAGTTCCAACTGCTCTGAATCAGGATACGCAGGCTCATCAACCACTGTTCAAAATTTGTCCGACGGTGAAAACCTCAATAAAATTAAAATTCTCGATTCCAAAACTAAAGAAACGATTGATAAAAACCAAAAGACTGTTGGTCAGGAAAACAAAAGGGCATCACTTTCTGTTTTGAATACATTCGGTAAAAAACCATTACATATATCTTCCTCGTCTTTGTCTACGGGAAATAGTGATACAAAGAAGTCATTACGATGGAGCACGTTATCTATGGCTCCCCGCTCAATCAGTTTTGAAGGTATATTTTATTACAAATCCAGTTTTCACGCATGAATAGTTATAAGAAGTAGTTATATACTGTTGTGTTAAATTGTCTTTTGTTTTCAGTTTAAATTATTTTATTTATACCTTAAAAATCATTAACCGCTACCAACTTTCACATTTACATCTGTAACCAAATTGGATTATATTTGTGCTATTATTATGTTACAATTCTATAATCTACATAAAACTAGTAAGCAA